>NC_138150.1:12609155-13016655 GCF_964199315.1 Orbicella franksi
GTAAAAATTTGTTTCATATCAAGGAATAGCAACTTAATCTCGGAGCATAATAATGAGATCAAGACTGGTGGACATTGCAAAAATAAGTATGATTTACCTTCTATATCTCGCTGAAAAACAGTAGTTAACTGAGATAGATCTGAAGTCGTGGTTTCAGCTGGGCTGTCATCGCAGACTGCACTGTCATTAGTGTCATTGTCAGCGTCTGATGGCTCTTGACGGCGTACTTTACTGACCCATGTATCGAGAGACTGGCAAGATTTAGCTGCAGCCTTCCTCTTTCTATTTTCCTGTTCTCTCCTACCCATAACATACATGTATTAGACAAAAAACTCATTTTGCATCTCCGGGCGTTCATTCGCTCGTACAAATAGAGAATACTACCCGACGCGTTAGCAGACGTGTCTGACAAAAATCATGAGATCGCTCCCTTGTCGTCTAAACTCCCGTGCAAAGCGTGCGCACGTTAATTTTATTATTCATTTAGATAAGCTCGGACATCAGTGCGCTCACTGAAATGTTCTGAATGGCTCTGGCTACTAGAGTGCCGCTGGTTTTAGTTTCCCAGTGAATAAATTACTGCTTTTTCCATTCTTTGATTTTGTTTAAGTATCACTGTTAAGTTTTAGACTTCAGTTTAACCGACTGCACTCCTTAACTTGGATATTGAGTATCAAAATGCGGACCTTTGGGGACTGTGGGGAGGTGCGAACGCACCCCGTGCACCCCCTGGGCCTGTAGTTTGTATAATATGTGCTGGACAGAAGAGTGCATCCATGTTTGTTTCTGATGACTCAATCACGATCTTCAAGTGGTTGTCAGCATACAGTAGTTGCACAAAGAGTTCTGTGGATTAGCTCAACTCCTCACATAAAACATATTGATGAGATGGTGATACAAAGTAAAATGCTTGTACACATGTATGACAAAAAATAAATATCTAATAGAGTACAGAGTGTTCTATTTCCCATTGCTCAGTTTGCCTGACTGCCTTACTAGGTTCTTGTGCTCACATGGCATGGTGCAGATGTCTTTCGTTTTTGTTGGTATCAAAATTGCTGTGCCAACTGGGACTCAAAGTGTAAGAGCATGTTTCCATAGCAACTGTCCACCACTTTTCTGTACATTAGTTACTTCTCTATAGGTGTAGGTCAAATTAAATTAATCATCTTGGATTGGATATTTGTTTTTAAGAATGCAACTACCATGATTCCCTGCAGGCACATTTCATAAACAGAAGCATTATAAGTTATTGTATTGTATTGTACATGAGTACACCCTATTAAAAATTGAAAACAAACATGGAATGTGGTGCATGACATTTGCAGACTGCAGACTGCAAACTACATTTAGGTCTATCAGTACTGCTCTGGTAAGCCAAAATATCACTCTGGCTATTCAGAGTGAATATCTCTCAGGCCAGCCTGAATAGTGCTCAGGTTAACCTGTTTATGTTAGCTCTCGGTGATAGAAATGAGAATGCAATATTGAATAAAAAGTCTGCAGTCTCCAAATGTCATAGAACCCCTGGAAAGATGTCAGTTAGCTATGTGTATCAGTTAACAGCAAATAGTCATTTGTTCATACAGAATATCTTGAAGAGTTATATAGGTTATTTCCAATAATCATATTCAGAGTGAAATTAGCTTGCAAATTAATATATAATTCTATCTGATGAGACAATTAAACACATTGCTCACCAGTATTTTCACCAAAGAGTATTTCATTTCCTTGATTTGTAGTCCACAGACTTAGTGGTTGTTGGACCAATCATATCAAATAATGTGGGATCTGGAATTTCCTCAACATAATTCAGTTTGCCATACAAACAATGAGATGAAGTAGTAGAATACCATTTGTGTAAACCAAAACATCATTTGATTCCAGTTTGTCAAAGTATACAGAAGTTAATTTTTTGCAATGTTGGCAAGTAAAATACAGCTAAATAAAAATCGTAAGCATCAAATTCCAGCATCCCCATTGAACATGTGATGAGTCATCTGATCATATACACAGATTGATCTTTCCATGTAGCTAACAAACAGCCCCAGTAAGTTCAGCACTTCGACTGCAATCACAGCTCAATGTGACTATTCATGCCTGGATAAAATTTCAATAGCTTGCTTGACAAAAGCAACTCCTGTATCGCTCAAGAAACTTGGCTAGCAACACCTGAATGAAATAAGAAGTAAACAAGGAATTTGTGGGTATGTAAGCTTACATTCCCCAGGGCTATGCCAAAGGAAGAAAACGACAGAGTGACTGAGAACTGAAAATACTTAAGCTTACCTTGAAAATTGGAAACCAACCTGTGACGGACAGCTGCCCAATTTATTCGAAACAGAAAAAACAACAATGGTAAGACAACATGCAACGAGAGGCCCACAAGTTGTAGTAATATGGCTGCCTTTACTCGAACGCTGAAAACAACAAGTTACTCGAACTCTGCTTTTCATGCACATGGATGACGTGAACCAGAGTTAGGTCCCCATTGTGCCATTTACTTGGTGTTTGTCCTACCTGACTTAATATGATGACAATACAAATAACATTTGTGATGATTCAATCCTATGGGACCTCCGAAGTTTTACACTTGGAATGGTTTAACGCGGAACTGTTTTTCAACATAGTTGCTTATTATGTGCATGCACATTAAACACAAAAGAAGAGGCATAAGTGCTCACAAAACAGCTGGAAAATTGGGCCTTAAAAGTCAGAATAAGGATGAAGAAACTTGGAACAAATTGACCACTCCCTAATGAGACTTGCTAAAGGAACTCCCTTAGGGGACTCTCTGACGGGACTTTCCATGGCCAAAGTCATCAAACTCTGAAGCAAATGTCAAAATATTCATTAAGCATATTTAGGTGGATAAATAAACACACACAAAAAGAACTTAACCAATATTAAGTTCTATATTCAGCCTATATTATATCCAGCCATCTTGATCTCGCACTTTGTCAATAACCCATGAAACTGATATATCTTGATTGAAGATCTAGCTAGAGTGTAACTACATGTTGAACAGAAAATTGTAAGACTAAGAGTGAAGCTGATCAGTTGTTCCAGTTTGTCTGATTTACTTCTGTAATGTGGATTGGCCCAATATCTGGTGATTGAGTTAGTTGACCCCTTACTATTTTACATTCTACCACAATACTTTGCAAACCTAACACAGCCATTAGTTACAAGGATATAATGTACTACTGAGCACATTACCATACAACAATGTCTATTTATTTGACAAACAGTAAAAGCACTGTTACCAAACAAATAACTATACAGCTTAAATCTGTAATACCAAGCCTCCTGCTGTAATATGGTCACCACCACCTCCTGTCTGCAACACTTGAGTACAAACTAACACTGGAGCAACACAAATTTTGTAATCTTCCTCATTCCAGCAAGACACGGGTGAATTGGAATTGAATTGAACTCTAGGGCTACCTGGAACTATACTCTTGGAAAATGAATCATCCATAAATAACTTAGATTTCTTGGGATCAATTTCCCTTGAGCCACAGACATGCCTCGTTGCCGTCAGAGAGGCTTTTGCAGCAGCTGCCTTGGTGTTTTTCCAGTGTGATCCTTCAGTGGTTAGAATCACTTGAAAAGCAAGAGTATGGACATGCAATCGAGTCAGCTGCCTCTTTCTTCCTTTTCCATAATTCCCTCTTGAAATCTTGTAAACATCCCTCATGAGATCCAGCACTTTTGCTACCCTTGGTTTCTGACTGGAAACAACTGTAATGTTTCCATAAAGGAGTTTACTCCATAAGTTAGGAAGCTCCTGTTCATTCATGCCAATAGAACTTGAATAAGGTATTACGTACTGTAAAAGTTCATTAAAGAATGTTTCTTGGTGAAAAGGTGCCATTTCAAAATGGATTGGAACATCCACAGTCTCAAGGAAAGATGACAGCTTTTCTAAAAGTTCACCACTGTCACCAGGACTAAAGACTGGAAAATTGTCCAGCATATGAAGACCCGAAACCACCAATATTGATGGCAAAAAGTATTTTAATTTCTCCTGAAATTTTTCCATTGATTTCAAGTAAGGATTGTGTTCATCACTATGTAGCACCAATCTGTTAGCTCTTTGTGACATATAATTTCCCCAGGGAAAGTGCGCAGGATATTCCAGCAGCAGATGGATATCATCAACATCCACAATGTTTCCCACTGTAGTCAAATTCTCAGGTAGCATCTCCAGTAACTCTACAGAAGAATCAGCAGCAGCAAGAACATGACACCCATCCAATGCAAGTCGCTTGCCAATTTGTAATCCACTGCCTCCAATAAGTTTTCGAGTTCCTTCAATTTCCTGGGCTTTGATAATCATCTTACGAAAAAGCTCCTTGTCTGACATGTAGCGCCTGAGAAAAAAAGACAAAGGAGTTATTCATTGGAAAGATGTATGAGCAATAAATGAACACTTCACTTCACTTTTCTCTAAGCCTTTAGGGGAGAAAAAATACAAAATGCCAAGCCATATTTTGAAACTTCCTACAGAATAAATTGATCATTATACCACATTCTTCTTTCCTGAATTCTATGCTTCTGAAGGCTGTTTTCGATGCATGTGCTAGGAGAGTAAGATGCACCCTGATTTGAATCAAGACTATAGATAATCATTAAAAATGGTGTGGCTTATCTATGCTTTCAGAGTATTTGTATTTCTCCCCTTTCTTTCATGAGAGAAATTGTTGCTTGTCTTGTATTCGAAATGCTGTTTATAAAGTAGCCTAACCCATGACTTAAGGCTGCTTTCCATATGATTACTAACATTGCTGAACCACTCTACAGCAATAATTGTTGGCACTATGTTTAGCCTTAATAGCACTCTGGATAGCCTACATAACACTCAGGTTAGCCCAAATATCACTGACTCAACAGTGGTTAGCTCTTAATTATAATAAGAGTTACCCTTACAGACACCTTATCCCACTTTGACTGTTACTTGTAGTGCCATTTCGTCATTGCATTGATTAATTTCACAGCTCCGCTTAACTAATTTAGTGTTTACCGCAAGACTGATTATAATTAATAAAGAACACAGACATGTTTGGCATAAATAGGGTCAACAAAATAATGTAATAATAATTATTACAATGTTAAAAGGAAAGGCCAATGAAATTTAACTGTTCTCCACGACAAGAATTACAAGAAAAGTGCAAGTGGTAAGTACTTGCTACTTCTTGGTGTAAAACACAAAAATGTTTGCAATGACTTATGACTGCTTTCCAATGCATTTGACAGCTGTTAGCAGTAATTATTAAGGATTATTACTGTGGGCGCTTTCCATTCAACCAAAAATTCTGTAATATTCGTTATAGTGACAAATGGTATGGAAATTTCCTGGGAAAAGTTCGAGGAAATCTGGAAATTGTTGAATTTCAGAAAAGCGAACCATTCAACCAAATATTCCAGAAATTCCAGTATGAAAATCAAATGGAACGGAAATTTCCAGGAAAATTTGTTTGAAAATTTGGGTATACCTTAGGAGGTTGTCCTCTTTTCCGGAAACAAGAAGATCTTTAAGATCTTATAACTGTGCTTTTAAAATTTATCTGTTTTCTTAGCTCTACAGTCGCAATGCAGGGCAGATTCCAAAGCAGTCTTTGATGATTCATTGATTACTGTAGACACATCACTTGATCAACACAAACTGTATTATTGCACCACCAGTCGTAGCCGTTGTGAAATCTCCGATGACGTAATCGTCTTAATCTGGAACTTTCATCAGGATATGTATGGGCATGAAGACACAAACACTATTAACAACAGCTTTCTTTCTCAAAAGTCACGATTAAATTTAATTGTTTTTTCCCTTGAGTAAAGGGCTAGCAAAGAAGTCACATGAGTGACATAATTCAAGAATTGCGTTATCCACAGCTATCTTTAGTACGGTGGTTATTTCCCCACCAATGACGTAATCCTTGCATGTTCTGACAAGTTCTTTGCTTGGCTTGTAAATATTTAATTTTCCTTCCAATCTATGAACTCGCTGCGATGAAACAGCCAAAGAATGTACTTCATTTGCCTAAAACCACACGAAATACTCGCAAAATTGCAAATAAATTGCTGGCCATCACTTCTGCCGAAATAAACTTGCAAAGTAAACATGACCTTATTCGTCACATAGCGAAAGTGAAAGCTGCAACGTCAGCGCATTCCATGGCTGACGTAATTCCTTTTTATAGCGTATTTATTATTTCCCTTCGAATCCAACGCTTTGATAAAATCAAAAGAAAATATATTTTACCCACAGTAAACAAAACAACATCTGTAACATTGTCCTTGTATTAATCTCTCAACAGCTTTTGGCAAGTAAACATCACAGGTTGCATCATTCAAAATTTGGCCGAGTGGAAGTTTGGGTCTGGTCACCGACAAAAATAAAAAAAATAAATAAATAAAAATAAATAAACCACGGGCAAACCATGAACCGGGCTCGGCCCATGGCCGCGTGGTTAATTATGTAAATTTGTAATTTTCCATTCAGCACTAGTTCTTTTGACAATCACAGCAAGTAGGACATTCCAGGCAAAGATGACGGCAACGCAAAAATGGATTCATCTTTAACCTTAGAATCTCGCCACTTGTCTGGCTAGAGAGCATTTAATTCCAATTAAAATAATGCCCCCACGGTGTACTTGTTTGTTTTGCATAGGCTGGATAAGAAAATGTACAAAGACTTATAACAAGTGCAAAGAATTGCACCACTCATTAAACCCTTTGATTTGCCAACGTTTTTGCTGCCATTGTGGTTTGTATAAGGTCCCTGCTGTTGCGGTCTATAAAAGTCACCATGTTGACATATCAGTGTTCTGTTTGCTTCTACATGTATATTTTCCATTTTTAACCTTAGAGTCACAAAAGTGCAGCTTATCGTTTTCCACTCTGGAACATTCAACTGAAAAATTCTGTTCCATTCGCCCAGAAAATTTCCAGAAATTCACAATGGAAGTTTTGGTTGTGGCCTGTGTGTTCAGCACTCATGGCAGTTTATGTAAGTGTTACTGTTTCATGGCTAGTGCCGCTTCAGAGAATTGATTTTATCGATTTCAGATAATTTGAACCTTAGCTGGAAACCGACCAAATTGAACAGAAAAGGTAGTGAAATTGAACCATCCCTATGGTTAAGAACTAATAAAAATGCAAGAATAAATTGACATATTACATAAAGTCAATAGGTGATCAGTGGTTACTTCTGGTTTTAAAACATGCAATATTATTCATGTATGATTTTAAGGAAAACGACCACTTTTTTAAGTTTAAAAGACATGTTTCGACAGAACTTCTGTCATCTTCAGTTGAATGAATGATTACAAAGCAAGTTGAATAATAAGTAGGCAAAAATGCTAATTAAGACAAATAGTAACAACAGAACGTGAAAAGGTGTAAATTAAAAGGATAATTTTAGATTTACATGGTGTAATTGCTGATTGGGGCAAGGTAGTTCTTTTTGAATATGGATGGCCTCCTTTATCTTGAGCTGAAAGCTGGTAGTGGCGTGATCTAAAATATGAAAGCAGTCTATTGAACACAATGAGCGACAACGTTCAGAATTCTGAAGATGTTTGAAGATGTGAGAGGCCTTATCAACGGCTAAGTGCTCACGTACGCGTGTGGAAAAATGTCGGGAGGTTTCGCCGACATAACAGGCATTACAGCCCGCACATGTAAACTTATAAACTACACGTGAACGAAGCCCGCCGGGGATAGGGTCTTTCACACCAAAAAGGTTACCTATCTTAAAGGAAGAAAAAACTAATTTGATGTCTAAATCATTACAATAGTGCTTGATTAAGTGTCGAATCTTCTTCTGAGTGATGACAGAAAAATGGCCTATGTACGGCAGCTTAAAGTAAAACGTGGGCGAGGTGGTAAGGGGGTAGCCCCGGGGACAATGATTGCTATGGGCCCCAGTGATGTAACGGTTAACCACTTTTTCAATTAAATGGGCAGGGAAAAGGTTCTTTTTGAGAATTTCAGTAAGCTTGGTTATATCCTCGTGTAACCCCAACCAAGTGTTGTTGAATTTTCAATGCTCTAAAATTTTATTTTATCGTAGGTATGTTGACGACACTTTTTGTTTATTTCACTCGAAGCACGATGCTGTTATATTTTTTGACTACATTAACTCTAGGCACCCCAACATAAGGTTTACTATGGAAAAAGAACTTAATCGCAAATTACCCTTTCTAGATGTTCTTATTGATAATAGTGACACTAATTCCTTCCTAACTAGGGTTTACTGTAAGAAAACCTTTACTGGGTTATTAACTAATTATTTTAGCTTCACCTCGTACTCATACAAAGTAGGTCTCATTAGGACTCTTGTTGACAGGGCCTACAAGATCAACAACACTTGGTTGGGGTTACACGAGGATATAACCAAGCTTACTGAAATTCTCAAAAAGAACCTTTTCCCTGCCCATTTAATTGAAAAAGTGGTTAACCGTTACATCACTGGGGCCCATAGCAATCATTGTCCCCCGGGCTACCCCCTTACCACCTCGCCCACGTTTTACTTTAAGCTGCCGTACATAGGCCATTTTTCTGTCATCACTCAGAAGAAGATTCGACACCTAATCAAGCGCTATTGTAATGATTTAGACATCAAATTAGTTTTTTCTTCCTTTAAGATAGGTAACCTTTTTGGTGTGAAAGACCCTATCCCCGGCGGGCTTCGTTCATGTGTAGTTTATAAGTTTACATGTGCGGGCTGTAATGCCTGTTATGTCGGTGAAACCTCCCGACATTTTTCCACACGCGTACGTGAGCACTTAGCTATTGATAAGGCCTCTCACATCTTCAAACATCTTCAGAATTCTGAACGTTGTCGCTCATTGTGTTCAATAGACTGCTTTCATATTTTAGATCACGCCACTACCAGCTTTCAGCTCAAGATAAAGGAGGCCATCCATATTCAAAAAGAACTACCTTGCCTCAATCAGCAATTACACCATGTAAATCTAAAATTATCCTTTTAATTTACACCTTTTCACGTTCTGTTGTTACTATTTGTCTTAATTAGCATTTTTGCCTACTTATTATTCAACTTGCTTTGTAATCATTCATTCAACTGAAGATGACAGAAGTTCTGTCGAAAAATGTCTTTTAAACTTAAAAAAGTGGTCGTTTTCCTTAAAATCTTTACATGTCTGCTGCTATCTAGACCATTCATGTATGAGTTTTAAGACTGCTTCTCAATATGGTCGATAGCAGTTAGAAGTAATAAAGATTATTCCAGATGTGAGTTTGGGGCTTTCAATTAGCTGGAATGATTTCAACATTCACAAATATGTTTGGGATAAATGAAAAGGTCCAGATTGGTGATTTTTTAATTGTTATTAAAATGGCTATTTCTTTGGTGGATATTTTCTTGATCCACACGTGTTCTCCTTTGTAGTGAACACAGTGAAGAGGTACAGAGAATTCAGCACAGTTTTATATGCTTTTACACTTACTTGATATGATTAATTTAGAGTTGATAACTCTTGAAATGACTTAAGTTCCTTCTGAATGTAACTAGGCAAGAAATCCATAAATCAAACTATAGACTATAATATAAAGCTTTCAAAGTCACTGATAATTCATCAATTTAAAACAAAGAAAATCACAACCATGAAGGAGGTTTGGATACCCCCATCTTAATTGGCACAGATTTTGACGATTTTACTTTTCATTTACTCCTTAGTTCTTGTTTTGATTGAGAAGATATTTTTTTCATAGTTTATTTTGATACAATATTGCAACAAATTACAAAAGTAGTGCAAAAAAAGAGGGGTGCTGCAACCGATAATATTCTTAATGAAAAATAGTAGATAACGTTTACAATAATAAAAATATTACAAACAATATGTCTCTCTAGCTTTGTACAAATGTATATAGCTGGGGGAAAGGGCAACATAGTCACGTCAAGTCATTTGTCTATCTCAAACTGGATAATAAATTTGGATATGAATTCAGAAGTATCTTGTTTATTTTGCATTGTTTTGCAAGCATAGTGGTATTGCTTTGCATATAACAGAAGAAGACGCAAATCCTTTGTTTGGTTATCAGAAAGATTGGTGTTTGGTGTTGGTAAATTGAGAAAGCATTGTAGCGAGGTTGGGCTGACATTGATTTGGTGTTAACTATTGAACCATTGAAGAGACTCATCTCATAATGTCAAGAGAGATTATTGACAATCAAAGAATGCATGTTCAATGGAGTCATTTTCACCGCACAGAACACATTTGACACAGTCAGTTATTCCAAATCAATGAAGTTCTTTATTAGTGACTAGTATTCTGTGCAACAACTTGAAATAGAATTGTCTTAACTTATTATCCCGACTGATTTTATAATTGTTTTGGATACCGTTCACCCAATTGTCAGCAACTTCAGGACAATTTTTCTGCCATGATTTAATCGCAGTAGGTTCTGTTTTGATTTCCTCTACAAAAAGTTTATAAAACTGCTTGCAGAAAGTTTTCTTTAAATTGAGAGTGATATCTTTAGATAGTTGGGAATCAACGTTTTCGCAAATTGAATTCAGATCCCCAAGGTCCGTATGAACTGATGTGTAACTTTTGAGATAAGGGGGAATAGCTGAGGGGATTTGGTAGTATTGCAGAAAGTTAACTTTGATGTTATATTTATCGCTGAATTCTTGTGGTGAAAGATAATTACCTTGATTGTTCAGCAAGTTTTGCACAAAAAGAACATTACTATCACGCCAGGCCTTCCAAAAGACCAATTTGTTTTCTATAATTATATCTCTGTTGTTCCACAAAATGAATTCGCGTTTCAAGGGATCTTCGTAATTGCTACACAGTTCTTGAAAGTGAAAGCCTGTGAACAGGCTCCCGGTGAGCCTGAACAAAGCAAGGGAGCCTGTAGACATTCTACTGATGCTGCCATTCTGTGATACCAGCTCCTGGTATCATGATATGATTGGTTAAATCGCTGATTGTTGACATCTTTGAAATACATATTTGACAGATCTTTGTAAAATTACACGACTCCCACGGTTCGCTACAATAGCACATTTGCCGTTCTTTGTTAAGTTTCGGTCTCTCGACCTCTCGTTATTTCACAAGTGATTATTCTGAAGGGTACTTTATGCTCTGTTACGAGAAGGAATTTTTAGTAGAAGTTAGTGGAGTGGAGCAGTTTGGCAGTGCAATAGCAATTTATTTTAAAGGTCAAAGGCATGGTTTCCGGACTTTCCGCTGTTATCTGCTTGTTGCTTCTATCATGTGCTAATAATTTCTTTAGGCTCATTTCAGTATTCCAAAATATGTTTTAAGCTCTCTAAGTATTGGCCCTGGAGGGACAAAGTTAAGTTTGAAATATTCCATGTACATGTTGCTTACTTGCACTCTATATTATGATGCCCGGCCCGGTTATTTGATTAGCTCAATTAGAACTGTTTGCAAGTACCATAAATGTAGCTTCTTGACAGGTCTAATTACCTCATTGACTGATTTGTTACAGGCTTATCACCAAGGGTGGATAGGCACATCAAAAACAAAGTCTACAGGCTCCCCTGCCCCACCCTGATCGCTTTGCTCTCCGAATTTTTCTGTTTCACACTGGCCAAAATATTTTTCCGTCCTCATCGGGAGTCTGTTCGCAGGCTATGAAAGTGATCAAGGAATTCTCAATAAAAGAGAGGGATTTTTCTGTCTAATTTCTCGACACTGTAATTACAGTTCAGAAGAAAAAGGAGTCCGCCATGTTTATCGAAGTAGTAATTAGGGATTGCCGTCCAGGTGTCATGAGTGTTATTTAAGAGTTTACTTATCCAACTGAGACGTAGCGCTTTTATAACAGTCCTGAAGCTGGGAAAGCTTAGCCCACCCTTAGATAAGGGGCGGAACAGAACCTGTCGCTTGATCTTCTCTCTCTTATTATTCCATAGGAAAGCAAACGGTTTACTTTGGGTTTGTTGTATCGTTGTTTCTGGGACAGAAAGCATGGAGGCAGTATAGATTAGCTGAGACAAACCTAGAGATTTTGCTAGCATAGTTCTTCCAAAGAGCGTCAGGTCCCATGACCACCATATGTTAAGTTTCGTTTCCATTTTCCTTATTTTGACATAAAAATTACTGTTGTTGTTGGCAGCTGCATTGTGGGAAAGGTAAGTTCCAAGGAATTTTATGGGATCTTTTGGACACTGGAATTTGAAAGGCTCTATCTTATTTTTTCTCAAAGCACCAATCCACAAGGCTTTTGTTTTCTTTTCATTTAATTACAAACTGGACAATACTCCAAATGAATTAACTATATTCATGGCATTTCTAAGTGATGCAGTATCTTCAAGAATCAGGGTTGTATCATCTGCAAACTGTGAGTTCTCAGTGTTCTGTCCACTTGGGAGTTCGATGCCCCGGCAGAGTTGGTTTTGGCGTATTTTGAGGGCTAGCATTTCAACCACTAACACAAACAAAAGAGCTCAGAGGACACTCTTGACAGACACCTCAAGAGACTTTGAAGTAATTAGTCGTGAAACCCGCATTCATCACACCACTGATTGAGAAGATATATCAAACACTCGAGACAGTGTTTCATCGGCTATTCAAACACCTAGAATTTCAATAAAAATACTCCACTGTAAGTTGTATTTTCAACTCTCTTTTCGGTGTTTGGATATCTCAACGTAACAGTCTCTCGTGTTTCATACATGTATGTGACCCTCCATGGGAAAGCAGAGAAAAAGGTGAACACACAGGCACACGTGCCATGGCACAGCATGCTAAGCATGTCGCTTATCTCACAGATATGTGCATATGTTAATGCAATAAGTAAAACAAAGAGTGTCACAGTAGATATTGTTTTGCACACTTTTGTCCAAAGCAGTGAGCTGTTTGACAGGATTAATGTGCTAAGACACGCGTGCGAAAAAACACCCATGCAATATAGCACGCGTGCATTAAGATACGGTTCCCTCAACAGCCACCTTTTCGAGCCTTTTAACATGACGAAACTCATTTCACCCAGTACGAATAGATGAATCTAAGTGAATAAATACATGGTAGACACATACGTTTTTCATTTGTTTATTATTATAATAATTATGAACATCAGTAATCAAGTGTTGAGATGAACCTTGACAATAATTATTACAAATTATAGCATTGTTTTGTTGCTTGCTTGATGCACATTCGCAGTTCAGAAGTGGTAACCTACATTGTAGCACGTGATCAAAATCTGCCCCGATTAAAAATAGCCATGTTTGGTACGAAAATGCTGCGAAGGTGCTGTGCAAAGTATTGGAAGCATTTTCCAGTTTCACGGTACAAACCCAAACTAGAAATCAATGTAGATGCAGAAACTGTACCCGTGCGTTGTCTCATGGTCAAAGGTAAAATTATCACATGCTTAATTCAGACAAGTGGAACGAAGTTCGTTGCTTGCTGCAAATTTGTTCTGTCCTATAATGGGTTCTTGGAATTAAACATATCATTTTATTTTAGCAGTGATCCATCTACCTGCGCGTGCTGCGTCTCAGACTCCTAATTTTCCTAAAAGATGCACAAATTTAGTCCCAGATACATCCCACTGGACGCAAAAAAATTACCTTCTCTCTATTACGATCATGACTTGATGACTTTTCTTCTCTATTTATGAAAAATTTTAAAATATGTATCAAAGTAAGCAGCGCGTGATCATAAAGCGAATGCCATTACGTTCTGGTCATTGCAGGCTCAATTTTCACGATCAGCAATATTTTACTGAAGTGTATGGTTTTCAATGGCGTCGACAAAACCAGGATCGGACCGGACCGGACCGGATCACAGATCAGATCATGGACCAGATCACGGATCAGATCATGGATCGGATCACAGCCAAAAAAAAAACAAAGTTTTAAAGAAAAAAAAATCCCCCAAAAAATCAAATCGTTTATAAGATAATAATAAATAAAAAATAAAGGTGGAAGACTAAAATATGTTAAATGAAAATAAGAATCCTGAATTTGACGCAATGACATGTTAATTACAGAGAATGACAAGAGGTCATTTAAAAAGCCACATAACCACTTAATTTACGACAAATTTAAATTGTAATGAACAGGCAGATGTAGTTATATTTGAATGTTAGTTGGCTCGAAGCTTGCTTGAACCTCCCATTCTCGTTGTTAAAATTGTTGTTCGTATCAGTAGCTAATTCTCGGCTACATCTTTGTGTCAGATGTGAGCACTACAGTTTGTGTTACAGTTAATGAGAAAACTTGCATACAAAAACTTATGGACATGGTTTGCTTTAAAGGAGCTATGTCATGATTTGCGCACCTTGTAAAAACTAGCCTAGTTTTTCAAGTTCGTCATTTGCAGTCCTCGTCAATCTTTGCCATCCTTAACGATCCTCATTTCGTTTTGATTTGTTCTTGCCTCTTAAGTGTTTTTTATCCTAGAACAAGATCATTTTAAGGTTTTATTCTATTTAAAGGCAACTCTTTACAACCCTTAAAAGGACTCTAAAAATCATGACGTAACTCCTAAAATGTTGTTTATTCTCGGGTTGCGTTATCGTTCACACTATCGATGTTATTCCTATAATTTTTCTGTAAAACAGCTATATTTCCTTGAAATACAAATGGTTTGTTTCGTTTTATTCCAGTGCGAAATATCGTATTCTAAACTCACATCTTGTAAAAGTATAGACTTGTCTCAAAAACGGAAATTGTTTGAAATCATCAGGTGTTAAATTTTTTTAGTGGTTTTAGTTTTTGTGTTTCGATTTATATGTTCGTCCTATTATTACCATGCTGACTCTTTTTATGACAGTTTACCATTGATGCAAGTGAATATACGAAATATCATTTATCTGAACTGCGGAGAAAGATATGAAGACATGATTGATCATCGCAATTATACACACAACTTAAGCAGTCATGAAATTAAAGCCTGAAAAAAAATTCAGGCCTGAACGGGACTCAAACCCATGACCTCTGCGATACCGGTACAGTGCTCTACCAACTGAGCTATCAAGCCAACTGGGAGTTGGTCACATTGTGAGTTCGTAATATACCCGTAGATGGTGAAGAGTGCAAGTGAATATGCAAAATATCATATAGTTGAACTGCAGAGAAAGATATGAAGACATGATTGATCATCGCAATCAAAACCCAACAGCCTGAAAAAATTCATCTGTGACCAGCTCCCAGTTGGCTTGATAATATCACACCTGAATTAAATAAAACGTTCTGCTCACAGTAGTCACTCTAGTGTAATTTGCTCAACAAAATTTTGAATTTTGAATTTTTTTCCTTGATCCGATCTCTGATCCGATCCGTGATCCGGTCCGTGATCCGGTCCGTGATCCGGTCCGTGATCCGGTCCATGATCCGGTCCGTGATCTGGTCTGTGATCCGGTCCGTGATCCAGTCCGTGATCTGATCCGTGATCCGGTTCGATCCAGATTTTGTCAACACCGGGTTTTTGATTCCATACACGTGCTTTCTGTCTCTTCTTGCTTGCTTTCATATTGCGGACATTGTTATTCCAATTATGTGCGACCAAAGAAAAAACTTAAGCCCCTGGAGGGGCAAACACAGCTCTCATTTGCAAAATGGCCCGAAGCGAGTAAACATCAAGAACAAGATACAGAAACTGCAATAGAGAAGGATGATGCAAAAGCTAATGAAGACAATGAAGAATCAGCACGAGCAAAATCTGTGAATCTAAGGAACAAAGATTATTTGAGCCATGGCTCAAAATATATTTGTGGCTGGTCTACAAGAAAAATGGAAATTATATGCACTGCAAAGTCTGCTTGGGGGCTCATTTAATTGTATGTGTTATCCATAGATACAACTCATATAATGATGAGTGTGGGACTCCCACTCCTGTGTGTGGGACTCGCAGGTTTTTGGCTGTGTGAGTCCCTGGACTCACTACTGCTTTTTTCTAGATGGATCACTGTTTAGTATCAATTTCAGTGGGTTAAAGTGGCAGAAGAATGTATTTTTACAAGTGAATTCATAACACTCAAAGCATTTTTTTTCACTCTGGATGATAGCCCGCTCAAGCTCTTGATTTTAGTTGCCTGGCTGGCGACTTCCATTTCAAATCCAAAATTCTAGTCACCATGGCGGCTAAAATGGTTGCAACTTGGAAGGTTGGATACTCATTGGTCTCATTGAAAAGGGCTGGAGTTGCTGAAAATCTGTGAGCATGTGTTTGGCTCCAAAGTTTGCTTTTATGGCCATCGCTGCATAACTCGGGTGCCAGCCAAGCTAAACATGTTACTGATTGTTGAGATGAAAGAACCGTGGGTTGAACATTAGCTCTTTGACACAGCTAGCGTGTCATTTTGCACAGTTGAAATGCATGACATTTGACCCACTGGTGTGTGATTTCACACAGTACGGAGTTTGACACACTTCATTGTTCAATGAGACACGCAACGTCTATTTTTACCGTGCAATAGTGACAACGGGAAAATTTTAATGTCGTGTGCCTTCTGACACACTGCTCGGAAGACAGTGTATCATTTGACAGACTGCCTGTTGTTTAGCACGTCATTTTAGCATGCCTGTGCATTTCACCTTTTCCCCTGTTCTCCCATGGAAGGTCACATATATATATTACATAAATTATTTTGATTGACACCGGAACTCACTCCCCTTGATTACCTGTGGCTAGAAAAGTTACCAGGATATCCCCAGCCCTAACCATAATCTGTCTTATCCAGCTGGTCAGCACAGTGTGGGACAGAGGGCGGTCATCCTGGAACAAGAACAAGGGGCCTTTGATCCAGATTTCCCCCTAACTCACAGGGAGGCCATAACAGATTGGAGAGCACAGAGGGGATAGTTGCCCCTATCGATGTGGATAAAACAGCCTTTGCGAACAATCTTCTTAGACGCTTTTAATCTAATCCATAGGCATGATGGGTTGGTGTCCAAATTGACTGGAATGTCTTGGACATTCAAGTGGAGAGCACTGAAAAAGCTGGCCAGATTGGGCACCGTAAACTAGATGCAGATCTCAAAAAGCCAAAATAAACAAAATTACAGGCAGCCCAGAACATACCATGGTCAGGAATTGATAAATCTAGTGAATTGAAAATAACCAATAAAATATCAGCAGTAATAGAGAGCTGCTGCGGGTTGGCTGAACCTTGGGAACATTTAATTCCCCTGACCACTCGCAGTATTCAAAGGCAGTTGGTAAGAATATCAGGGAAGCCCTGCTCAAGTAAACCTTGATATGGACCCGGCCAAAAAAGTAACAAACAGACAAAAGTATCCATTTATCTACAGTACAAGGAGAGCCATTGGGATGCAGTTTACCCATTTGGGTTTAGAATTCCTGGTTGACAGGGCTCGACAACTAGCCACAGACTAGTAGAAATTTAGTTTTGACTTGTAGGTTTTTGATTTCCACCAGCCACTTTGGCTAGTAAACAAAACAAAATTGGCTGAACTAGTTTCTGTCTTCCTTACTGGAAGACAGATGCAAACAGTTTTCTTGGAAACATGGTCACAGATGCAAAATCGCATTATTTTGCTTTTCTCAAAATTTCATACTGGATATGATTGAGGGTTCTTTTACTGGTGGTAAAAAAGAATAAGGCAAAGAGGAGAGGTCTGAAAAGAAATGACCTCCATGGCCAAAGTGGAAATATTTCAGCAATCATGGAAATCCGACTTTCCATGTTTATTCACCGAGGTGAAGCAATGTTTTGCAAGTGATGTATAGAAAAACTAGAGAGACAATCTCAGATAGTGCAGAGTGTAATTTACAGCTCTGATACAGTTGTCACACAGGTCCTCACCCCTGCTGTTCTCTCCCTTGGTAGTCAACTAGGCCTTTTCCCCTTTGCAGAATATGAGTGGACAAAAACTTGATAAGACATAATCTTAGCAGTGTGTGTGTTTCATGTTTGTGTTTTGTCCAAAAATAACTTACAATTACCGTTTGTCAAGACGGTTTTAATTTCATTGTGGTATTCTATCTGGAGTTTCATTTATTTTGTAGCATTACTTCTCAGGCCAACATTTGTAATTTGATACTTTTGTTTTCCTCGCAAATGTATGCAACAAGATACCTTTGTTTCCACAAAAATATAAGAAAGATGTGAATTTTTTAACTCACCGCTGGAAATAAATGGAGTATAAAAGTTAAATTTCTGCTGAAAAGTTGAAGAGGAACGATTTTGTTTTATTCAAAACGTAAATTTTCATTTTACCGATAAACAAGAACTAATCTAATTATCAAATAGTCACGTCGAATCACGGAATAGTGCATTCTAATTCTGTTGCCAGCTGCGTTTGTTTAAACAATAAAACCACATCAAACTAATACACAATGTTACATGTATCGAGTAATACAACTAAGGAGCATTTCAACGAGAAGTATTGAAGGTAGAGATCTTTACTTGACCGAAGTTATATCCCACATCGGTGAGTGAGTCACCTTATCGACTGATGAAATTAATTGGAGGTTTCAGGGTCTGCGGCAATAATAACAAAGTTTCTTTTGTCACAAATTTACTAGTTTTATATGTAACTAACGCGGGAAAGTTTCGGCTGAATATGAACTTTGGGCTACCCTCTCTTTCATAGAAGAGGAAACAAACAAGCTGCTAAGGAGAAGCAATATGTTCCCATTCTCTACTTCAACCCTGGCAAACACACAATAGTTATAAAACAGCAGATTCCAGAAGATACAAAGTCACAGTAGCATTCTTTGCACTAACAAAGGAGAACTGATGTTACCTGAAACATAACTGCTATCCCCAGCCAAAACGAGAGTGTGATATCACTCATTACAAAAATAAAAGAAGTGTGCATCTGGACTTGAGAACGGGGTTTATCACAATAGCAACGCTTCAACGCATGCGTCTTACATGTTATGCTCTACCACAAGGGAAAGACCTCAACATTCATGGGTAGTCCTGTATAAAATCTATCTTTCACCTAACATATAGTCCATTTTGATGCTAACTAATCTGTGCATTCGTTTCGAGCAAATTGCTTTTGTTCTTAAGAGAATGGCACCCCAAGGATGGCATGAGATTTGCAAAACCATGTATATATTTTTGTCATGTTATCATGGAAAGCAACGTAAGTATGACACGTTTTGCATAATGCACTCAGATACCTACCCCACCCAGCCCCCTTCCGGCATAGCTAATTGATCAATTAAAAATTAATTAATTAAAGTGTATATGACAGAAAAATTTTTTTAAGTATTTTCCTTCCTTCATATATGTAATAAACAAATAATGTTTTGAAAATGCAAAAAAAAAATGGATGATTTTTCACGGTCGAAATACAGCCAATTTCCCTATAAAAGTGTCCTGGGAAACTGGGGACGAGAATTGTGTTTGTGACGTCACTGTGTTTGATAACATTAGAGAGGTTACGCATGACGTTAACGGCAGACAGCAAACAGCAAAGATAACTTCTGATTTTCAGTTCTTTTCTTCTAATCCATAAATAATGCCCACAAATATGTAATAACGTCTCCTACTATTCATTGCAAATACAAATAATTTCAATCTACTGTACACACAGCTGAAGAGAGAAGACAAAAGTTTCATTTTTGCCGTTTGTAGTAAACGTCATGCTTAACCTCTCTATTGCTGTGGCGCGAAGCCCCCTTGTTATTTCTCTTGCACACGGCTTTAAATGTGCCAGTGATTTGCTAATTTTCGACCCGCTCTGTTTAATTTGATGTCGAGCGACTCCGAAAGTAGTGAGACTTTCGATTCTTCAGAAAGTATGGATGAAAGTGAGGATTTTGGAGAAGAATGGGGAGTGATAGAAAGCGACATAGCTCTGTACCAAGACGAGCCACTTGCTGAACACGTTTCAGGTGGCGAAGACAATAGCGAGGAAGAAAGAGACATCGATGGCCTTACTCCAACCATTTTGGAGGCGAGATATGATGGAACTGTGAGCGTGGATTCTTGGTTAGTAAATGAGCAAGAATAAAAGGTGAAATTATGTGAACTGGTTTGTGTATGCAACATAAGAGGATTGTTTCGACAGTTATTTTTATTTACATTCAGGTGTTCTTGTGAATGCTGCCAAACAGATACTTTATTTGGGTCAATCGAGTTTCGGTGCTGCCGAGAAGTCACTAGTACGTCAGCAAAGATGGTTTTTGATGGATCAATCGAGCATATTAAGTGTGTAACACAACATGAAGACTATGGCGCCATAACAAACCAAGCAGTTCTTATTCAAGTAGCCCCTTTATTGAGGAATAAGGATGGTGGGACTTATCGCCACTGCGGTGGAGTGTCACAAAACGAGTGAGTAACACGGAGCTAGAAAAAAAGACAAAACTTACAATAATCTAACCATTTTTAGGTTCATGTTTGTTGTTGTGGTGCAGTTCTCAGGCTGAGCAATTTTTTTGAAGATCTCAAAAAGGGACGGAATGTCGAAATTGTCTATTTTTTTTTCAGATTCATTCGATCTGTTGCATACCGATGAACCACGCGGTGGCTTTGTGGGTACATGGGTTGGGATGACACAAGACCTCTTCCAGCCTGTGTTTACCACGACATAAAAACGAAGTACCAGTCAACACAGTTTACACGATATTCTACATCTCAGGACAGAGACTGACTTCCAGAAATTAATAGTAAACTTAGTCATGTTATTATTTGGGGTATAGCACAGTTTTAGGAGCTTCAGTGCATCATCCCTGTTCACATTTGTTCTGTGTGAGACATGAAATGGAAACCATACATGGCGTACTCTTTGTCAAGTTTTATTGGCTCAATACATGTATTACGATACTACAACACAATATACCATACCAAAATGACAGGTCATTGGCCTTTCTCTGTGCATGTTTTGTCCTCAGAAAAGACTTGAAAATTCACTTTCAAGCTCAATTGAGTTTCAATAATAAGAGAATTGAATACTGTTTGCATTATTGAATTTATGTTAGTAGAATTTCTACACAAAATGGGCTTTCATGAAAATAAGACCTTTTAACGGCTACATCAATGGTGGTGTTCAAATAACACCAGTACAAGATCATGCTAGTCTGTTTCATACAAAAATAATGGGGTTTTTTTGGGTTACCTGAAACCATTGGATTTGGCCTGAAAGCTAGAGGTTAACCTGGGACATCACAGATTGAGCCTTATTTGTCTAGAATTTTACAAAACTCAACCAAAGTTTTGAATTGGTCTCAGGTAATCAGAAATACATGTAAATATTTGTTTGTGCAGGAACTGATCAGAATTAATTTGTGCTAGTCTGATGTCATACTAGTCAAAAGTTAAAAATCATTATTTTTTGCATTGTGCTTTATGATCACGCACTGGCTTTTTACATATGGAGCATTTATAATTTCTTTTTGAGATTTGGCGGCTGCTTGGTTTACTGCTTGGCCTTGCTGTCTGTAAATTGGACTGCTCTTCTCCTGCAGAATAATTAAAATACTTTCATTGTTACAATTTTTTAAAAAGCTTAGATTTTTTTTCAGGAATTTCTTATGTGCAGTTCCAAAAAATATCCCTACTTCCCCCACAGAAGGGATTGGAATTCCCTGTGGGGTCTGAGAGACGAAACAATTTAAAGGAATAGCTTACTTGGAATTTCCAGAGGGGCTGGGGGGGGGAGGGGGGGGGAAGAAGGGGCTCTCGGAAAAATCTGTTCCGTGGGGATGCATGGATATTTTCTGGAAATACACAACTGTCTGCCAAGATCCCAGAGTTTACATATATGTTTAGCTAACATATGAGAAACACTGTTTTCTATATCTCAACACAAATAATACACAATATACTGCAATAAAATAAAATTATATAAAGTCTGTCATGATCTGTTTATCACAGGGGGAGGGACAATAGCAAATTCTACATTATTCTCCTAGTATAGATCTGTCCTTAATCACTTTCAATTGATACAATAAAAGCTAACCAGATGGAAATAATGATGTTTTCTTCATTTGCTTTCTTCCACTGTAACCCTCAAGAGCTTCTTCTTTGCTATGTCTTTCTGGAGATTGACAATTAAGTGGCTCAGGTGCCTTTGAAGTGCATCTCTCCAGTATTTCCTTTAGTGATGATCTTGGCATTGTGAACAATAGTTTTTTCATTGTGTCGACGTAACCTGAATAGAAGAAATGTGCCAATACAATTTCCTGAATGTTGCAAACATGGAGACTTACAAGTGTAAAGGGAAAAGCATTTTAAAATTGTGAATTTGATCATCATCATCAACTGAACTGAGTTACATGTAGCATGTGATTGAGGAGCACAGAAAAAAAAGTAGTTTAAGATTTTAAAAACTTACCATAAGTGGGAGGGCATGCCACCTCTCGAACCACTTCTTCTCCCAGTTTAAATTTAGGGTATGTTACCCATATATACTCCTTCCCTTCTTTTGATAGCTGTGTTTCTCTGTGAATATTCTCATTGAAATGTAGGCTTGCCAAAATGTGCCTGTCAAAATAAAATGAAGATGTTGAAAAATAAAATAAACATGCTTCTGCGCAACATTATCTGCACAGTAGGCTTTGTATTTACAATGCAAAGTCAACATGACACATTGAAAATATTAAGATTTCAAAATAGAGTACTAAATACTAAAGATAAAAAACAGTCCATGGTGCCACTAGATGCAGAAGTAAACAATGTGATTATCTAAACCACAGCACCAACCTGCAGAGAGATCCAAGCCAAGAGTAGCAAATCAACTTTGGGTGCCAATAGTTTAATGTTGCATGGAAGCCTTCCAGACAACTGGTGTGGGCATCTGGTGACAGCTTTTTGATATCATTGAGTAGAATCTTCTTGGTCAACAAGCTCTCGAGTTTGTCATAAGCTGCCGTTCCTGTCAAAACATACATTTGTAATCATCATTTACTAGACTAAATGTCTGATGAAAACAACAACATTGTACAACCTACATGGAACTTGTTCAAATGGTTATGCAAAACCAATACAATGTGTATTGTGACTTGACATGATATGCACTATACAGCACACACTGAAAAATGCTTACCAATCTTTATCCACTTTCTTGGTGCAAGATCATCATGGTGACACTGTTTGTAGAGTGGATCAGGATGATTTGTATGTTTATTAGCCACATGATGCATAAATGAATTCCATTTTGCTAGGATGAGGGATTCAAAACCAGCTTTTGTGGATGTGGTACACCAGTACACGTCATCGTATTCCCTTCATCCAATCTTTGATAATTTTGCAACCTTTTTCTTTACTTGCATGCAATAGCTTTTTGGTAATTGACCTTGCAACATGCCAGATCTCAAAGTAATGTTTTGTACTTTCACAGTTCTCCCGAATCCATTTCGCTATTCCTCCGTGTCGGTCTGACACAAATATGGCAATGGATAAGCCAAGCCCATGTAAATAAGCAAAGCACCTCTTTGCCCCTTCCAGTTCAGTCTGCTGGCTACCACCTGTTTCATTGGCCTCAGAAATTAAAGGAAAAGCAGTTAGACAAGAATATATATCAAATTCTTATGCATAGATCATACCATCATTTTCCAAGTGAAATTGGCTTACAAGCATTTACTACATGTTTATGTATTAACTACATGTACTTCCTGGCAAGCCACGTCACGGAAAATGATATTTGACCTTGGGCAGATTTGGTCAATAGTATGTTCTTGTAAAGGTAAAGGTTAAGTCTGTTACGGACCAAGTGGACCATTAGGCTGGAGCTTATCCCGGTTTCTGTAGCATGAACCGACTAAGAGTACTTCTACTCCCCCACCTGATCCCGGAGAAATGGCAGCATTGGTTTGATTTTCACTTTGCCTAAATAACATTTAGCCTCATTTAAAGAAAGAGAACCTGACTTACCTGAACTAACTCAAAGTGGACAATTTTCATTATTGTCGTGCAGAACATCGTGTAAATGCCATACTTAGCAGATTGTCCAACAGAATCAAAACGACCATCACCAGTCCATGCTACATCTTTCAATTTCTTGATCTTTGTGACTAGGTTGGCTTGGTATGTTTCCCAATGATGGAGGATAATGGGCAAAATGAAAGATTTCTGATGCCCGAAGAAGGTGCGGGCAGAATAAACATGGAGTCCCATGTGGTGAAACACCAGCAACACCTTGTTAATGGATGCTCCTGCCATCAACACTGCAAAACTCAACAAGATGTTGCCAATAGGGTATTTCCCACCGAGTGGTGGTGGCTGGGATTTCCAAATGTAAGAATCCTGACATTGGGGACAACTCTGTGTCACAGTGATCATTGTACCATTCTGCTTGACTGTAGCTGATGGCCCACTTTCTTTGCATTTAAAGCAGAACAGGGTGAATAATTTGACTAACATGCTGTAAAATACAATAAATTTGGGCTCATCATAAGCTGGAGCATCTGGGTCAATCCTGCAAAAACAAGTGAAAGAAAGTTTAACAATCCTTGTATTCAAATCTAGGGTTGTATTTTGACGTGTACATCACTAGGACTTTTCCCAAAGAAAAAACTGTACCCCTTAACATGTTAAGATACATGTCTGTACATGTTGGTATTGTTCTAACATCCTTTACAAAGAGTGCATAGTATGAATATTGTCCCATTACTACAATTGCTAGCACTTTTGAATGAATGAAGAAATGCTCCAGCAGAAGATTAGAAATCACATTAAAAATAAAATTCAATACGCAAAACAATCAAAAATACAGTAAGAGTTTTTTGCTATGAATCCTAACAATTCCTGATTGTTAACAGAATCTTAACCAAACCTGATTTCATTTTCTACTTCTTCTTCTGCAGAGCTCTTCCTCCTCCTCATCTTGTGTGCAATCACCTTCTGCCTGAGGATCCCACTTGCTGTCCTTCTCAGTCGAACTATCGTCAGGTCCAGTGCTGTTCCATATAAAGTAATCTTCTTGTACTTCCTGCCCATCTTTCTCTTCATCACCTGGGGCTTTTTCAACAACTTTCTGTTATGACAGAAAAAAAAAAGAAAGGAAAGGGATTGGACTGCATTGTATATTGCTTTCATAAACCCTACAGCTCTGTCCTGGAAAACAATTATTTGATGATACGAACATAAAAGTAGCCATTGATAATGATTCTATATTTTGATTATCACTTGCTTGTAGCAAGGTTTCAGGAATGACTCAGGACTTATTGACTGGTATTTATAACAGTCTTGGTTGACACATACATGTACAAGCAGTGATTAACTATTAATAATAACATTGGATAGAACAACCTCTTTAACACAAGTTAAAAAGAATACAATATTTTTACGTTGTACTCACACTTTTTAATTCTCTGACATTCTGCTTCAGTTCTGTGATTTTTCTTCTCAGGCACCCATTGGTCTTTTGTAGACTTCTGTATTTCCTTTTATGTGCACAGTCACTCCCACAAGAGTTGCTACTCACAGATAACCTTGGCGTCACTGCTGGAGATGGGGTGCACACAGGATTTGCTGTAGTGAGAGGGGTGGTGCAGGTAGTTATAACCATGTCAGAGGCAGTGGCAGTAGTGCTTGAGGTTGGGCTTGCGCTTGGGGTTGTCATGTCCATGGCAATGGTGGTATTGCTGGCAGTTGAAGCTGTTTCTGTTTGAATGCTAGACGTAGTAATAGCATCTGACTAAGTTGGATCGCTGCAACCACCTAAAGCAACTAAATCTATGCCTTCAGTGACTTCTTCCACAGTACCTAGTTTCCTTTTCTTCCAAGCCTCCATTTTTCTCCAAAGGCATCTCGCCTTAGCTGTTTAAAAACGAAAAACATCAAATTTGTTGCACAGGTGTGTATATCACTGCATACTAAGTTTCAAAATTTACAGATCGCAAGCTTCACGATACAACACCCTGTTCTTATCAAGCTTAGTCCACTGTCATGTTAATTTTTCTTTCCCGCCGTTGAAACGTCTTGTTGAATAATCACAAAATAAACCATTGTTAGAAGACAGGAATGTGAAGCGTGGTAAACAAAACTACAGTATGCACGAAAAAAATAAACTGAACTTCATCTTTGACTTCTAAAAAGGGGTTTTTGGCAGGCATATCCTTCAACAGCTTCATGCACAAACTTAAATGCTTCAAGAAGCGGTAAGCTGCAGACTGTAAGCCCACTGTATAAGGTTCAACGTGAACAGAAAATATTCACTTACTTGTCGCTTTTTCCGTTCAGTCAAAACTTCAGGTCCTTCAGGAAGAACAGTGTGTCTTGTAGGAATAGAACCTTTAACTAGGTCAATCCCATAGACCAAGCTAGGTCATTCTCAAAACAACTCTGCTCGAAATGAACTGAACACAACAAAGTATATTTCACAACTGGTTCGGCAAAATCCATGCGATGCCTCTGGATGAATTTAACCCATTTCGCCCTAACTGTCGGATTTTTCAGGAAATCGTGCATCATTACGCCTGGTGTGTAACTAGTATTCTTGCAACTTTGACCATTCGGCGCTCCAGCCACACAATATCGACCCCCATGCTTCAAGTGTTTCCCTTCGCCTTCAGCCATGTTGGTTTGTTTATCAAACACAGTGACGTCACAGACGTAAATCATGTGACATTTTGGCCGCGTGATCTCTGGGACAATTTCAACATGAAAGTAACGCATATTTCGAATGAAAAAAAAGGGGTTTCAAAATATTCTCACGATCTAAAAACTCTACCACCATTTTTCTAACATTATTAACTACCAGAATCAGCGGAAAAAATAAATTGTGTCATATACACTTTAAACAAACATTAAAGTTTACACCTTATGGCGTTATGGTGTTATGGCTTAGTGCATCAGTGCCTTAGCGAACAGCAACCCCCTAAACCATCCCAATAGTGCACTCTGCACTAAAAAGGATCTGTCCAATTCCGCTTCAGCGTTCATCACAGGTGGCTGTTCTAATTTTCGATTAGAATCTGTCACTTGTGTTGTGCTTTCCAGTCTTGCTAGTAATTGGAACTAGCCAATGTCAACGCTTGGCTAGTAAATATTTTTTGGCTAGTAACATCTAAGTTGTCACTAGCTACTAGGGTAGAAGATTGAAAAGTTTAATAGTGTTGAGCCCTGGTTGAACTTCCTCGGACCAGGGTGTCTAGAAAACAAAGACCGAAGACTGAAGACCCCTAGAAAATGAAGACCCCTAGAAAATGTAGACCTCGAAAACAAAGACCCCTCCAACTTCTATCTGTAAGGCGAAAGATTGATGTCACAATGCTTCGATCGGAAACAACCTAATAAATGATAAATTTTATGAAAGTCGTTGTGACAAGTCTTGCCAGGGTGCTACAATAATAATATACATATTATATTATAATATATAATATGTATTAATATGTACTAATTCCTGCAAAGCGAGAAGTTTTTCTGTAGGAAGACATGCCCCCCGAGCCACAGAGTCCAATTCGATACCTAAGACCACACGTCAAGATGAAGGACCTACACACTTGTTGGGGTGAAGGGGGAGGCCTAATCATTTACAAACTGCCACAGAAGTTGCCAGGTTTAGAGCAGATTGGTTAAAGTTGGGAGGGAAGTCATCTAAGTATTGCAGGAGATCTGACACATGGTAGGGACTGAGGAGGATCCACTTCACCATGTCAACCATGGAATAGAAGACATATGGGGGAGAACAGAGCCCAAAAGGGAAGAGCTGAGTCCACATAGACCAGATTCTGCCACTTCACACCCAAGAGGTAATGATGGGATGGATGCAATACTTTGTTGCAATGTGCAAGCACGACATCAAATTTGCCATCAAGGATTTTGGACTGTACTTAGCAACCATGTTAATGATTTGGTCAACTCTGATTTGCAGCAGTGCAGAGTTAATGCCATAATTCTTCTTAAAATTAATGGAAGTAAAAATGTATCCTGTTTACTTGATCTAGCGTTACGTTTGCATTACACTTGTTTGGTTTGGCCATGGATACCTTCGCACTAAACAAGGGACACGAGGCAGCTTTTGATTTACCTGGTCCTGGAGTTCGAATGCCTCCACCACATGGGGCTTTTCAGGTAACAGTATACCTTCAGGTCGGCAATTTTCTTCAAATTTGGATTTTTGGGTCAACATAGTGGTCGAAGAATAATCTCTATTTCCTGAAAAAATGTTTTGAAAAAGAGTAAATATTGGCGGAGAAATGGTGGTTTTACATTTTCGCTGGAAGTAAAAGTTTGTCTCTTGATTGACAGCCCTATGGCACATATCCAATCAACCAAGAAGATTTTCACAGAAATTACCTAGATACAGATACTTAATTGATCAGCACTGTTGTTCTGACTACCAAGCATTTTTGGTACATGTATTAGGTGTAAGTCTATTAAGTTATAAGTAAACGTAGACCACGTTAAAAACATGGACCAGTTCAAAAAAGCGAAAACAGTGAAGAACGAATGAAAATACATCAATGAGTGAAGAAGCAAAAGTTCGCCACATGGATTAAGCTATAGCTATCATATAAGGCCAGCAAAAAAATCAAGGTAAGAGAAAGAAAGGTTCTGTAAAAATTTGGAACTTGACAGCAATAACAGGGATGTTGACAGAGACTCCGATGAATCTGATATCGACGAATCATTGGACTCATTGAGACCCATTGAAATATTATCCATGCAGAGTTGTTTTATTTGTTTTCTTCACCCAGCCATTCAAAAGTTCATATCCTTTTTCGTCTCCTTCATTATGCCAGTGATCAACTTCAAGAAAAACCAAGCCACAGAAAAATTATCCCTCCGCCTTCGGCACCTTGAGCGCATTGCAGACAAGGTTTTTTGGAGATTTACGCATAAATTTCACCAGGAGGATAACGGTAGTAAACTTTCCCTGCACTGATTGGCTCAGTTATCTGAGAACCCAGTTGACGGTGTTTGTGGGTGGAGCTTGCTTGCAAAGCAAAAGATTTTTCATAGCGCTGTTTTCTCAAATAAATGTTTTTGCTTGAAGCAGACACTTTAAAAAGTTATAACTCAAAGGGAATTTGTTCAATTGCCCTCATATTTGGACAGTAGCTAGTTTAACAATATAAACTACAAAAACACGTCTGCGAACTGTTAATTTTGAAATCTTTTTTCTTCGAGAGTGATTTTGTACGATTGCTCTACATTTTTTTAATCCTATTTCAAAAATGTTCTGTAACTTTTTACTGCAATTGAATATGGCAAAACGCAGACATTTTTTTAAGTGCTTTGGGGAAGGTATACGGTAACCTTAAGGTTATTCAGGTTACCATAAGATTAAAGTTATTGAAACATGTGACAAATTAAAAACATGAAGGCATAAAATAAACTTATTATCATTTAAAAACTGCAAAGACAAAGCATATGACTTAATTGATGTATTCCTTTCCTGAAAGAAAAATTTCAGCGATCTTTGGCAAACAGGTGTTTTGAAAAACATGTTGCTTGACAGCTTTACTTTGCCGCTATAACTACATGTGTAAAGTAATTCAATACGTTGTTTTGACTATGAATAAGTTAACTAGGTTATTTAAAAGAGCTTAAAGTGCCACTAACCACCCCCCAATTTTTTTTCTTTAATAAAATCTACTGGTTTCCCTGATTACTTCAGCAAAAAAATTATCGTCATTGATAAAATCCCTGAGTTTCTACAGGCATTTAAACACGTAATTTCTATGTTCACGACCACGCAAAGTGGGATCTGGGTCGGGTTATTAGTGACATCACTTCGGGAACCGTGCTAAACCACTGAAGAGACTTTTGACTGAGCTTTGAGCTTAGTAAAAACATCTTTGGGTTACTGGTGATTCATATTAATTTTTATCAAACTGGACAATACTTTTAAGTGAAAGAACTGTATCATCTAGCATTAAAATTTGAATTCAATTCTACTGTAGCTACGATTTGGACGGCTGCGATGTATAATTATATATTTTTTCCATTCTGAAGTGTGGGTCACTAGTCGAGATCACCATGTTGTATATTATATTTAAGCCAGGATCGACAATTTGCCAGTCCATTTGGGTTATGAACGTACAAATAATGACTGAAGAGTTAACTTACAGCTCTTAAATAGTTATAAAGATGTCAATGAACACAAAGCGTTGGATATTTGACTTTACGGAACGTACAGATTTCGGAGCATCAAATCATGTTTGGATTCAAACATTACTTTCCCCCAAAATACAAGTTAAAATAGTTTTAACATAAGAGATAAGCAGAGATGTCAGAAAACAATATCTGAAGGTAAGGAAACTTTTCACTTCGTTATTGTCGACCGACCGTAGTATATGCACAGTCAATTATTTTGTATGAACACAAGCTACATAAATTTGCACATTTCATACTAGTAAATCATGGAAAATCCTTTGACAAGATCTTGAAAAGAGAGGTTCAGTATAGAATCAGTTAAATGAACACATTTCTACTTGGCTGTTATTTTGAATGAAATGTCTATTTCGCTATGCTAATAACCTGGGAGTCCTCGACTTATTAGTTTGCGTTTCGGTTGACTGAGAAGCACATTCTTCTTTCAGCACGACAATCTCCGTCGGTAACTATACAGTTGAATCTTAATCGTTTGTTTCACTTTCCTCATATATTTATAAATGCTTGATCCATTCTAAGTTTGTAATTTAGATATATTTTGTTCCTCAAAGACGAAGCTCAAAGAACAAAACAATTCTGTATTTGGAATGGTCATTGAGGAACACGGCCGGATTACGACCTCCGGCGAGCTGTGTTTTTATTAAAATCCACGACTACATAGCTAGTTCACCAGTTTGAAGCCTCAACAATCTTATTCACCTCGTTGTAGAACGTAGGTTTTGTTTCCTTTTTATTATCATTATTATTATTATTATGCATTGTTACACACACTGTTTACAACACTTACACAGCTATGTTACTTACAAGACTAATAGATATACTTACATTATTTATAATACTTCGTACTCAATGTAATTTACAATGCAGTACATACATTACTTACAATACAATACAATCACTTACACTACTTACAATACAATACAATAACTCAAGTTGAAGCCCCCTGGAACAGAAAATCCTGGGGAAGGGGTTGGGGTCAAACTGGAAGAAAAAACCAGTGGGGGGTATGGATACTTTCTGAAACCACTCATTGAGTGTTCTAAATATTTTATTGTATGAGGTTTAATTCAAAGGGGAAATCAAAGTGAATTAGTTCATCTAAGCTCTGTATTATTAATTAACATTATTTTTGCATATTAAGTTGATTTAATTATCCTTATTAAATAAAATAATTTTGGGCTAACTCCTCAGAGATTTGGGCTAGTAAAATGAAATTACAGCTTGCCTGAAGGGCAAGCAGAGTTTCTGAATTTCATCTCACCCTGTGTGGCGCATCCGGTTTAAGTTGTAGATACCTAAACCCCTATCTCAAATTAAAACTTACAGAGCTGGCTATCAAACTATACCAAGAATTTTAAAATAAAATGAAATGCCGAATTTTTCACAACCACTGAATGCAAGAGCCTGAATCACCATTTAAAAGCTACAAGTCAAAGAGAATTTTGTTTTTTGCTAATTTATTTTTTCCTCAGTTTCAGGAACCAAAGCACTAAAAAAACATGTCTGCATTTCGCCATATTCATTTGCAGTAAAAAGTTATAAAACATTTTCAAAATAGCATTTAAAAAATGTGAGGTGATCGTACAAAAATTGCTCTCGGAGAAAAAATACATTGTATTTCAAATTAAACAATTTGCAGACAACTTCTTGTTGCTTATAAGTTAAACTAGCTACTGTCCAAATTTGAGGGCAATCGAAAAAAAACCTTTTGAGTTGTACCTCTTTTAAGTGTCTGCATCAAAAGAAAAAATTAATTCATAAGAAAACAGCGCTAAGAAAAAAACTCTTGCTTCGCAGACAAACTCCACCCACAAACACCTTCCACTAGGTTCTCAGATAACTGAGCCAATCAGTGCTTGGAAAGTTTACTCCCATTAAGGAAGGTGCCTCCTTTTGTTACAGCGAACACGTTCTGCACATTACACAAGGCATGGTTTAAGCACCACACGTGCACTGAGGTTTACATTGACGCAATCAACTACGCTACCAAGTACACAACTAAATTGAAAGCAAGATTTTCCTACTGTGACCAAATCAAGTTTAATGAGCCTGTACTTAACCCAGGGGGAGAAGAGCAGCATATTGCTAACCACTCACTGTTAATGTCCTCCAGCTGAAAAACTAGCTGTTATCTGACAAAAATTAAACTGAAATCCAACTGTAAACACGTTCCCATCAATGGCGTAGTGCGTGCACAAAACAAGTGTGAAATACGCAAATGTTTTACATACTGGGCAGGTGACAGGAAAAAATATAATGCGCCCCATAAAAGTTTTCAAAAAAGATGAATAACAGTACTTTAAACAAACGCGTGGTCACCCCTGCATTTTATGTCACAAAATGGAAGTGGCAAGCCTATTCAACATGTGATTAGTTTCTGGTTGTGAACAAAAGGTATCTTGATTGTGTTTTAGCTGAACCAGAGGAAGGCTGTCAGAGACGCTAAAAGCGCGGTTGCAACAATTTTTTTGTGAAAAACATACCAAAAATGATTTTTATGTTACCATTTACCATGCAGTTTTAAGATCCTTATAAATGTGTTTGCTTTTCTGTATGTAAAGGCACATTCTAAGGAAATCTGTGAAGAACTGTCCTTTTCTTCTTTTTCTTCAGAAAAAATGCCAATGTCAGTATTTTTTGAGATTCAAAGCTAATTATCTCGAAAAAATGCGTGGTTACACCCAGTTTTCTTTGTGGATTCCAATAGTCCTCGCAAAGATCTACTTTTTCCACATGGTACTAACCTGGTGCAAAAACCTTTGGATTTAGTAGGCACCGCCCATAACTCCTGGTGAAATTAACTTGTGAAATCTCCAAAAAACCCTTGTGCTTTGCAATTCCCTCAAGGTGGAGATATGATTTTTCTGTGGCTTGTTTTTCTTGAAGCTGGTCTGGCAAAATGGGGAAGACAAAAAAGGATACGAACGCTAGAGTGGCTCAGCAGAAAAACAAAACAAAACAAAAGAACTGTGCATGGATAACAGTGTTTCAACCAGAACATTTTACTTGAGGGCCAAAGTGGCCCCAGAAGATCTTTTTTAGGGGCCAATTTTTGAGTTATTTTTTTGTAAAAAAAATACCTCTTAGTCGGCGTGTCGGGTATGTTACAGATCAATGGGTGAGTGAGTGAGAGATGTATGTATGTCACACCAATCAGATTGGATCTACTATAAACAGCCAATCAAATTTCTTGTTGTAAAGGTAAATGGTTTGTGAGAGGATTCGATCCCGATACAGTTCAGAATGGCCATATTTATTCTCTGGCTTCTATAAAAGAGGAGGAAGTATTCATATATTGGGCTTACTTTGACATTTTCTGTGGGTTAGGCTGAGGATTATGTCGGCGAGTTTGATAATTATTTGCAACTGGATAAACAGTCAAAGAAACATAGTGTTTGGCATATAACTACGAGCATGCGATGAAGGGTGAGTTTTTCCCACTAGATAAGTTCTTGAATTGAGTCTTGAGCCGCTCTGTTACTAGGTTTAAGATGTGAATGAAAAACAAGTTGAAGTGGTTTCTATGATAGGATCAATTGTATTTTAGGCGAGTGGAATGCACTACTGGGAATATGAAGAGGTTGTGACCAGGTTCAAATCATTTGCGTGTTGTATATTGAAACCTAAGTATTGCTGCAGAGTTCGTAATGAGTGTTCCAGGCGTGTCGTTAACTTCAGCATCCACTGGTAAGTGTCAGTGTGAAAAGCAAAGAGACTACAATTAATTTTTGGTCAACAGAACAAAAAGATATTTTGTGACGATTTTACAATTTTAATCTTGTTTACTTGTTAATCTTGGTTGAGTCTTGTTTACTACTGGAATGAGAAGATACGTTTTAACGAAACTAAATATTTTCTCTTCAGTGTTATCAGGATTTTCGCTTGTTCACATTAATAACCAACATGAATTGCAGTTGAAGAAAAAGGAAATTATTTTTGTTCAAGATAATTTAAGTGAGGTATGTGAAGTCTTAAGCGTTTTATTGTATTAAACACAAGGACTTTGGTAACTGAAACATAAAGACCAATGTGTATGTTGCCGGTTTGTGATTTTTAGTCCGGTTTGGAGCGGAGTGTGACAGTTACATACATACATTGAGTTAATTTAGAGTGCATAATGTTCAGTGTAATGGTGGCTAATTATGAACGAGATGAGCCTTGAGTTTTGAAACAGTTCATGAGTAAGTGGTATGCAAATGGCATGAGATACTTTTATCTTTAGTTACAAAGGTAACTTGATACTTTTGTTTTTCACAAGGAGTAAATTCAATTAGAGGTCACGAATCGTCGCTTCTAGTTCTTAGTACATGTTTTAGAGGAGATGAGGCTATTTAGATTTGAAACAGTTCTAATGTTTACCATAGTAAGTGTAGGTAATGATTGTTTTGTTCTTGTTGCATGCAAATATGAGATATTTTTATTTTTTAGTTACAAAGGGTAATTTGACACTCTTGTTTTTCACAAGGGAGTCAATTCAATTAGAGCTGACGAATCGTCACCACTTGGTCCCACGAGATGTTTGCTATCTTTAGTTACAAATGGTAACTTAACACTTTTGTTTTTGTAAGGGGTAAATTCAATTAGAGCTGACATGTTATCAGCTATTGTTCCCTGGATATTAAACAAAAAGAAGCTTTCATTTCTGGACGGTTTTTACATCTCTGCAGTAGCAGTTTAATATTTTATTTGATGGGCATTTTATGACATTCTTTTCAGTCCGATATTTTAAAGGTAAAAAGTGTGAAAACTGTTCAAATGTTCTTTGAAGACTGTGTGGCACCAAGTTAAAGTGCAATTTAATTAAATCAGACTTTCAACGTGTCAGATAGGTTTTTTTTCTCTTTCTTTCAATTTTCGGTGAAGTAGTGTTGTTGCGTTGTGTTGTGTAAAAAGGGTAAACTTACGATTCATATAAAATGCGAAAAGTTCCCTTAACTTGAGTATTTTTGAGCAAAAATTCCTCCTGGGGCCTGGAAGGGCTCCCGAGGGGGTACTCCCAGAAAAATTGGGTGGGGGTGTGCGGCCCGCTTCCCAAAACCCTTACCCTATTTATGACCAAAATCTGTGATATTCCTTACCCTATTTATGACGACCAAAAATTCGAAACCCTATTTACGACCTGACCCTTAAATCAAAACCCTGTTTCAGACCTGTGTTATAATTAGCTCCCTAGTTCAAACCAATGTTAAATTACCATAAAGATATAAATTTGTGAAGGGCTTTTGTTGATTTTCTTTTCGATAATGATGAAAAAGTGGCTTCTTCTTAAAGCATACCCATATCAAGGCTAGAGTGCAAAAACCATACCCTATTTATGACCAAAATGGCCAAAATCAGCTAAAATCGATACCCTATTTATGACCAATCCAGCTGAAAAACCATACCCTTTGGGGCCACACAGACCTATATAGCCCATATAAGGGAGTCCCCCCCCCCCCCCCCGGGGAAAGGCTACATGATCAGTGAGGGAGAGAGTTATGCATGTGCGCGTGTCAGACCAATCACATTGTGGGTTGTATTAAAGAACGAATCAAATTGCCTGTTAGAAAATAAGATGGTATCTACATTAATCTGGAGACGTGTCAGATTACTGTAGTTTGTTCAGTCAAACATTTTATGGCTTACTATTTAGTTATCTTACATCATAAACTCTCAGTTTCTTTCCTGCTGTACATCGCAACCAAAAAAACTTGTCAAATCAACCAAATCATTACTGTGAACAGTTCCATGAATGCTCTTATCTCCGAGACTTATAGTTCACAAAAAAACCAACTCTTGCACGCCTTGCATGCCTATGTTTTAGGAAAGGGACCAATAAATTATAAGCTACAGAAGGAAAAAAATGCATCAGGATACCAAGGAAAATAAAGCAGTTTATTAGGATCTATGATAAAATTTAACAGTAAGTGCTTTTTGAAACATTTCTACTCAATAAAGTTTCTTTGGAATCAGATACTAGTATGAAGGATCCGTGCATTACAAGAGAACAATCCTTAGGCATACATAACGCAGTCCATGATCAAGGGTTTGCAATGCATTATAGGGCAATTTCAAACACGGTCAGCCATTTGGAAGTTTTACGATGTGAGAAGAATCAATACCGCAAAGCAAAAGGGCGGATTGACTTCTTTTCTTATGTTGAATGTTTTAGAGATCTTTCCATATGATTTTCTAGAAGGGCATAATGTGTGAGAAAATAACCATTATTGATCGTCAACACAGAGAAATGTAGTCGCCATTATGCCGTATTATGGTGACTAAACCAGAATTTTTGGTCGCCAAGGATGAAATGTTAGTTGCATTGGCGCCCATATCGATCACAATTTCGAGCCCTGGGATGGCTTTTGAAATATTATGCCTGTGTTAAGCCTGCAGTCTTGTAAAACAAAAGGGTCAAATTGGTCCTTTTTCGTTTTTCTGGGGGTCATCTCTGATTGTAACGTGGGATTCCAGCAATGGCGCACTCTAGCGGAAACACTGGATAATATTCCAATAAGTCCAATGATTCGTCAGTATCAGATTCATCAGAAGAGTCTCTTTCAACATCGCTGTTATCGCTGTCAAGTTCCCCAATTTTTTTTCCACAACCTAAATCTCCTTTCTGAACTCGATTTTTTTGCCTGCTTGATATGATAACTTTCATCCCCGAGGCCAACTTTTGCTTCTTCACTCATTGATGCACTTTCACTCGTTCTTCGCTATTTTCACTTTTTCAAACTGGTCCAAGGAGTTTTCCGTGGTCCATGGTTACTTATATAAACTTGATAGAATTACACCTAATACGAAAAATGCCTGGTAATCAGTGAGAACAACAATGCTGATCAACTGCGTAGCCAGTTCATGACATCTGTATAAGCCATATATATTCCCACAAAAGTCGTCTTGGTTGATTGCATACACATTGTATGGCTGTCAATCAAGAGGGAAACTTTTACTTCTGGCCATAACACAAAACCTCCATTTCTCCACCAATATTTCGTCTTTTTCAATTATTTTTTTCAGAAATTAGAGATTACTCTTTGACCATTACTTTGAATCAAAAATCCAAATTTTGAAGAAAATTGCTGATCTGAAGGTATACGGTAACCTAATAGACCTCTTAACTACGGGGGCGGGTAATAAGCCGTCTTTTAACACTCGGTAAATGTTTATTAAATTCCCAGCTATGTACACGGGGTCGCAGGATCGGAGTGCCAGGATTTTCATTGACTAATGCATAACTCACTAGAAGTAACATACCCTTAGTAATTTATAGCTACAAGCACAGGCAGACCACCCTATGTGTTTGTGGTTAATAATTGTTTATATGAAACGAACAGAATCTGAAAATTGCATATCTAAATTATATCTCGGTCTGAATCTCCCAATAAAGTTAAATGAAACGTTAATCGACTCAAGTGTGGTTGTTTTTCGCCTTCCTGGGTCGTCTGAAGCGTTTTTATACAAAATTACTTTTGGTCGGATTCCAGAAAGAGTTACGGCAGCCTAACGCAATGCCAGTCGCTGATTGGTAGATTTGAAACGGTGTGCATGCCTTGAATTCCTTTGGTCGCTGAGTTTGGCACCAATCATATTGAGAAAGCTGTTTTCGTGATTTCAGCATCTATTTTCTCGAAAAATGTTTGAGGGATGAAGCTCACATTCAGTGAAGAGATAGAGAAAAATCTCATCAATCAACAACCATCACCATTCAGGTGAGATTTTCAGTATTTTGGCGTTAATTCCAGTTTGAAGTGGAGGAGGTCGCGGCTGGCAGGCGCCAAATTGCAAGCCTTGTCTCCCTCTCTTGTCTTACTGGTATCCGACCAAAAGTAATTTCATAAAAAAAAAACGCTTCAGATGGCCCAGGAAGGCAAAAAAACACCACACAACTCAATTAACCTTTCACTTAACTTTATTGGGATGTTCAAACCGAGATGTAATTTAGATATGCAATTTTCAGAGCTTTTTTCATAACCCTCATAGATTCTGTTCGTTCCATATAAACAATTATTAACCATGAACACATAGGGTGGTCAGCCTGTGCTACAAGTTGCGGAGACAAGCTTACTAAGCTTTATACATATGATACTTACGATGAAGCTGCGCTGTGATTGAAAAAGAAAGCAAATGTTTCCAGAAGTTCCTTTTCGGTTTTCACAACGTCATGAGGTATTGCTTCCCGGGGAGGTTCAAGTTTCAGTGCTTCTAACAACCCCACAGAGTCAACGAAATAATCCATAGTTGCTTCAAAACAGGTAGCCACTTTAGGTGACCCAACAACTGGATTTTCCTGTTCCAAAGATTTCAGTCCGTCCAAAACTGCTTGAATACGTTGATCTTGACTTGCCATGTTCCGGTAGTAAAGATATCCTGCCACAACAACTACAATGGCGACTGCAGAAGCCACAGAATTAGCCATTTGAACTAAACGGAAAGAAACGAAGACCACAACTTCAATCGTTTTTTGGTCACGTGGTCGGGGGCGAAAAGTATGCCGTTCGTCTGGCCGTTCTTCTTCGGTGCAAGCGCTCGGAACCAGTCGGAACATTACACTAGGTACGTGGTGTAAGAGGACATGCAGCCCGAGTCAAATATCACGCATAGAAATCGAGAGCGAATATTCTAATTGTTTTAGTATAAATCTCCTAGTCGTTCAAAACTCTATCTAAATCCTCTTTACAGACAACTAGAAAACGCACCCTGCCACGCTACTCACTATTGCCTGATTTCAAGCCGAAAAGGACTAGGTACGAATCTGTAAATTATGGGATTAACAACTATTGATCCACGTAGTCAGAAAGAACACACCGAGATTCACAAAATCCCCAAGTTTAGTGTTAATCAGGCTAGTTTTGACTGAGATACAGCCATTTAAAAACGCCAAAATTACACAGAATTATTTGGTCATCCGGACACAGCGTCTGGATGGCCATACATATTTTTGTAAATTTTGATGTTTTCAGATGGTTGTATCTTGCTTACTATTGGGTCTATTTGCACCAAACTTGGGGATTTTGTTAAGCTTGGTGTGCACTTTACGACTATGTGGATCAATAGCTGCTAGTCCCTGTAATTTGTAGACTCGCACCTAGTCCTTTTCGGCTTGAAATCAGGCAATATATCACATAAGAGATAAGTAACGTAGCCAATCAGAGAACGGAATTCGTGATAGAACATGAGTAGATTTATACTAAGTAGAATTCTACAAGTATACTAATGCAAATGCCGCAATCTGATTGGCTGAGCTACTCGTATACTATCAGCCATTAGAGTGCAGTGGCCGGAGGTCGTCTACGAAAAGGCGATGTCTTTTTTCGTTTTAATAAAGTTCTGAAGGGACATTTTGATGCAAATGGGTAAATTGATTCCTGAGAGAACTAAAAGAAAAACATTAACGGTTTCTTGACTTTAAAAATCTTGAAATTATTGAAAAAACTGATGAGCGCGCGCACACAACTTCACTTATTTCAAATGACATTTCAATCCGAGCGATCTTTCTAAGACGCAATTAATAATACGTCGAGGAGCACTTGGAAACCGTTATTTGAAGTAATTAATGTATAGCACATATATTGATCTACTCAGTACTGTGCCTAGTACTGTACCCTAGTAGGTTATTCTAATCTAACTGGCAGCCAATTTTTTTGATATAAGAACAATTTTCATCTTTCAGGCCGAATGTGTTCTTATGTATATGGTACTCTTTTGACCAAATTTCGGCCTGAGAGTTCTTCATCCACTTGTTCTTTTATATTGCACTCGTCCGTCAAAATATTTCTGTAAACAAGCGGGCTTATAGAAAATAAACAATTGAATTTGTATTAAGAGGGTTTTTGTTTGTTTTCTTTTTAAAATTTTTCATTTGGCTTTCACGGCTTTCCTCTAAAAAAGTTGAAAATAATTCAATATGATTTTTGAACTGGCGCGCGGAAGAAAATTTAGTGGTGAACAATAAAGACAATAGAGTGTTCATAGGTGCTTTCCATTATGCCAAACCGACCGGTCAGAGATCAGTGGGAATACCCGAGGAAAATGGAACAACATTTTCCGATTAAACCGGGCCAACCAATAGGAATGGCTCTTGCCATTTTTTATTCCTTTTCCGAATTTCCTAATTAGGGCAAAGAACCGGTTTGTCAAAAATGGAACGGCGAATTTCGGTCGGAATATTCCAACTGAAATAAATGGACCACCTCAAGAGGTCATCCCAAGTATTCCGGTCGGAAGAAACCGAAACGGACCTTTCCATTTGAAATCCGACCGAAATTTCAGGAATCTTTGGTATAATGGAAAGCACCCAGTGTGTTTATGCCTCGGAACTATCGGTCTGACAGTTGCCCCTTGGAAATTTGATATTCTTAAAACTAGCATATTTACCCTCGAAGCTTCGCTTCACGGGCAAATATTTGTTTTAAGAACATCAAATTTCCGCAGGGCAACTATCAGCCGATAGTTCCTCGACAAAAACACTCTATCGTTTAAATAGAAATCTCAAGCCAATAATTTTATTGCAGTTGCTGTCAGTCGTCTATAGAATGCGGCGTTTTTTTCGTCTTTCTGAAGTTTTGGATGAAACTTTAGAAGTAAATGGATAATTCAGTTCCTGAGAACACTAAGAGAAGGTCCTTACCGCTATTTTGACTTCAAAAACTAGAAAATGTTTAAGCAAGCAACCGGAACGATGATCCTGCCGGCATACGTTGGATCAATAGTGATCTAATCGGCTCTACATATCAAATGAAGAATACAAAAGCAAAAACCGACACAACGTAGGATGATTTTTTGACGGTGTACTATATTTCGGCTGGCCGAACCAGCCTTCTTCAGGTACAATGAAAATTTTACATTGGGACGTGTTTTTATGTAGCCGGTATTTACGTAATACCGGAAATACGTAAAAGTAATTGACACACTGTTAATTGCTTTTACGTATTTCCGGTATTACGTAAATACCGGCTACATAAAAACACGTCCCAATGTAAAATTTTCATTGTACCTGAAGAAGGCTGGTTCGGCCAGCCGAAATATAGTACACCGTCAAAAAATCATCCTACGTTGTGTCGGTTTTTGCTTTTGTATTCTTCAAAAACTAGAAATTATTGAAACAACCTACTTACAACGAATGCGCGCGCGTAAACAGCTGCAAATTTCCCATGACAATTTAATCCGTGCGATTTTGTTAAAGCGTAAAATTTAAAAATACGTAGCAAAATAATTGAAAACCATTATTGGCGTTAATTTCAGTTAGATTTCTACTCAAACAATTAAATTATTCGTTCTCGATTTCTATCAGGCGGCCTCATCAACTATCATCTCATAGAAATCTCGAGCTCATAATCTAATTGTCAAATAGAAACACAGTTTTTTGCTAGCGCTCAGTTAGCTGAAAAAATACAAAATTTGTTACATTTTGAACATTTAATTCCAGTTTTATTATTTTGAATCACAATAAATTTTATAAGCTACAATAGAATACAACAGAAGAAAGGAATAACAGACACATCAACGCAATTAAAATTACTAGTATTGTAACTAGACCGCACATATAAAAAGCATTACATTACTAATATAACAATAGATATTTTACCTTCAATATTTCAAATAAATATTTCTTGTTTCGTCAGCGTAAAATAATATAAATTCAGGATAAAAATCTTTCAATGCAAAATCAACTTGCATCTCTGCAGATAAAGTGAAGCGTGTTGTTTTAAGTACATCAGCAATATACGCTCACCTCTAAAGAAGTCTTGAAAACAACAAACAGTATTCTCAATTGTTTGTCTCTGAAATCAACACCTTATTATCTCCATATAACAGAAATTTGGCAACGCTAATTACCTCACCGGAAATTACTTTGTTGTTCCTATTGTTTTTCAATTATACTCTGTTATTCCACTGACAAAACCATTATCGAGGACTATTACTAGTAGCCCTCTAGTAGCGTAGCCAATTAAAATGCAGGGTCATCATTCCACTAGTTGGCCGATACTAACTGGGATTATGCAACAATTGCATAATCCCACAAAAACAGTTAGAGGACTCATCTAATGCTAACAGAAGTCATTTGGAAACTTACAGAAACGAAGAAGTTAGTGGATCAAAGGCGCCCGCCGTGATAGAGAACCAAGTCAGTTTCCAAAATGTTATCGTTTGATTACCGCAACTATTAAAGCTTTCAAGGACGTTCACGCAAATTGTTTCTGCGCATCCTTACTGCGCACTCAAATTCACACGCCACGTCATGCATCGATGCGCGCGCTAAGTAATAAAATGAACAATTATAGGGCAGATGGCCGTTAAGGTGGCTCCCTATAGTTTTAAGATCGCACGCGCGCTGAGGACGAAAGCTCAAGTAATCTGCGCGCGCTCGAAGAAAAACGTCAGTGTTTTTCGATATTTTATTACGTCAACATGAGCACAGCAAGCAAAACTGACAGTGAATTTTCTCGCGTTTCCTTCGGTGAAATTTCGTAGAACTTGGCAGGTTGGAAGTAAATATTTTACTTTAGTCGGAGCTCGTTTTTCAGGGAAATCTATAAGACCAGTTTTTTCGCAGCGGTAAAAGACGTAAATTTGCAAAAATCGAAAAACCTGCCTTTACAAACCCTACTTTTTTCGTGTTTAAAATTCGTGTCCCGCGGGAAGCGATATGCTGTGAAAATTTTGGAAGATTTCACCGAAGGAAATTCAAGAAAATCGCAAGTAAAGCCATAAAAAAGTAAAAAAACATATTTGTTTGGGCATTTCTAATTCAAGACTAAAACCAATAATTTTAACAGAGATGATAGTAAAACACTATTTAAACATTGCCTATTACATGTAATTAGTTTGAGAGGACTGGGAGTAAATACGAATGCAAAAACGGCATTCAAAACATAACACTTGCGCGCGCAACGCCATAAATGATTACTCTCTGGAGCCACCTTAAATAGCTTTGCCTGGTTTTACCGGTCTTGGACGTTCGGTGACCCCTACTTTTCTTTTGATGGATTATTTTCTCTACCGATTTTCTACGTTCTGTGAAAAAATGAAAAAATCTATTGATTAGAAGTTTGAATTTTTTGCAAAATGCACCATCGAATTCCGTTATTTTTAGCTATTCATTTATCTGTGCGGCGGTTTCAAATGCCTCTTGAAGGGTTCAGTTTTGTGAAAACGTTGGCAAAATTTGGAATTATTTACTCAACAGACCTTCTTCTACAAAACATGACCAAGATCGGTTGCCTCCCTTGACTCACCTTCGATATGTTTAACTTTAAAGCCCTCTAGACCATACTGAATTACGTGCTCCAATTTTTCAAAATCAGGGTAGTTTTCCATACGCTTTATCTCTGAAAGAAGTCGGTGACTCCCATTTTTTTTGCATTTCTGACACAAGTAACTCATTATCTGACTGCAGTGACAATTTAGAAATCTATCGATTGGAAAATTTTCGTGCGAACGTCCTTAAATCCAGATGTGTAGAAGTAAACCAGTTGTAGTCACTCGTGAAAAAGGTTCAACGTTGTATTGTGCTATTGATGATGTTTAATTCTGTAAATTGCTACAACCAGGTAACCAGGTATCTGTTTTACAGTTTTAAGCACAGTTCCCTCTCATCAAGTGTTATTTGCGATCTGTTGAAGTTAATCTTATTTTTAAAAAATCACAGATTTTCGTAGCTTCGCAAATTATCTAAGGTACCGTTTATATTTTTTATCTGCACAACTTTACTCAGCATTTTAGAAATCACACGGGGGAAGAATAAACTTCCTTCCAATCCTTTGCAAAAATCACTGCTTGTTGTTTTATTAAAATCTCCCTTGACTGCTACAATCTCGAACGGGAAATTATTCAGCCGTGACCTAAGACCTTCTGAAATGTTCTAATTAAGAAACCTTGCAATAATGCTATTCAATTCTTTTGAGAAGTTTCTGGAAACTCCAGGTGTACTATCATGTCTAATATAAGAGCGCGAGTTTCGTCCGCAGGAGGGCTCTGAAAATGTAATGAAGCTTAGTGCTGCTGAGTGCTGTAATCCGAGAAGTTAATAAACCAGTTTGTTACTGTTACCGACGATCCTGAGTTCTGTATGGGAACAACCCTGCTCTGGGTTGAGACTCCCTTCGGCAGCATTTTGTACCATTTAGGTAAACTATATACTGATTCACAACTATCCTATTTTATGCACTTGGTGGGTCTGAATCGTGATGATTTGTCTGCATCACTTTTATCATCCATCATTACAGACTAACTCAAGCCTTTCTGTCATTTCTACAGAAAATCTCTTCGTTTTCATCAGTGGATTCTGACGATTGGCTTTTAGATTCATCATACAAGTTTACACACTTGTCGTGACAGTTACACTGAATCTCGGGTAAATAAGCACTGTCCCAGATTCCTGGACCGGACAATAGTCCACGCAATGAGCAAGGAATCCCAGGCAACTGGCGAAATTTTAACAACAACTGGCGTGCGGTGCGTAAAACTTTTGTCCCATCCATCTTCATTGACAGATCTGTAAAAAACTGCAACATGTCATCTGCTGACATATTCTGCTCGACAACAGCGCCTCCATATTCCTGAATCATTGCAACACACAAAAAGATATGGAAATACTCAGTTTCATATCGAGACCAACACGCTTCCCAAATTTTTAAAACTTCTTCATTGAAGAATTCTCGTTTGAAGGAGAGAAGAAGCCAACGATGACAAAACAGCATGTCCATGTTATCATCTTGTAACAAAAGATGAGCATAAAACGGTGCCTCCAGCATACGTAACAACTCACGGACGTAGGTCTAGAAGTAAAAAGGAAACACCTCAATTTCAGACATTTTACTTTCTTACTGCGCGTTTAATAACACGTAAATTCTGCTTGAACCACGGTTTTCATTTTCCGCTGCTGTTAAGTTTTAAACTTCTGAGTTTGCGTGTTATTCAAACGAGCAGTAACAAAGTGTGTTGTTTTCTTGTGGTGGGGGAGTGAGAAACTTGGGCGAGGGAACTAAAAGATGAGTTAAATCTGGGTACGCTGCGGTAAGTCGGAAGTTATCATAGAGGAACAAGTCCAAGATCATGAAACATTTGAAGATATATTATTAAGTGTGCACGGTCTCACATGGAATACTGGATCCAAACTCATTCTTAACCCACAAGTAGTGGTAAGCCTTCAAACGCCACATACAAGCAGATCTTTACGTAGGAGAAAATCTGTAAAACGGAGTACACAATCCAGGGCCACTTTTGAAGGTGCATACATTTAGAGGCTCGTTTGGCTCGGCAGTGGATAAAAGAACGAGGAATAATCTATATATGCGTTAAATACTAGGTATATATATTTAGTGGCTCGTTTGGTTCGTTTGGCTCGACAGTGGATGACAAAGGACCAAACGAGCCAAAGGAGCCGGCTCGTTTGATGGATGATTGAAAGTGGCCCTGTATTCTGTAGTCTAGCCAACGGAGAATTAACTCTGAAGTAATTTCAAGTGTTAAGAAAACTGCGAACCACAAGAGCAAAAAGTTCGTGACCTTGGTGGAATCACTATGGGTCAGCCTCCTTGATCAGTCTGTCGACTGACCTAAGAGACTAGATGGGAGCAGGTCGTGAGTATTTTCGTGCGTTTTTTTCGGGTTTCAAAAATTGTTTCTTATAGCACACGAGGTCACCCGGATTATCTCTCCATCTCTCAGGGGATCTTTTTGTGAGATAAACTAACAATCGAGGGAAGATTTCGAGTCAAGATATCCAAGCAGAACTTCTTATGGTGTTTTTCGGGACGTTTTTAATAAAACAATTAATCCACTCGCGCTTGTTGGATATGAGATGATTATAGCCAACTTGGAGCTACACGCCTTGTTGGCTATCTACCATCTCACGTCCAAAGCGCGCTCGTGGAATAAGTGTTAATTAAAGTAGGTTGGTCATAGACCAGTACATAAACTAACCAGCTGCCTATCCATGACATCATCTTTAGGTGATGTGACAAACACACTCCCCTCCATTAAACCAACAAAGCACCAGAATGCATCAACTTCGTCTTGAACTATTGCCAGCACAGGTGCCAGAAGATCCGACATACCCTGGTTGTACCCAACCTCAGGATTGTATGTAGCATAATTCAGAAGGATATTCCTGTAAAAGAACGAACTTTGAGAAATTATACGAGAATACACTCCCCTCTCCTATCTACTACATAGGTGACAAATGTCAGGGACCAGTACTGCCTCTCTTCAAGCCTCCCATTGTGACCTGTCAACCTCCACCCACCCCCGAGAACAGAAGATCCGATTTGGAAGTTACTTAAAATTTAGAACTAATCCTGCTAAATGTAGTTAGACGATTTTTCCAGGGCCACTACAAAGTAAACAAAAAATCAGATCTCTGAGAATGTATACACACGTGGTTACATGACCAGAAAAGGGATATGGACCCCGTGATCTAGGAAAGATAAACCAAGACAAATAGAGGGTCTTAATTTTCTATTGCATGGACTGAAGTTGAATAAATTGTTTGTGACACTCATGGCTGGACAGCTAGAGAACTGGCATGTATGGAAGTACAAACTCCTACTTCAAATACAGTCGACGCACTTGAACAAGGCGACCAGCTCGGGTATTCAAATTAGTGAGACAATCTCAGATAGTGCAGAGTGCAACTGATAGCTCTGGCACCTAATCATAAGGAAGATGAATGGAAGAAAGTTATATATCTGATGAAGAAATGGAAGAGAAACGATTTTGTTTTACTCAAAACGCAAATTTTCTTTTTACTGATAAACAAAGAACTAATTTAATTATCAGATAGTCACGGAATACCACTTTTCTGTTGCCACCTTTGTGGATAACAATAAAACAATTCAAAATTAATACACAACGATATCGATTGATACAACTGAGAAGCGTTTCGACGAGAAGTATTGAAGGTAAACAGCACTACTTGGCCGATAGTATATCCTGCATAGGTTAACGAGTCTCCTCAAAGACTGATTAAATTAATTTGCGCTTTCGTTAGGCGCCACGGAGTCCGCGACAATATTTGAGTTTTACAATTTGAAGAGTATTGAGGTCGGCACACATGAGGCGACTAGTCCCTGCAACTATTCCACTGAAGAGTTTACACGAAGGGACTGGTCGCAGGGACTGCCCCACGAACAGTTCACACGAAGCGTTTTGAGGAACAAGTCGCAGGGACTTGTTCCAAAAATTAAAACCAGTTTGAATTCGTTCCCAGTTCCATCCACATTTAAACTCATACAGATTGTACCACATTTTGAAAAGGACATACCTGACAAATCAACATTTCATCTATTTCTACTTATCTATTTATTTTATCTCTTCAAGAGGGTATGGATATAGGAACTGCACAGTGCAATGTCTGTCCCAAAAAGTTCAATCACTGAAGAAGTCTGTCCATGCAAGATGAAAATATTAGAAAGTTTATTCGGTATCCCAAAATGCATAGTCAGCCTTCTTTAATATTTGAATATAAAAGTGCTCACTACTTAAGCACTTGTTCTTTACCTCATGATCTCAACATTTGGATTGCCATCACCAGCAAAGTAAGGATGTGACCTATCTGTGCGCACAACATCTTTGTCAACAGTACACTGAACAGCCCTCCAAAACTGTTGTTCTTCTTCTTGGCTTCTGTTTCGTCTAGATAGAAAATACAGTTATATTGTACGCATACATGCATGCATGTATGTAAAACTATGGATGTACTTTAATATCAATACCGGTACATGTAAATCATAAAAATCATGTAAATACCTCTTACTAACCGAGTTCGAGGTCCGTACTGTAAGTTACGGACCGAGTTTTTTCCCCCTTCGATTTATGGCCCAAGCGCGAAGCGCGCGGGTCATAAATCGAAGGGAAAAAAACGAGAATCCGTAACTTACAGTACGGACCGAGAAGACGAGGTTAGTAAGATATTTATTATATCTCTACTGTGTCCCTGACGGGTTCGGGAATGATTTGTATTCACGCGGACTCGGAAATGCTTCAAATTTCTGACGCAACTCGAAAGCAAAACGAGTCAGTTTGAAACTGTTTTTAAGTCGTTAGCACGCTTTATTACATAATTTAGAGTATAAGAAAGTTTTAAACTTTCACTTGCTATAAAAGGTAAAGAACAATTAGCGACAGATCACGAAACAGTTTGGCAACAAAACCAACTTTAAATTTTAGCGGGCAGGACAGGAGAGTACGGCCCGCTAAATTGACCAATCACAGCGCACGTACTAACTGAGAGATATAATAATAATCAGGAGTGAACACTAATTAACAATTACATTATGAGCTTGAGATTTCTATGAGGTGAAAGTTGATGAGGCTGAGGGCCAAATCAACTATGCCTCATAGACATCGAAAGCGAATAATCTAATCGTTTAGTAGAATTCTTAAAGAAATTTTCTTCAGCAAATAATTTACAATTGTTTTTGTACATTGCATTTAACTTTACACTTAAGAAACATAGGCACGCAAGGCGTGCAAGAGTTATTTTTTTGTGTGAAGTGTCGGAGATAGGAGCATTCATGGTACAGTAATGATTTGGTTTATTTGACATTTTTTCTTTGGTTGCGATGTTACATCGGTCATGGTAAGATAGCTAAATAGTAAGCCATAAAATGTTTGACTGAACAAACTACAGTAATCTGACATGTCTCCAGATTAATGTAGATACCATCTTATTTTCTAACAGGCAATTTGATTCGTTCTTTGATACAACCCGGTGTGACACGCGCACATGCATAACTCCCTCACTCACCGATCACATAACCCTTCCAACCCCCAAGAGGAATTTTTGCTCAAAAATACTCAAGTTAATTTAGGGACTTTTTCGCATTTTATACGAGACGTAAGTTTACCTTTTCACACAACACAACACAACACAACACAACACAACACAACACAACTTCACCGAAAATTGAAAGAAAGAGAAAAAAACCTCTGACACATTGAAAGTCTGATTTAATTAAATTGCACTTTAACTTGGTGCCACGCAGTCTTCAAAGAACATTTGGACAGTTTTCATACTTTTTACCTTAAAAAATATGGGACTGAAATGAATGTCATCAAATAGAACTATTAAACTGCTACTGCAGAGACGTAAAAACCGTCCAGAAATGAAAGCTTTTTTGTTTAATATCCTGGAAACAATAGCCGATAACTTGTCAGCTCTAATTGAATTTACTCCCATATAAAAAACAAAAGTGTTAAGTTACCATTTGTTACTAAAGATAGCAAAATCTCGTGGGAAAGAGTGGTGACGATTCGTCCGCTCTAATTGAATTTACTCCCTTGTGACAAACAAGAGTGTCACATCACACTTTGTAACTAAAAAACAAAAATATCTTGTTATATTTGTATGCAACAAGAACAAAACAATCGTTACCCGCACTTACTATTGTAAACGTTAGAACTGTTTCAAATCGAAAGTCTCGTCCCCTCTAAAACATGTCCTAAGAACTAGAAGCGACGATTCGTGACCTCTGATTGAATTTACTCCTTGTGAAAAACAAAAGTATCAAGTTACCTTTAACTAAGAATAAAAATATCTCGTTGCATTTGCATACTACGAACTCACGAACTGATTCAAACCTCAAGGCTCATCTTGTTCATTTAACTAAAATCCTCAGCCTAACCCACAGAAAATGTCGAAGTAAACCCAATATATGAATACTTACTCCTCTTTTATAGAAGAATGAATACGGCCGTTCTGGACTTTATCGGGATCAGATCTTCTCACATACCATTTACCTTTACAACAAGAAATTTGATTGGCTGTTCATAGTAGATCCAATCTGATTGGTGTGACATACATACATCTCTCACTCACTCACTCACTCACTCACTCATTGACCCGTAATATACTCGACGCGCCGACTAAGAGGTATTTTTTTGTAAAAAAAATAACTCAAAAATAACTCAAAAATCGCACGGAGTAAATTGTCGTTTGGAATTTCCTGTCGTGTACATGCGCTCGTCTTTTTTTCTTTTCAACACTTTCTAGCTTTTTAAAAATCACAAAACTGTGAATGTCCTTCTTTTAGTCTTCTCAGAAATTTAATTATCCATTTGTATTGAAACGATCTTCTGCAATTTTGCAAAACTGAGAAAACGTTGCTATTTGGTAGACGACCTCCAGTCACTGCACACTAATGGCTGATAGTAAACGAGTCGCGCAGCCAATCAGACAGCAGCATTTGCATTAGTATACTAGTAGCATTCTACTAACAAATATTAATTACGTTCAAGCAAAGGGAACGCATCCTAGTTTTGTGTTGGTGTTCTTCCGTGTACATGCTGGGTGTGCTGTGTAATACAGGCAAAATTGATCAAGATTTTCATAGTGGAAGCAAATTTGGCTGTCCCAAAGATTTTTTTCAAGAGCTGTTACCTCACTTTCATTATATCAACCTTGCTTTAATGTATGTATTCACGAGGAAATTTGACAAAATCGGGTGTATTTCCAAAGTTCTAGTTACTCTTTCGATACTCTTGGTAAGTGAACTTTTCCTGACTGTCCTTTCAAGTAGGTCGTAATGTTGTTCAAGTCTTAGCGACGTGGGTGTGTATACTGGTGAAGAAATCAAATGGCAAATTGGCGTTTTGTTGCCAATAATCTCCTCCACCCTTCGATGCTGTTTTAATGAATCGAAAGAAAACAAAAACTGAGCAGTCAGTGTTCTCAGCAGACACTGAACAACATGATCATGGCTTGTTGTCACAAAATCTATATGCACCAAGTCGTTAAGCTTGGCGGCCATTGTGCCACATAATAAATGTACCAAGTTTTTTTTAGCAAATTAGACAAGGGCTATCTTTAAAACGAGGAATCGGGGAATCGGAGAATCGGGGAACGGCAATGGGGAACGGCAATGGGGAACGACAATGGGGAACGGCAATGGGGAACGGCAATGGGGAACGGCAATGGGGAACGGGGAACCGGGAATGGGGAATCTTTAAAATGAGGAATCTTTAAAAGCGGGAATCTTTAAAATGGGGAATCTTTAAAAGCGGGAATCTTTAAAAGCGGGAATCTTTAAAACGGGGAATCTTTAAAAGTGGGAATCTTTAAAATGGGGAATCTTTAAAAGCGGGAATCTTTAAAGATTCCCCATTTAAAAGATTCCTGCTTTTAAAGATTCCCCGTTTTAAAGATGCCTGCTTTTAAAGATTCCCCATTTTAAAGATTCCCCATTTTAAAGATTCCCCATTTTAAAGATTCCCCATTTTAAAGATTCCCCATTTTAAAGATTCCCCATTTTAAAGATTCCCCATTTCAAAGATTCCTGCTTTTAAAGATTCCCCATTTTTAAGATTCCCGCTTTTAAAGATTATCTGTTTTAAAGATTCCCCGTTCCCCGTTGTCATTCCCATTCCCATTCCCATTCCCATTCCCATTCCCATTCCCCGATTCCCTGTTCCCTGTTTTAAAGATAGCCATTAGCTAAGTGGCCACTGTGTCACAAAATTAATTTACAGAGTTGTTTAGCTCAGCAGCCACTGTGTCACGCAATATATTTACTGAGCTGTTATATAGCTCAGCAGCTATTGTGCCACTCCGTCATGATATGTGACTGCTACACCTTCCAATAATTAAGTTGTAGTTTCAACACTTGTTAATGTCCTTTTGATTTTATTGTACTACATTACACAGACTATGTCAACTGACTAGCAATGTTGTTTGAAAATAATTAAGGACCATTAAGTTGTCATTTGAGGACTTGTTCACAATGAGATTTTCCAGTGTCCTTTTGATTTCATGTGTTATACATCAAGCAAAAACTACGAGGTGACTAACAATGTTGTTTAAAAGTAATAAAATTAATAATTATTGTCCTGGAAAGGAATGTTTTTGTTTGCAGTGTTTGGGAATGATTCATTGTCTCCCTTACCCTGTTTTTACACTTTTCCTCTGACAAAGATTTCAACAGACCTTCTTTTGCCCAGCCCCCAAAAGGCAGGACACAAGTGTGAAACAGACGGCAGTGACATCATGGGAAATTTGAAAGAAATCCCTAAAAGGTACCGGAAACTAATATTAATCTCTCTTGTTCTGGGCAGTTTCCATCAGAATGGAAGACAGCTGATGTTACTCCAGTTCATAATGAAAGGCTCTTGTGAGCCAGCTCATGAAAGAATAGCATCACGCACGGTTTCCAAAAAGAAGAAACTTATTTGCTGTCTGTCCTGGTCTTGAAGAGAAGACTTCTCAACTGACTTATTGCCAGAAATTCCCAAATTTGACAAAAACAATAGCCAACAGGAGGACATAATAATTATCCCTGAGACAATTCCAAATGCATGCCAGAATTAGGTGCACTGTGCAATTTGGAGGACCTAGATTTTAACAGAGCCATTTATCCGACCACATAAACAAATCTGTGACGGTGAGCAGACCTGAACTGCATATGTATCATAAATGATTCACAGATATGTTTGATGCGATTTGTGTAACATAAACAGCGTGGGCTAATATGCGAAGACAGAGCAGGTCAGTTTCATTTATACGGCAAGGCAACAAATCAGATCGGATCTATAGTATTTCTCTATGGTATTTCTTTGCTGGCTTGCTGGCTTTCCTGAGAGTGATACACCTGGATGTTAGGTAAAATAATAATATTTTTCTGCCGTGGATGTAAGGAGTGTATTCATAAACAGCCTTCATGAGGAGCCCTTCATCTTTTACTGCTCTCCTTCAATCTCTGTATTATTATCATTCCAAGGTGTACGTTGTGGGTTTTCTCAAACATTTTGAGCTACAGAGGCCATCAAATTGCGAAATAAATCGCTGAGTATCGTGCTGGAGAGCTCACAAACACAATTCATCCATACGTTGCTCTCCAAGAAGTAGCGCATGGAATGGTTTGTTTGTCTGAGTCTCACCAGGGGTTAAATTTTTGTGACATCATTGGTGCGACGCTATTGGGTTAGTCTAGAAAAAGTAGTCAAATAAAAAAGAGGAATTGGTGTATTGGGAGTAATGAAAGTTATTTGGAATGTTAAAGAATCCACAATAAGGCAAAATATAGGTCCGCAGACCATAAATGTGCGTTTATAGTTGATAATTTTTGAAAGCTCAAGTAGTACATGTATAGTGTAACTGGTAAGTATACAAAAATTAAACTACAGGCTGTTTATACAGCCTGCTTATAACTTTAAAAATGGAATATATTATTTTGATTGGCACTGGAACATTGTTATTGTATATGTCATCATAGTTCTTAACTCTCCTCTGGGAGAATAGTGTCAAATAACTTCTACAGTCTATTGCACAATGAAGCCATTAAATGAGAGTTCACCATATATTCACCAGTCCTAAACTGACACCCAGTCAGAGGAGTTGGTTATAATGTGTATAATATTAGTGACTCAGCAGTGCATTTTGGTTAAGGTAACATTCAACTGTTATGAAACAGCTATGTTGCAATTATGCAGAAAGTATGTCACATGGCTTTGACAATCAGTTTGAGAATGCTAAGAATATTTTGCACAATTTTAGTTTGTGGAACACGGATATTGCCAAACTCTTGTTATTTCATGCCATGGCAAATGTATACAATTTGATTTTAGCTAGCTGGTAAATGTTTTCTGTAGCTAGTTGGTGTCTGTAACCAATGTGAAATAATAAAACTGAAAACTGAAACTGAAAACTGAAACTGAAAATATTATAAGAATCATTCCAGACAGTTTTCGACATCCCTCCCAGAAAGCGCTACTTGAAAAAGTTTGGCTGCAAACAATACTTCGCCATGAAAACCCCCTGCTAAATCTTATACCAAAAAAGTTCAATTTTGTTTTGACCTTGAACCCAAAGTGAAGGGGATGTTTTTATTTACAATATAAGTTTTCTCCATATAACTATGCCTAAGGGTAGAGGAAAAGGACTTAACAAAGATTTATACAAGGAGGCTCTGCCCCAAGGTCCACATCCTTTCCCTTATGTATAGTGTGTTTTTTCCAGAAAAGGTTACCCTGTCACATACATGTAGCTTCCAGCTTGAAATCCCTTTTACTTACCTACAGCAGACCCACTACATCTCTTTTCATGGATAAATGAAGAAGCTAGTCATAAAAGGGGATAAGTGACGATTTTGGTTGCTTTTCTTTTTTTTTTTTGCTCCAAATTAGCTGAATTTTTGCATGTGGTCTTCAATGTAATAGAAAAAGGTGTTCCTGTATTTTTGCCCCTGGTTTTTGCTTCGCTTTATAAAGACGCCGCTAGGAAAACCGAGTGGTTTTTTGCATATGCAATATCCCGAAAATGAAGCAAAGTTTAGCGGAAAAACTACGGGACATTGCTAAACATACCTAAACAAAACTGCATGCGAAATTTGGAGCATTTTCGACAAAGTTCACTTTTGATTAAAATACCTAACGCCCTTTTCCCGCCGAGGCTGCAAATAAATGAAACCAGGCCTTTGTTATGATAAACAGAGCCGATGCTTTGTTATAACAGCCAAGCCAAGCCTTTGTTATAAGTCGAAGTCTGGCCTCAGTTTATCATAACAAAGGATCGGCCCGCCGTGACCACAAGGACTTTGATTTCACTTAGAAAGCAGCAAAATGTCAATTTCACGCAACGTATGAGTTCAAAAATGTTAATTTTAGGTCAAAAAGGTTTAAATGTTGATTTCACGTTAACGCGTGACGACAAGGTTGATTTCACTTAGAACCCAGCAAAATGTCAATTTTACGCAGCGCATAAGCTCAATGATGTTGATTTCAGGTCTAAATAGGTTAAAATGTTGATTTCACGTTAACACGTGAGGATGTTGGTTTCACTTAGAAACCAGCAAAATGTCAATTTCACGCAGCGCATAAGCTCAATGGTGTTGATTTCAGGTCTAAATAGGTTAAAATGTTGATTTCACGTTAACACGAGATGGCAAGGATGTTGGTTTCACTTAGAAACCAGCAAAATGTCAGTTTCATGCAGCGCATAAGCTCAATGATGTTGATTTCAGGTCTAGATAGGTTAAAATGTTGATTTCACGTTAACGCGTGACGGCAAGGATGTTGGTTTCACTTAGAAACCAGGAAAATGGTAATTTCACGCAGCGCGTAAGCTCAATGATCTTGAATTCAGGTCTAAATAGGTTAAAATGTTGATTTGATGTAAACACGTGACGACAAGGATGTTGGTTTCACTTAGAAACCAGCAAAATGTCAGTTTCATGCAGCGCATAAGCTCAATGATGTTGATTTCAGGTCTAAATAGGTTAAAATGTTGATTTCACGTTAACGCTTGACGGCAAGGATGTTAATTTCACTTAGAAAACAGCAAAATGGTAATTTCACGCAGCGCATAAACTCAATGATGTTGATTTCAAGTCTAAATAGGTTAAAATGTTGATTTGACATTAATGCATGACGGCAAGGATGTTGGTTTCACTTAGAAAATAGCAAAATGGTAGGAGCCCATGATGGGCTCCTGAAAATGGTAATTTCACGCAACATATAAGCTCAAAAATGCTCAAAAATCAAAAATCATTACTTCAACGGGATTCGAACCTGTGACCTCCGCGATAGGGGAGGGGGTTCTTTCCAATTGCTTAAATTGGAAAATTTACTGCAATGATCATTCTTCACTTTCATCTACAACCACAGTTCAAATATGAATTATTTCACATATACTTCACATCATTTCACTCATCACGGGAAGATATGAACTCAATCAATTGACCTCGCTCCCAATGTGTGGCTTCATAACTCAGTTGGTAGAGCATTGCACCGGGATCGCGGACGTCACAGGTTCGAATCCCGTTGAAGCCCTGATTTTTTTTCGGGCTTCTTCTTTCCAATTGCTTAAATTGGAAAATTTACCGCGATGATCATTCTTCACTTTCATCTACAACCGCAGTTCAAATATGAATTATTTCATGTATACTTCACATCATTTCACTCCTCACGGGAAGATATGAACTCAATCAATTGACCTCGCTCCTAATGTGTGGCTTCATAGCTCAGTTTTCCAATATGAACCTGACATCATCTTTGGTACTGAATCCTGGTTAAGTTCGAACATCGAAAGTAACGAAATATTTCCAAAGGGCTACAAAATTTTCAGAAAAGATCGTCCTGATGATTGCCACGGCGGAGGCGTTTTCCAGGCAGTGAAAAACAATATTATAGTAACACATCGTTCGGACCTGGACACCGACTGCGAAATTATTTGGACCCAATGTCAGCTAGCAGACAAGAAAACAAAATCACTGCTATTTGGATCATATTACCGACCAAATTCCTCCAGCGTCACAAGCCTTGATGAACTAGATGCATCACTGTTAAAACTTGGGTCAAGCGTGCATAAAAATAACATCATTGTTTCTGGCGATTTCAATGCTCCTGATATCATCTGGGATACTGAATATTCAAGTCACTCTCCTGCCTCTGACAGACTGTTAGAAATAATTGATGATCACGATCTGAGTCAAGATGTCAAAGAACCAACTAGAAGGGACAGGAATTCACAAAACATCTTAGATATAATTCTCTCAAATAATTCCAATATCATTGAAAATATCAGCGTCGTCCCTGGTATTAGTGATCACGACATTGTCTTATTCACTGTGAACACTTCCTGCCGTAGAAAGAAAAATGCCAAACGCAAAATATACACTAGAAAGAAAGCCGACTCTACTCGCATTAAAGTAGAACTTACAAATCTATCACTTCATATGGATACATGGGGCTTTAATTCAGTCGACGATAGATGGAGCTGCTTCAAAGACAACATCCACCGTATAATGGATTCTTGCATCCCCTCAAAGTGGACAAGCTCAAGATATAATCTACCATGGTTCAATCATTCTCTGAAATGTTTAGCCAGACGTAAACAAAGGCTCTATAATAAAGCAAAATCTTCTGGAAATCAAAATGATTGGGAGGCATTCCGTTTAGCTAGAAAACAAATGCATAAAGGGCTTAAAGAAGCAAGAAATGCATATATCTCTGATTATTTAGGGGAAGCTATTGAAGAAAACCCTAAGAGATTCTGGTCCTATATTAAACAACTGAATAAAGAAGAGCTGGGGATTGCAGATGTCGAAATAAACGGCTCCATCATCAGTGATAACAAGTCAAAGGCTGACTTGTTAAACAATCAATTCTCAAGTGTCTTTACTCAGGAAGACTTATCAAACATCCCTGATATTGAATATGACAGAATACCAGCTATTGACAGTCTGTCTATCACCATCAATGGAGTTGCAAAGCAGTTATTGCTATTGAAGACAAATAAAGCTTCTGGACCAGATGCCATTCCACCGTGGTTTCTAAAAGAATATGCAGCCGAGATTGCTCCTATCCTAACTAATATCTTCCAAGATTCTATCGAGAGTGGAACCGTACCCAGTAGATGGAAATCAGCAAATGTATGTGGTGTCTTTAAAAAAGGGAAAAAGTCTGATCCTTCAAACTACAGACCCATATCTCTAACCTGCATAGCATCAAAAATCCTCGAACACATTGTACATAGCCATGTGATGAAACATTTTGAACATTATAACATACTATCAGATTGTCAGCATGGCGTTAGATCAAAAAGATCTACAGAACTCCAACTGATACTTACTATTCATGACATTGCAAGCTCTCTACAACAAAACAAATCTATTCATGCTGCTGTGTTAGATTTTTCGAAAGCCTTCGATAAAGTCCCACATCAACGCTTACTAATGAAGCTGGAGCGTCATGGTATCCATGGTAACCTCTTATCCTGGATGGAATCCTTTTTCACTAAGAGGGTTCAAACTGTCATCTGTGAGGGTGCAACATCTACCTCCTCCCCAGTGACTTCGGGTGTACCACAAGGATCAGTACTAGGCCCGCTGTTGTTCCTAACATACATCAACGACTTGCCAAATGGTCTAACCTCTACAGTAAAGCTGTTTGCCGATGACACCCTTTTGTACGGAGTGGTGGTTGAAGACTCAGATTGTGAAAATCTCCAAGACGACCTCAATAAACTAGAAACCTGGCAACATAAGTGGCAGATGCAATTTAACCCTTCTAAATGCAACATCATCTGTATTTCAAATAAGCAATGTCCTCCCCAACGGTCATATTTGTTCCGTGGGTCCAAACTTGAGCAAGTAGATTCTGCATCGTACCTAGGAATTGCCGTTAACAGTAAATTAAGGTGGTCTGACCATATTTCATCTATATCAAGCAAGGCGAGTCGATCCTTGGGGGTGATAAAGAGAAATCTCTGGAACTGCCCCAGGAAAGTACGCGAAACGGCCTACACCAGCATCGTCCGACCCAAATTGGAGTGCGCAAGTGCCTCGTGGGACCCACATTACAAAAAAGATATTTTTACCCTGGAGAGAGTTCAAAGGAAAGCTGCTCGTTTTTGCCTTCAAAACTTCAACAACACAGCAAGCGTGACAGACATGCTATCTGACTTGAAATGGGACACATTAGAAACAAGACGAAAGAAAAACAGACTGACTCTAATGTACAAACTTAGTCATAACTTAATGGACATAACCACAGAAGAACACTTAATACTAAACAGTGAAAAAAGAACACGCAACAGCCGTGCTTTTAAGTATAGGATGCCAAAAGTATCTAAGGACGTTTTTAAGTTTTCTTTTTTTCCTAGATCAATAACAGAGTGGAACCTACTGCCCGCTGACTTAGTAAATTGCAAGTCATTATCTGATTTTAAGTTAAATTTAGGAAAACACGTGAAATGAGTAAAGTAAATTGTACTTAAGAATTATTTTTTAATTATCCTTTTTGTCTAGCTTATGCATATGTGCATATATGTTTGGTACAGTTGATGTGATGTCTTGCGGGACTTTATCAACTAAATAAATGTAGACGTAGATGTAGATGTAGAGCATCGCACCAGTATCGTAGAGGTCACGGGTTCGAATCCCATTGAAGCCCTGATTTTTTTTTTCAGGCTTCTTCTTTCCAGTTGCTTAAATTGGAAAATTTATTGCGATGATCATTCTTCACTTTCAAGGTTCGTTCTCTTTTGAGCTGTTAAAATTCCATGACTTTCCATGACCTTTTCCACAACCTTTCAGAGTTTTAAAAAGTGTTCCCACCTGATAAAAAGTACACCTTTAGTCAACTATAACAAAACAAAAAGGGTATTGCAGATTGTAAAGTAGACAATAAAAATAACAATAATTTCTTTCTTGGAAATGGCAATCATAGTATTTTATTCCTATCTTGGCAATTGTTTGTGATAATTTCACAAACAATGCAGAAATACTCTAAAGGATTCTTGACAGGTACAATTTATATTTATTTCAAGTTTTGATTCCAATTGTTTACATATCTCGTCTCTAAAAGCAAAATAAAACTCTACATACATCACCAGCCACCATGCTTGTTTGACATGGCTCGTGTTTGACACGATTGGGCAGCAGATCTACACAGTCTCTTGAATGTTAATTTGCCTATCCATCACTCAAATTTTAGAGTATATTTACTCAATCATGGATGCTGACTTGAATACCATCCGTAAAGAAATGTTCACTCTGGTCAAACTGCATAGAATATACAGAAGAAATGCAGCGTGAACAACAAAATTAAAAGATAAAGCAATTTGAATTTTTTTGCTCGAAGTAAGCTTATTTAAAACTACAAATTAAATCACAGGTTTCGAACTTCCAATATGAGCACTGCCAGAATTTCAATGTGTACATAAAAAAATAATGCAATATAGAAACAATGAAGCAAAAACTTAACAAGAACTTAGGCTTACTTTGGACTCTACAAGGAGAGAAAGCGAGTGGAAACCATCAAATTCTCTAGCCAGGAAAAAAGCTTCCTGCCTGCCGAACACAATCTCACTTCCTAACTTTGTCTTGTATCAATTCTTTGACCTTGCCGGCCGTGCTGTTGTGACCAATACATGACCACAATTACAAATACCTCTCTCGCTTTCATCAACGTGTGAGCAAAAGCCCATGGGCAAAGTACTACATATTTACAAAAGCGACACGCATGAACCCAAAATCGCCCATCTCCACTTTAGAGGTCTTCCAGAAACTCATACCCAGGCTCTCCCTGTTATCGGACCAAAATGTACGACTTTGTAGTGCCCCCCTAAAACCTGCCAAACATGGGCTGAAGACTCTTTGACAAAAACAGTACTTTGTGGGGGAGGAAGGGGAAATGTTTAATCCAGGATTAATGAATAAATAAATTAGAATGGAGTGAGTGAGCACCATCGGACTGCTTGCTAAAGCTCATGAATGACGTCATCCATGAGCTAAAAGAGATCTTATCAAACCAGCTGAAAATTAAAGACCAATCTCATTACTACCAATTGTAAGCAAGGTCATGGAGTGCTGTGTTTGCAACAGTCTTTATGCCCTTGTCTCGAAGTCAATAATATATTATTCAGTGCTTTCAGTAAGTTTTGAAGTAGCAAGCTGGGAAAAAGAAGTAGGTGGCCGGGGAAAGGAGCACTGAAGGTGAGAGCCTCGGGATCTGAGGGAATGCTCCCCCAGAAAATTTGGAAATCAAGACACTCGGAAATCTCACTTCCAGCATTTTCCAAGAGGTATTTTCCCCTTAAATGGCAATGAAAATTAGGCAATAACACACTATAGCTATAGTCATTTTAACAGAATCTGCATTTTTATTATTAGTAGCAGCAGGTCCTGCCATTATCAGAATTACTGAGAAGTGCAATGCGGAAACAAAGTTCTGCTAAACAACCGTTTATCTTTAGATTTCTTTGTGAAAAAACTTTCAAGGAGGCAAACTCTGAACGCACTCTTTGTGATCAAGTGCAATGTCACGCGCAATTGTTATGTAACAGCTACACAGATTCCCTTAGGTATGTGATTGAAATGTGTTATTTTTGTTCCATACAACACCATTTATATGTTGGAATTCGTGGACAAATTTATTATTTTTCACACTTTATAATTCGTAGAGCAAATTTCTGGTTGGTAGAGCGAGTGAATAATTTTTCGTGACAGAGAGCAGTGGGAAATTTTAATTTCGCAGCAATGCCTAACACAGCAAGAGAGAGATTAAGCATGACCTTTGTTTTTTTCCTGCGAATGGCAAATTCCTCTACTGCTGTCATTAAGAGTGATTTTCTGAGAGTGTCTAGAGTCGGAAGACACTCATGAAAAATCAATTTTTCTTATATTTCGCCAAAACATACCTTTGGGTGAACTTATTCATGGAAAAATAGTTTAAAGTTCCAACGATTTATTTTACGGCCAAAATTTAAGAAAGTTCGAAATTTGCATATAGTGGCAGTTTTCGCAGCTTAAAATGTTCAGAATTTCACGCTTCTTTACGAAAACAGCGGGGGCGTAAAAACAATCCTATGAAAACAAAACTTAGCACAAATATTATTTCACTCTTATACTTTAAAATCGTGTAATAAGTTTCTTGAAGCTTTGTTTGTAGTTTTGCAACGAAGGGTATTTGTACAGCCGCCATTTGTGTCTCTCAGCAAGGAAGAAATAAAGGCCAACTTTGACTAGTATAAATGGCCTCTGGTATATATCATTTGGTCAAAATATCTACATTTTAGGAAATCTTGGTTATTGTTTTTTTCACCCGAAAAGGTGTAGCTCTGGGAATTAAAATGTTCTCCGTCAGTAAAATAAAATGTTATGGCATGTAAGCGAGTTCAAATTTATGCAAATCACAAGGTTATTCTTTGGAAGTCAACGGTTTAAAACAGGAAACAACGACTCACCGTTACTTACGTTCCTTCTGCTGCTATACAAACGATTTTAACTTCCCAGTGTCCGTGTGAGCTGTTCTGTAAAATATTTCCAGTAAAACAGCGGGCATAAACGGCCATAAAATTAGACAAGGTTGACAATGTTTATATTTGAGATGAGACACTGAGTGGCACACACAGTCCTGGCTGTTTTCATCGTCTTGCTCAGTCGAGAGTCCTTTAAAAATATGATAGAATATTTACTTCAAACCGTAGCAAATTAGTTTCTCATATCCATATGCCTCATATCGACTCATGAGTAAATAAATCAGTCCCTGTACAGTGAACAAACAACTCGACTGACCTCTGAGGTCAGGAGGTCACTTGATATGTTATTATGTTACTTTTCCCCGGTTTCTCATTACATGCGTAACGCCATATTGAACATTACGGTATTTAGTTGAATTACGGTATTCCAAATCTCTTTGACGACATTTCGATTTAAAAAGAAAATTGAAAAAGCATCATTTTGACATAATTGTTAGCTTCTAACATTTCGTTCATAGATGCATGATACCCTGACATAATTTCAACACTGGATTGATCTCTCTGATGTCGACGTGATTCATAGTTTTGTGCTTAGTAACATTTGGCACACATCTAAACGTGTGCAAAGATAAATACTCAAAAATAAGGAACCGTTTATCTGCAGGAAAACCTGGACTGCCGAAGATAATAATGTTTTAAATTCTGCATATTATTTATTCGAGTAACACAAGCTGCTTGCTTTCAGTAACGCTTCGTGTCGCTTAGCAAAAGTGACAAACTTACTGCATACGAGCCAAGTGGCCCATCAGGCCGGAGCTTATCCCGGTTTCTGTAGCATGAAGCAACTAGGAGTATTTCTACTCCCCCCTGGATGGGATGCTAGTCCATCGCAAGGTTACCCCCAGCATTAAGTTCACCGGTACCCATTTATACACCTGGGTGGAGAGAGGCACTGTGAGAGTAAAGTCTCTTGCCCAAGAACACAACACAATGTCCCCGGCCAGGGCTCAAACCCGGACCGCTCAATCCGGAGATGAGCGCACTAACCATGAGGCCACCGTGCCTCCCTATGAAAATAAAGACTTACTTACATTTGTTTCATTCTTTTATTTTTCTAATCTGAAATTTATGTTACATAGGCTTAAGATTTTCTTTCCAAATTTACCGTTCAATTTCCTATTCCGGCCATATTTGAAGACATTCCTTCTCATTTGATTACTGTAAAACTTTACAATCACATATCTTGCAGAGGTTCAATATTTGCCTGTGTCGTTGAAGGCGTCAAAAAAGTGTCAGACATTTATTACTTACTGGTTGAAGTTGTACTTTTGATAGTTTTAAGTTGTGCTTGTTAATGCAAATCAAACATGTTCACTTCCTTATAAAGTTATTGCGATATCTGTCAAGAACAGCATGACATTTTGTGTGAAAAATTAAAAAAACATTTAACACATGATCCTCAGTTACAGCAGTACAGAGTTAATCCGTTTTAATGGTAATATGGCTTTTTTAAGTATGTCCAGGTAGATTCGTTTAAGGCGAACAGGCTTGGGTGGCACTTCTAATTCCCTTTTTCCGTTCCTACTTTCTCTTCTCCAATATATGCCTGTTCGCAGGCTAGTACCTCTCAATACAATTCATGCAGATTGCATTCTACTTTCGGGAGTGTTAGCCGTCACGATCGACTTTTGAAATTATTTTTCTTGGGAGTGGGGTGGCGGTGGATTAGCGCTACTTCTAAAACCTAATCATAACAGCAAAATTGAGCGTCATAAGTGACTGAAATGACTAAAACACAGAAACCAAGGCTGTTCCGTTTTAGTTAGCAAAGGCTGATGATATACGAACAGCGAGAGCAAAGCTTAATTTTTTTCGCGTGAGATTTGCGTATTCAGCTCGTTCCTTCCGTACCTCTAAATAACGCATTCACTGCCAAGGGCATTATTCATCTCCACTTATTAGTCCGTGTAACTGACAATTTCTGGAGATCTGACCCGGATAGTCACTGCTTTAAAAACCACAGGCGGTGGTGCTATCCAGTAAGATCGTTTGCCTCCTTTGACTCACACTCGATATTTTTAATAATAAACCCCTGTAGACCATGCTGAATTTTCAAAATCAGGTTGTTTTCTACACGCTTTATCTCTGAAACGAAGTCAGTGACCCCCATTTCTTTCTTTTTTTTTTGCATTTCTGACGCAAGTAACTCATTATCTGACTGCCGTAAAAATTTTAAAAAAATCTATCGACTGGAAAATTTTCATGTGAGCGTCCTCAAATACGGCGTTACGCGTGTAATGTGAAACCGGGGAAAAGTAACATAATGACATATCAGGTGACCTCCTGACCTCAGAGGTCAGTCGAGTGGTTAATTCAATGTACGGGGACTGATTTATTTACTCATGAGTCGACATGAGGCATATGGATATGAGAAACTAATTTGCTACGGTTTGAAGCGAATATTCTATCATATTTTTAAAGGACTCTCGACTGAGCAAGACGATGAAAACAGCCAGGACTGTGTGTGCCACTCAGTGTCTCATCTCAAATATAAACATTGTCGACCTTGTCTAATTTTATAGCCGTTTATGCTCGCTGTTTTACTGGAAATATTTTACAGAACAGCTCACAAGGACACTGGGAAGTTAAAATCGTTTGTATAGCAGCAGAAGGAACGTAAGTAACGGTGAGTCGTTGTTTCCTGTTTTAAACCGTTGACTTCCAAAGAATAACCTTGTGATTTGCATAAATTTGAACTCGCTTACATGCCGTAACATTTTATTTTACTGACGGAGAACATTTTAATTCCCAGAGCTATACCTTTTCGGGTGAAAAAAACAATAACCAAGGTTTCCTAAAATGTAGATATTTTGACCAAATGATATATACCAGAGGCCATTTATACTAGTCAAAGTTGGCCTTTATTTGTTCCTTGGCAAGAGACACATATGGCGGCTGTACAAAATACCCTTCGTTACAAAGCTACAAACAAAACTTCAAGAAACTTATTACACGATTTTAAAGTATAAGAGTGAAATAATATTTGTGCCAAGTTTTGTTTTCATAGGATTGTTTTTACGCCCCCGCTGTTTTCGTAAAGAAGCGTGAAATTCTGAACATTTTAAGCCGCAAAACCCGCCATTATATGCAAATTTCCAACTTTCTCAAATTTTGGCCATAAAATAAATTGTTGGAACTTTAAACTATTTTTCCATGAATAAGTTCACCCAAAGGTATGTTTTGGCGAAATAAAAGAAAAATCGATTTTTCGTGAGTGTCTTCCGATTCTCGACACTCTCAGAAAATCACTCTTAAGCGTTTGTAAGCAAAGTGAAATGAGTAGGATTGTGTTTGAGGTGAATGTGTGATTTTTTCCTACATTACTGAAGCCAGTTTATTTAAGAATTCGATAGGAATGTCACAACACAAAAGGCAAGATTGCGTTCAGTGCTGTTTGCTGGATATAAACCTCTCCAACCTACTGAGACAAAGTACTCACCCCTGCTCGGTTCACTTCCGATTTGTGACTACCTTGGTAGTCTGCTAGGGCTTTTCTCCTTAGCAGCGTGTATGTTTCAAGGTTGTATTTTCATTCAAGGTCCAAAAATTACGTACAAATTACTACTGGTGTTTTACGTTGATTTTCATTCATTTTAAATTCAATAATACGTTGAAGCAGCAAACATGACAATTTAGCTCTTCACACCAACTTTGTAACTTGATACTTTTGTTTTCCTCGCAAAAGCATGTAATATGAAGCCCTTGTTTTCTCCAAAACACACGGAAGATGTGCTTGGTTTTTGGAGATAAATGAAAGAAAGTTAAATATCTGATGTAGTGATGAAGAAACTGTACAGAAATGATGTTGTTTTACTGAAAACACAAATTTTCTGATCACCGATGAACAAGAACTAATTTAATTATCAGATAGTCACAAAATACCACTTTCTTTTTCTGTTGCCACCTTTGTTGTTAACAATAAAACAATTCAAAATTAAGAGCAAATTCCCACAAAAATCAAACAAAATCAAATTTCTCCGTAAGGCTAGCAAATTCAAATTTGCTCATCTTTTGCATATAGCTAGCCACTAGCAAGAGTGCAAACAGGCTGTAGTTTTTTCCTTGAAATAGTTTTGTCTTTCCAAGAAAAACAACATTTTTGATTTAACCTTCAGGCTCAATTTCATGCAATTTAGCGAGTCCCAACTAGGCTGAAAATCGACCATTTCATTCGATTCGCACTTCGCAACCATTGAGCGTACAAAAGTTGTGATACAAACAGCTTATCGCAGAACTATTCCTTGTCTAACAAAGGACAATTTCAAGAATATTGGATTAATCTAATTATTTGACGGTAAACAAAACCAGAGTGTTCTCCAAATTTGAGTTAGTCAGTCGGTGAAAAGAATTGTCATTTTGACCATGTGCCATGTCTCGGAATTCCACAAGATTTTAGATTCTAACTAAACTAGGATAGGTCTTTCAATATATGTAAAGTTTAGTTTGGGCAAATGATTAGGCACTCGTCAAAAAATTATTCAAAATCGTTCACAAGAGACACAAAATCATGCCAGCAGCTACCGAGTGCGTGACCAAAACTATCATCAGCATATCGGCATTAAATACTTCAGTTCGAAACGTCAGCATTGCCAAGCAGTACAAATGACACACACATAAAAATAACATGTTCACCTACTTCGGTTTGTAATATTCTGAATCTTGCAAACTGATTCTTTCCCTGTATTTCTTGTCAGTACTCATATCCGACTTTGAAGGAAAACCATTATTGGATGTATCATTCTATCTGTGTTATTTGTGTCATTTGATTAAGCCAGTAGTAACTGCTAAATCGTTATTCCACATGTGACTTTTGAGTTTCCATTTTGAAGACGTTTGAAAGGCCTCCATTTTGACTGAAGATGTTTATCCAATTATCCAAGACCGGTGCGTTAACAACATATTTTACATGGGGGTGAGGGTCGGGATTTCAAGGCTTTAAACAGAGTTACATTTTTTTGTTTGAATTTTAAGCCACAAAGACCTTGTTAGTGTGTAGCATTTTATCGCTTTACCTAAGAAAGGAGGCCCTGAATTGGAACTAACATTGAGATATTGGAAAAATTCTAACGCTTTTTCTTTTGGAAATAATCCCCACTCTACCCCTACCCTGTGTGCAAAGACTTTTACTGGACAATATGCAAATAAGAGACGTGGAGTGATCAACGATGGCAGCTTATTTGTTATTACTAATTACTGGGGATTTCTGCCTTAAAGAAGGTTCAATGATTATACCAAACAACAAAACGGAAAATGTAGGAACATTTACACAGGAACTTGGTAATAATGAGCGATTTGGGGATTCAAATTCACCAGACGAATGTGTACAGGTTATGCAAAGCTAATGGAACACCGTTAAAATAGCATGATGGGAATGTTGTTCGATAGTCAAGACATGATAACCCAGCGAAGGTAAACATATTTATACCGTTTAATGCTTTAAGTCGTGCTGATATTCCTGTGATATTTCAAATTGAAGTGATTTAATGACAAAAGCAACGGTAGCACTTTTGGTCACGCATTCGACTGCTGGCATTATTTTAATTTGGTTGTGTTTGATTTGAATAATTTTTTGACGAGTGCCTAATCATTTGCCCAAACTAAACTTTACATATATTGAAAGACCTATCCTTTTATAGTTAGAATCTAAAATCTTTTGGAATTCAGAGACATAGCACATGGTCAAAATGACAATTCTTTTCACCGACTGACGAACTCATCGTTGGAGAACACTTTGGTTTTGTTTACCACCAAATGGTTGGATTAATCCAATATTCTTAAAACTGGGCTTTTTTGGACAAGGAATAGTTCTGCATTAAGTTGGTTGTATTATAACTTTTTTGTGCTCAATAGTTGCAAAATGCGAATCAAATGAAAATGATCGATTTTCAGCCCAGTTTGAACTTGTTAGATTGATGTCTGGACGTGATATTTGAAGAAAAAAACTACATAGCATTTTTACATGTACTAAGGCCTACTTATATGCAACAGTAGGGCAAATTTGATTTTTCAAGCCTTACCGAACAATTTTCGATTTTTGTGTACATTTGCTCTTAACACACAATGATATTAATGGCTGAGAAGTGTTTCAATGAAAATTATTGAAGATAAACAGTGCCACTTGGCCAACACGAATGAGTCTCCTCAAAGACTGATTAAATTAATTTGCACTTTCATTAGGTGCCACAGAGTCTGCAGCAATATTTGAGCACTTTCTGGTTTCTTTTGTCACAAATTTACAATTTGCAGAGTATTAAAGCCACTAACTTGGGAACTCTTTGGTCTCTCTTACCGACACAATTAAGGCAAGAAATAAACGAGCCGTTAAGGAGAAGCAGTACATTTGAACCCTGACAAATAAACTATTGTAGATTGAAAACAGCAGATGATATTTGTTGAACCGACCTGTGTGTAATTCTAAAAGCTACACAGCCACAGTAACGTTTCACTTTTGCAATACCCAAAAAATAACTGCTGTCCATGGTCACATGACACAACATATAAAATACCGCATGGAAAGATAGTGTATAACACTAATGATGCTAGAACGCATGCGTCTCACATGTTGAGTTCTACCATACGGAAAACCACTCAACATTTGTGCGCAATTCCGTATCCAATGTATCCTCTAGCTAATATAGAAGCCAAGAACGCTAACTAATCTACACATACGTTGAGAGCAAATTAGCTTTGTTCTAAAGAGAATGGTACCACAAAGAGAGCAAGGGGTTACCTGAAACAAATGTATAGCTTTGCGATGTTCACACCCAACTGACGGCAATGGAACATGTTTTACGTGTACACATGTACCTTTCCCACCCCACCCCCACCACTTCCTTGCCTCTAGACTAATTAATTAACTGAAATTAATTAATTAAACAAACATTAAAGTTTGCACCTTAACACCATAGTGACATAGCGCCATAGCGCAATACTGCCTTAGCGGCAGGCAGCCCCCCAAAACCATCCCAATAGTGCACAAAAAATGACCAAGTGGTGGCACAAAGTAGGTGGCGGGTTGGAGTGAAGTACCCAGTGGTCTATCGCCAGTAGCCACCTTCTATTGAAACCCCTGATTATTACAATAAGGCTTTACATGCTTACACTCTTTGCAACTTGTCTGTACTCCATTCAATTAGGGAGGCACTCAACAACAAAAACAACAGATGGATATTTTGTGCCCTTGATCATGCCATACTTATTGAAAAGATGAAATTATACAGTATCGCAGGCCAGCTAATAAACTGGTGCTCTGACAAACTAAAGAACGTGTCACAAAGAGTTGTGATTGACTGCATAGCTTCTTAGCGAAGTGCACATTCTGATTGGCTAATACATTTGATCCATTTGCCCGTGGGTTGCACGCTCACGCCAGTTTGTTTATTTGTACTTTTTCTTGGCAATTTTTTTCATCGATGTCGACCCTTGTAAAAAATAATTCCTATTTTGCTACTCCTAAAATATGGAAAAAGCTAATAATTCTTCCAGAGATGAGGAATATTATTCCTGTGAGATACCAAATTTTGAGCTTAAGTTTTTTCCCCGGCCTCCACCTAAGAAATTTGCGAATTAAAGCGAGCAGGAGTTGAATCAGCTGGTTGAACAAAGGCACTCGGCACTCAGAGATGGACTGAAAAAAACAACCAACTGGTCTGTATCAACCTTTCAAGGTTAGTAATGCATTGCAGGAATTTTAGAGACAATTTTCTAGCGATATGACGACAGGAAAATTCAGCACAAGCTTTCGATGTAAACTTTTCTGGCATCAAAAGCCATTTAAATGCTTTTGGCAAACAAAACTTGAACATGAGAGCTTTAACAAATCTCTGTCTGTGAAGTCTTACATACGAAATCCTTCTGTTCCAAAAATGTTAAAGGTAATAGTTTTTCTGAACTTTAATAACAGAAGTTTTATCAATATTGGTAGCCTCTTATGAATTATTTCAGTTCCTGGGTTTTAGTTTTGCTTGGACACCCGTTGCTCAATTGTGAATTGAACTCTTAAAGAAACAGTCACTCAAAGGAAAGACTGCATAGTGCACAAATATAAGCTTACATTTCTTACATTTTCCTTTAGGCCTCAGCTTTCTGTTCATTTAAGCTTATTTTACCAAATAACGAAGGTGACAGAGATTATTTTTAAAAGCCATTCATGTGTTCAAATTCAGCCTTAGATGTACAACTCATCAAATTTACAACGAAATGGAGAGGAAAACGTAACCCACAAACCTGCTATGGAATAAGAGCATCTCAAACAGCTCAAAGCCAGGGCTGTTTGTTCACTTTCCTCTCCACTCTTACTTTTAAGAAATGTCTGGTTCCATATTGTTCTTTTCTTTTGCCGAAAGAGGCCATGAAGGACAGAGCTCGACCACTAAAAGATAGCTTGAACCATGTACAGTTTGTTTTCAATTCTTCGTAAAATTAAACTGATCTAAATTTAAGCTCAACCAATTTTTGAGAAATGCTTTTACCAACTACAATGTTCGTTTGTTGTCAGCTTGATATTTAGGTTAAGTGAGCAGTTTGAAATTGCTTGTTTACCAAAGAAAATACTAACTTAACTCACCGTGATCCAAGAAAAATTTTGATGTGTTGCTTTGTCAGATTTTTGAATGAACATTTTTGTGTGGTTTAACGTGCTTTTGACTTCATGTAAGTCGGACGAGATTCAATACATACTTTTTCAGCACTAGGAATTCTTTTTCAGAGCCAACATTTCTCCGGTCAGCGGGTTTAATGATTGCTTTATGGCTACTTTAAAAGCATCACGTTTCGACTCAGAATGAAGGAAAAGACTTCTTAGCTACTTCAATTTTTCAAAATTTCCTAAGGGGCTGAGGGCATGCTTTTGAGCGCTGAAGTTGCTAAGCTCCTAGGGGATGTGGGGGCATGTTTCCCCCTCCCCCCCCCCCCCCGGGAAATTTTGAAATTTAGACGCTTGGAATTGCTATTTTCAGCCATTCTCCAGTCAGTATTTGGATCTAAAGTACAATTGAACCTATGACTATTTTTACCAAGTTTATGTTTAACAACTGTTGTTTAACTCAAAATCTCAACGGCCTCAGTCAGATAATCTCTCCTATCTATAATCTTCCTTTGAATTTGGGATAACCCTTATCTTCTGCTGAAGACGAGAAGACCTTTGCAGCTTTCCCCTGTCTCTCCTTTCCTTCCATAATGCCATTTGCTGATAATACAGCTTCATAATCTTTTACTGGTGACCCACTAATAAAAATATGAAGCAGACGGTCGAAGATCTCTTTCCTTTCAGTTGTCCTTTTTCCTTAAGCGTGTTTTCAGGCATTTTAGAGCCCTGCTCACTCAGTTGAGAGTGAGAAAAAATACTCGGCAATGACGGACTCGATTTATTCGACAAGGACGTTTTAGCATATATAAGGAAGCCTGTGTTTCCCGACCCCTTGACATCGCGCACGAGAGAGGAAAACACATTTAAAACTCTGGAAATGCGTCTTCACTTCAACTCAAACGTTTAAAACGATCACTGCATTCTCAGTTCCGAAATTCATTCTGGGTCTATCTTGCTACTGGTGTCGCTTTCTCTATTTCGCCGGAGTAGTCTGCCGTTCATCGCCAATTCATAGCTCTCATGTCACCGTTTCAAGGCCATGTCGCTTGTCGGAATTTACCCCTAACAGGGTCTCTTTAGTATAGCATATATTACACGTAAGAAACCGGAAATGTGTAACGATTGCTGCTCTGCAGTTCGTTCACAAATCGATGGGACTGTCCAACAAAGGATATGCATTGATCGTTCGCTCAGTTCATGTCACACAAACATCAAATGTTCATAGTGACCCGGAGCATCCAATCGATGGAATCGATAATCGATGACAATCAATATCAATCGATACCAATCGATATCATTTAATCAATTGATATTGATAATCGATGACCAATCGATGGTGAAGATTCGTGTGGTCATTGATTGTTATCGATTATCAATACCAATCGCTAGATAAATTGGTATTGATTGGTATCGACTGGTTGCAGATTGACGGAACCGGAATCGATGCATATAAAACACAACTTTGTACGTAGTAATTGTAAACACATCTCATTTAATGTTAACAGGAGAACAACACAGAAATATCTGCATGTAGTGGCCAAAAAGGATCCACAAGCTCGGACTGTAGGTGGCCAAGCTGTCCACGATGGTTGACAACTTTAAACATGTTTTCCCGTTCTCCCCTATTCTCGTTTGCAGTTAACACTTTACCGACATTCACCTCAAAACGGCAATGATGATGGTAGAGCCTCTACCAAGACGTCTTGCGTAGACATTATGACACAGAATGGCAATGATGGGCAAGTGTGTAATTCGAGTACATGTGCAACAGGTTATATTCTTTGCATTGAGAAGACTGGGTCGGAATTTGTTTTACCAATTTCATCCCCAGGGCTTCCTAAAAATGGCCGATGATTGGACAGGTAGCGTGCGTGACGTCTGTTCGAGGTTGCTGAGCCAATCTATAGCAATCGATGAACGGTTTTTGTGTGGTTATCGATTGGTCATCGATTGGCTGATGCCAAGCAATACCAATTAGCTAATTTTATCGACTGATATTGATTGATCGATTGAATTTCTGATCATCGGTTTCCATCGATTGGTTACTCCGGGTAGTGATAAAATTATTAGGCACTGAATTTACGTCATCTCAGAACACAATTTTTAGTAACCACAATTTACAAAGGAAAGGAAATAGTTCATAGAAATAGCCAAGTAAGGTGTTATATCTCCATAAACTACAGTACAGCTTGAAAATAATGCACACGCAAGAACTCGTTTTTGCGTCCATAAGCCAGCAACTTCTTGCGGCTTCTTGCAGGTCGCTTGCGCTTGGATCCTGCAAGATGCAAGAACTTCTTTGCGAGAACTTCTTTGCGGTAGCATCGTAGCATGCGAAGATCCGTATCAAGACGGCACTCACTAAGGTGCCAGGAAAGGTTGAATTCATATTTTTCAGCGCTGGCACTTACCGTAAGGAGTATTAAAGCGTCAAGTTCTGAACTCTTGACAGGGGATACTCTAAAGCTCATGAGCCGACCTTAATTTGAATTTGGACCGACCCAAATTATGAAACGTACGCTTGTTAATTCAGACCTTTCAAACGGCCTAAGAAATGTTTCAAACGGATGATGGCAACCATTTGAACGGCTGAAGAAAAAGTAAGGCCTGGTTTAAACGTTGCATTTTACATGCACTGACTCTAATTGCTGAATTAACTACAAATGCGACGTTTAAATCAATTAAATGCGACATATTTCAATTAAAATAATGCGAGTTCAGTTGAATATTCGACTGATCCAGTTGAATATACGACTGAAGTTCAACAGTTGATTTAAACGCCACATTTTACATTATATTTTACCCATAACTCCACAGTTTTGTGCTGCATGACGTGCGCAGGACGAGCTGAAGGGAATTTTTGGAGGCAGTTGCAGCAGGAGATCGATGTATCATGTAGAAGGAAGGCTGTTGAAGATGCCAGTATGCGTGGTTCTTGCTTCACTCCGATCGTGCATTGTAGTTATGCAAAACCAGTTAAGCTTAAAGTGCATCTAACCCCCAAAATTTTTTTCGCTAAAACGAATCCACTTGTTATTTGAAGCATTTGGGCTAAAAAGTTTTTGAATTTGGTTGAATCCTCGATTTTCTGTGCCCTTTCAAAGTCGCACCCGAAGTGTAACACGACCGCATTTGAGGGAGTCTGGGGCGGTGGTTGCTGATGACGTCTTCCCAGGAACCAAACACAATGGTGCCACAGTCAGCTCTCTGTATTTGCTCGAGAAAATGGAAAACAAAACTAATCGTTCCAATATATTTTGGGACTAAAACGTCCAAGTTTTGTTTCAGAATCATTTCTTTTTCGTCGCTGGAGTCAGAGTTAGGTTTCAATTTGGAAGACACCGAAATAAACTTTGATGGAGCACGTTCGACAACTGTGAACTTACTGCTTAGAGCTTTGAGAACAATTTGTAATATTTCAAGCGATACGGGAAGACTTCTTTGCGGACGTGCTGCCTGTATATTAGGAATGGAAAGCTATTTACGAAGTGGAGGAGCAGGCAAACGAAAAGCAGGAAAGAAAACTCAAGGACTGCTTTGGATGGTAATTTCGTCACCTAAACACAAGACTCCCCCGCGTGTTTATGGCCCGTCTACATTTGTCCTTAGTGAGAATGTGTTTTGTCAAGGTATGGTTGTTCTATTAAATCCAGTTTGTGTTTTACTTTCTGGAATGCTTCATGTTTATAGGAGCGACATAAGTGTTGCAGTTTTCGAGACTTGATGACCTCCAAAACACTGGGTTCAATCCATTGAAAATCGTAAAATTGTTTGGACCTGTATTTTTAAAGCTGCGAGAAGCAAGACGGAAGGAAACATTTCATACAATTACCAATTTCACAGTGTCACACGTTTTAAGTCGTAACTCCAAATAACCAGTGTAAATTTTTTTCCAAGTTTGCAGTGAAATTCATCGGATAAACGAAAAGGATGTGTTCCCTGAGCGGTCCGCAGATAATGTTACGAGGTCATATTTTCGACACTAATGTAGAGAATGTTTGTTGCACTGCTGATTTCCAAACCTTTAAAAAAACTCTGTGAGTGTGACAGTTTTGTTATCATGTAATTCTAAAGGATTAATCTTCGACTTTTATCTAAATCGAAAGAGAAATAAGTGCTGGTTGGCGGCGTACAATTGCGACCTATTTACACATCAGTATATTTGGTCATAACGTTTCTTGATTGATCACACAACTTTGCCAGCTATGTTATAAATACTGCGGGACTGGAAGATATAGGTTGTCGGTAGTATTTCGACAAATTTCTGGTTGGTTTTAAACAGAAAATTTTGAAAATAGCGTTAGAAAGTCTGCGGAACAAATTCCAGTTTGAGTTCTTCAATGGTTCTCACAGACTCAGTTCGCTTGTTTCGGTTCGACAAAATCAACCATCGTTTATGTCTTTATTGTTCCATTGACCGATCATCGCCAGTAAATTGAACAGTATATCTTTTTTTAGATCTGGTATATTGCTGCAACAGTCGATAGCACTTCTGGAAGGCATTTCTGCGCACTTTTCGAATGTGTATTGCACCATCCTGAAGGAAGTGAGAGGACGTGAGATATTCGACCTTCCTGGGTAGACATCACAACAGCTGCTGGACCCATTCTCCTCAAACTAGGTCATGAAACAAAATAGCGGTGTTTTGGGGCTATTTTCGAGATTTCGTCAGGGCACAGAAAATCGAGGATTTAACCGAATCCAAAAATTTTTTCGCTGAAGTATTTCAAATAACATGCAGATTCGTTTTAGCGAAAAAAATTTTGGGGTTAGGTGCACTTTAATTTTCAGCCTTCAAGAAAAAAACCGCTCTGTGCTACATGACATGCGGAGTAGGACAGTAATATGGTGATTGTTGAGTATAATAGTGTGTGCAATGGTTCTTACTTCTCTTCAGCAAAGTTATGCAGAAGATGGAGAATGAAGTCTGTGAACTTGAATTTGATCAGGAGAGTGAAACAAAAATCAGAGTTTAAGAGGTAATGCACTGCCATCTGCATTATAAATTGCCCCATTCTGTTTCCTCAAATGGTGTTTGCAAGGTATGAATGATCTGAACGCAAAATGTGCTCCTTATCATTGTCAACCGCACTCAGGTGGGAAACTTGGAGCGGTGTCAGCTGGGAATGAACACGTCACTCGCGCTCAGCAATTTTATTTGGCAAAAAATGTGACGTTTAAATCAAATCAGCCAAACTTATTCATTCGAGTCAACGAAAATTGGTATTTGATTCGGTGCATGTAAAATGCGACGTTTAAACCTGGCCTGATGAACGGATGCGCGTTTGATGAAACTTCAAATTCTTTGATCGGTATGAGCTGCTGTTTACATGTTCTACAAAGTATTTATATCTATCAAAACGTAAACAAATATAGCCGAAGAAGAAATTGACAACAGACAAACAAATCGTCGACCTTACTACGTATACAGCTACCGTTACACAAGAGGTCTTGGGAAGTTTCTTAATGATGTGACTAATATTAAATTCTAAAGTGTACGCCATAAAAAGTCTAAACCCTGTTGAAGTCATGCTTGGAGAGAGGTTTCATCCGCGAATAAATCATTCGGTGGATTCTATCACTGACAGTGGGAAGATTTTTGGTCACGTGCTAAGCAACCTGTGAATCGAGGGTGTTTACAGATTGAGACAGAGATAAGGCTTTTGGCTTTTTGCTGGTTTATAATTATTTTCATCAGTTTGGTAACAGTACATTTTTATTGGTTGGTTCTGAATTAGATACTGGGCTCACTATGTTTTGTTCTTCGGCGACATGGAGGAAATTTTACTGTTTACAATTATTATTACGATGTGTCCTGGAGTCCCAGACCCGCGGTGTGGTAGTGGCGCGAAATGAATGAGTTTATTTGAAATGGCTTTTTCTGTTCAGAATGGCCCCTGTGTCAAAGGTTAAAGAAACAACATATTTACTCAATGTTATCCTTTTTTTCCTTTTTATGCTAACGTTCAAGCTAACGTGACATGTGGCATGTACTATTACATAACGACCGAATTTGACCACGTGAAACATGACTCTCGCCTTGCATCATATGGAGGTGTTGTGTTACAACGGTTTGAATTCATTAAGGTTTGTATGGGAATGCAATGGCTTTGCTTGAAAAGCCAATTATTCTTATAGTTTGTGAATAAAATCTACTTACCCTGTCGCTGTGTTGTATTCTTTGTTGTTTGCCAGCTCCTTGGGCCGATCTAACGTGATTTCGGCGAGTTATCATTCTGTGGGTTTCCACTACTAAAAGAAAGACAAGGCCGGACACTGATTTCCGGAGTGCCCGCCGCTTGAAGCAAATAAATCCACTGAAAATAACCCTGCTGGCTCAGTGCCTCCGTAGAATCGAAGAAGAGATGTTGAAGTTCCATGTCAGTTCACTCGCTATCATTGCGAAGGTGTTGTAGAGGGAATCGCATGGCGAGTGAACTGACATGGAACTTCAACATCTCTTCTTTGATTCTACGGAGGAATTGAGCCGGCAGGGTTATTTTCAGTGGATTTATTCGCTTCGAGCGGCGGGCACTCCGGAAATCAGTGTCTGGCCTTGTCTTTCTTTTAGTAGTGGAAACCCACAGAACGATAACTCACCGAAATCGCGTTAGATCGGCCCGAGGAGCTGGCAAACAACAAAGAATACAACACAGCGACAGGGTAAGTAGATTTTATTCACAAACTATAAGAATAATTGGCTTTTCAAGCAAAGCCGTTGCATTCCCATACAAACCTTTATGAATTCAAACCATGGTAACACAACACCTCCATATGCTGCAAGGCGAGAGTCATGTTTCGCGTGGTCAAATTCGGTCGTTATGTAATAGTACATGCCATATGTCACGTTAGCCTGAACGTTCGCATAAAAAGGAAAAAAAAAAGGATAACATTGAGAGCTTGGGCTGCCTGTGATTTACTGGGAAGTAGCTTCCAAGTGTAACTCAGATTTTAAAACAAGCAAGTTTCTCAGTCGGCAGAAAAAGTACAGGACTATGCATGCATTACAAAAGCATGACTTTTTCATGCATCAGTAATGTTTGAAACTTTATGCAAATTCAAGGCGTCACAACAACATGCCTGTTATCTTATTCAAGCTCAGTGCATGCTGTCTAAGACTTCATTCAATGGGATTCTCTTCGAAATAACTAAACTCCAGAATACCTCACCACTTATTTGTATCTCATTGAATAAGAATAGCAACTATTGCTATATACCTCGTTAAGGAATGCACAAGGCAAACTCGTGAGATTTCGGTGTTAAGAAATGCGAAAATCTCCAATTCTAAGACTGGTAAATTCAGTTTTTCACAAACTGGCCTGTATTCGCAGACTTTGCAGGCTACAAAGTTGGCGAAGAAATTGTTGACATAGGCGGCGTTGCTGAGTTGACTTAGTAATTGCGATCACGGCTTACTAGTAACATGTAGACCAGGTGTGAAAATTCTACCTGTAGTTTCATGAGCACTACATTCTGATTAACAACTGTATGAATCACGTTTAGGGTTGCAAACAAACCTTTCTTTAAGATCTATACAACCACAAGAATTGATACAACTGTAAATCATATTTGTAAACACGAGCGATTGTCGCCGATGATTCACATACCTTCAACTCAGGGTTCTCCCTTGTTTTCCGTACAACAGGTAAAAGGGCATTTTAAAGCAGTAAAGCAATCAGTTGAAACGCAGCCTTGTTTATTAGGTCTGCTCTGTACATTACATGGAATTGAAATTTGCCCCATTCTTGTCAACTTCAGCGCCGACCTTAAATGAAACCTTTACAGATACAAGTTTTACCCTCATTACTAGGTAGTTTGTGTGAGTATTAAATACAATACAAAAGAGTAATGTTTGTCAGAACGTTCCTTAATTGTGATTTTCCCATTGTTCCTGTCAGCTTGTTTCAGCAGTAGGACTTAAGAGCTACCATAGAAAGCAAAACTGGTTTTTTCTTAGCCGTTTTTTTTTTCTTTTTTTCAGACACTTGGTCAACCTCTCAATACATGAATCATCAATAACTTGCTCAATTTTCTACCTTGTCCCCCCCTTATTGAATTGTTCACCAGAAGAACATTTCAAAAAAGGAAAGGAACTAATAAAAACATATTTTTTCAAAAGACCTCCATCTAATATGCATTAAGTTTACTAATTTTACACCTTTGGCTTTAGATGTCAAATGAAATCAAACAGCATTTTCATTTTTAAGTGTTTTATTCTTTGTCTTAATTCTCTTGCCCTAAAGTCACAGAAAAGTAGGCAAAAGCCACTTCCGGGGTATCCTCGCTGTGCTTACATGAGGTATCACTACAAAATCAGCGGTCATCCCTCAAAACCAAACGAAATCGCTGCATATTCGTTTTCATTCACATTCTGGAAAGGTTTTATTGTCAAGGATTCTCTCAAAACGTCGTCTGAAAATAGATTTTAATAAACACTTTTGACCTGAATGTGGAGCATTTCGTGACGAAGATGAAGTTTTCGATCACCACATGTGAATGTTGGTCAATTTAGCAACACCAGTTTTCTAAAGCCGATAGTTAAGTTGGAAGTTCATGGAACTGATTTCTCCCACATTGCTTGCAAATCAAATACTTGTAATGTTTAAAGTGCCTATGAAGTAAAAAATAATTGCTGCTTATTTGAAAGGCTTATCAAAGTTAAGAAGAATGGCGTTTCCCTTTTTAGAATATCTTCTTTCGTTCTAGAGATATTTACGTTTTGTATTATGCAAATGAGGAAAGTGATGATGTCATAGGTGGTTCCACTTGAACAGTAAAACACTGAATCAAGAATATCTCTAGAAATATTGGAGCAGTGTTCTTCAAACTTGGCACCACAAATGTGCATCACAAAAGAAACAGAATGACACCTTCTGTATTGTTGCCATGGCAACACTTTTGGCTCCAGTCTCTTTCTGTAAAAAACCAAATATGCCAATTTGCAACCCTTCAAAAAGGGACAGAGGGTTTTGCTGGGAACACACATGATTCCCATATTGTCTTAACTCTCCCCATTACATTGTTGGGAGTGGATGATCCTTGTTTAAGATGAAATCTGGTAATGTTAGTTTTAATTAAAACAGGACCAGCGGCATAATTGTTGTCATGGCGACAGCACGACGGGTGTCATTTTGTTTCTTTTGTGATGTACATTTCTGGTGCCAAGTTTAAAGAACACTGCTTCAATATTTCTAGAGATATTCTTGATTGAGTGTTGCACTGCTTTAGTGGAACCACCTATGACGTCATCACTTATAATACAAAAACATGAATATCTCTAAAACAAAAAAAGATATTCCAAAATGGAAAACACCATTCTTCTTTACTTTGAAAAGCCTTTCAAATCAGCAGCAATTATTGTTTACTTCATAGGCACTTTAAAATTACTACATAAACAACTCTGATGCACGTGCGAAGAAATGACATCTGCCTGGCAAAAATTCGCGGCTCTTGTCTCAAAGTTCAAAACCATAGATAGTACTTACAAACCATAGCCTGCGCAGTTTATCTTTTAATCTGTTTATTTATTCTTTTACAAGGATAACATACCGATTACGTCGGTGAAACAACTGTATTTTTTTTTCTTTTACCTGTTGAATTTTCAAGAATTCCAAGGGATTTTAGGCGGTAATGAGTGTTGCTACAGGCGATAAATTTTACCGGTTACCGCCTGAAAAGGAGAACACTGTCAACTTTTATCGTGTTCATGTATTTACAAAAACTAAACGTGAAGCAAGTCTGACTTTCAAGAGTAAAAAAAGGTTTGGCTAATGTATATGAAACAATATTGATGGACGCTTGTGAATTTATAATACACACATGTACACACGCATCGCCGATGAGAATGAAAATCGTGTACTGCACTAATCAATATGATACGATACAGATGTCTTAATACACAAAACAGTTTCGAATACCAACGAATGTGTAGCTTTGGTACTTCTAGTGCACTCGTGAGACAGTGGTAACTTACTTTTGAGCGGTACTGTAGTGGTAATCACAAAGATGCACCCTGTTTATTTTGTTTTTTAGGTTCATTACATTAGTGAAATAAAAATATTACTAATCGTGATGATTGAGAGCACTTGACTAAGAAACTTTTAAATTGATCTATTGAAACAAAGTTGTTGTCAGCATGGGTTGGGTCTACATTCAAGTAAAAAGAAATAAAAAAAGAGGAATATATATATATTTCAATTTCATTAGCTTTTAATCAAACAAATTCTACATGTACCTGGAGTAATGTATTTTCTGGTATTCCTTTTCTTTGTCCTTTCGCAGTAGTTCTCTTTGTTGACTTGTAGAACCAAACGGAAAGTAAAGTAACAAAAATTTCCAAGCTTCTCTCCTAACTTCGGGACTCAGACCACCAAAAAATGTTGCCTACAAACAACAAGCAATAACAAATTATTGTTTAATCTACTGTAAAATGCCCTGTTTATCCAATACATGTCACATTAAATTATTAATTTGTCTCTGACATTTACACTGCAGTGCTGTTTATATATAATTATACTAAGGAGTGTCAATGCAGAGCAGGGTTGTTCCCACACAGAACTCACGATCATCAGTAACAAACTGGTTTATTTAACTTCTCGGATTACAGCAATCGGCAGCACTAAGCTTCGTTACACTTTCAGAGCCCTCTTGCAGACGAAACTCACCCTCTTATATTAGACATGTTAGTACACCTGGAGTTTCCAGAAACTTCTCAAAAGAATTAATTGTAGCATTATTACAAGGTTTCTAAATTACAATATTACATAAGAAATAGAACATTCCAGAAGGTTCTAGGTCACACCTGATTGACCTCCAGTTCGAGAATGTAAAAGTTACGTGAGATTTTAATAAAAACATCAAGGCGTAATTTTTGCAAAGGATTGGAAGGAAGTATATTCTTCCCCATGTGGTTTCCAAAATGTTGAACTTGTGCAGATAAAAAACAAAATATGAATGGTACCTGCACTTAAATCTGTGATTTTTTAGATGACATTAACACTTGATGAGAGGGAACTCTGCTTCAAACTATAAAACAGATGCCTGGTTAAAAATCAAAATTTTGCTTGCTGTTGTGGCAATTTACACACAAAAACATCATGAAGAGCACAATACCTTTTTCATAAGTGATTGCAGCTGGTTTACTTCTACACATCTGGTTTTAAGACGTTACGGTAATCAAACGATAAAAATTTTGAAAACTAAGTTGGTTCTCAGTATCATGGCAGGTGCCTTTGACCTACTCACTTCTGCATTTCTGTAATTTTACTTATGACTCTGAAAGCATCAGATGAGTCTTCTAACTGTTTTTCTGATTGCTTTGCCACAAGAGTGTTTTGACTGGATATTATGGACTGATAAGTTCCCGAGAGCTTTCACCCCTGCTCCCACTGATCGAAGAGAGCACATGGAAAACAGTGCATCTTAATTCTTCCATTCGCGTATAACAACAATTCCTTGCGTCTTTGGTCTTACTATTGACCACAATTCCTCGCGTTGTGCATGAAAAGTGGTTGAATGCCCCTATAGAATGCTCAAAAATACTCAAGTTAAGAGACGTTTTCGCATTTTATATGATCGTAAGTTTACGCTTTTTACACAACACAACACAACAACATCTACTTCGCCGAAAGAGAAAAAAACCTCTCTGACACATTGAAAGTTTGATTTAATTAAATTGCACTTTAACTTGGTGCCACGCAGTGTTCAAAGAAGATTTGAAAGTTTTCATACTTTTTACCTTTAAAAATATCGGACTGTAAAGCATGTCATAAAATGCCCATCAAATAAAAATAAACTGCTACTGCAGAGACATGAAAACCGTTCAGAAATGAAAGCTTTTTTTTTTTTTTTTAATATCCTGGGAACAAAAGCTGATAACTTGTCAGCTCTGATTAAATTTACTTCCATATAAAAAACAAAAGTGTTAAGTTACCATTTGTAACTAAAGATAGCAAATATCTCATGGGAAAGAGTGGTGACGATTCATCCACTCTAATTGAATTTACTCCCTTGTGAACAAGATCTGTTAGATCTTATAACCGCGCTTTAAAAATGAAACGGTTTGCTTAGCACTACCGTCGGAACGTAGTGCACATTCCAAAGCAGTCATTGATGATTCTTTTCTTACTGTAGACATCACATCACTTGATCAACACAAACTGTATTATTGCACCATCAGTGGTAGCCGTTGACAAATCTCCGATGACGTAATGGTCTTAATCAAGAACTTTCTTCGGGATATGTATGGGCATGAACGATATGAACGACACAATAATAACACTATTAACAACAGCTTTCTTTCTTAAAAGTCATGATTAAATTTAATTGGTGTTTTCCACGAGTAAAGGGCTAGCAAAGTAGTCACACAAGTCATATAAAAAAACCCTATCCCGACCGATGTATCGATTTTGGTCACTCCAGTGACCACAGATTGAAAACGTGACAGAAAATTGGCGTTACTTTTGATTCTCACCAAATTTGTCATATCCCCCCCTCGGGAGAATTTTGTTAAGTTAGCTAATTTAGTATGCAAGCCACCGTAATGGCAGTCGCCACGGCAAAATGTAATATGGGACCAGTTGGTGGCTTCTAAGGCTGAATTTATCCAGAAGTAAGCTGTATTTTCGTTTCCGTGCCAAAAGCCACGTGGTGAAATATTATCGGTTTGTTCTGCTGTCTTGTTCTGTTTTTTCTCTTAGTCATTTTTGTAGCCCGCCGAGGCCATTCTTTCATCTAAATGAGTTGAAAAAAGTTCGAAAAAGATGTTCCCATTCAAGTTTAAGCTCTCAGGCGATAATTCCGGAGTTTTTTGGCCGAAACGTCGGCTTTGTTATGTTCGTGTTTTTCGGTTGCTATGGGTGACTGTTGCTCCCTTTGTTAGGTCAAGTCTGGGGAGTGAGGTCACAAAAAAATTCTAATTAATTCTGGTTTTGTTCGATTTCGCTGAAATTTTAGCACGATAAAGCTGGATTGTTAAGGAATAGATTTACTGTCTGCCGATGTGTGGTAGCTATTAACGCTAAAGTGATATATCGCTTCGATGTCAGGGTTTTGAAGAGATTTTTTTGCAATGTGTAGGTTCGGCGTGATTTTGAAATCTGAGATTTCTGTTGACCCTGAAGAAACAAGGTTTGGCGAGTAAACATTACAGATTGCGTAATTCTAAGTTGGCCGAGTGGAGATCTGTGTCTGGTCTCCGACAAAAAAAAAATTTAAGAAAATAAACCAAGGGTAAACCATGAACCACGCTCGGCCCGTGGCCGCGCGGTTAAAAACAAGAGTTTCAAATTACCCTTTGTAACTAAAAAGTAAAAGTATCTCGTTATATTTGTATGCAACAAGAACAAAACAATCATCACGTGCACTTACTATTGTAAATGTTAGAACTGTTTCAAATCTAAATAGTCTTGTCTCCTCTAAAACATGTCCTAAGAACTAGAAGCGACGATTCGTGACCTCTAATTGAATTTACTCCTTGTGAAAAACAAAAGTATCAAGTTACCTTTGTAACTAAAAATAAAAATATCTCGTTGCATTTGCATACTACTAATGCCAGTTAATGCTAACCCAGGATTAAAAATTAACCAAATTATAACTTTCTCTTCTATACAAATGTTTTTTGCTGCAAAACAGAAGGCCAAACAATATACAGAAAACCTCAACGCAAAGTTACAAAACTCAAATCAAAAATCTACCTTTTCCTGTTAGCTTAATTTAGCTCTGAACAACCCAGCCCAGGAGCTACACTTTTAGGCTGGCCTAAATCTATACATTTCATCAGGAATCTCCATCATGACATTTTGCCGTGCTTTTTGACAGCTGTGTCCAACCAAAATACAAATTTTCCGAAGATGATGTACTGTTGCCTTGTAACATTGCTTATGGCCTTTTTAAAACTAGTGAGACAATCTCAGATAGTGCAGAGCGCAATTGATAGCTCTGATACAGTAGTCCCATAAGTACTCACCCCTGCTCGGTTCACTTCCGGTTTGTGTCTACCTTGGTAGTCTGCTACAGCTTTTCCCCTTTGCAGTGTGTATGTTTCAAGGTTGTATTTTCATTCAAGGTCCAAACATTACGCACAAATTAATTACTACTGGTGCTTTAAGTTGATTTTCGTTCATTTTCAATTCAATAATACACTGAAGCAGCAAACGTGACAATTTAGCTCTTCAGACCAACTTTGTAACTTGATACTTTTGTTTTCCTCGCAAAGCCATGTAATATGAAACCCCTGTTTTCTCCAAAACATACGGAAGATGTCCTTGTTTTTTGGAGATAAATGAAAGAAAGTTAAAAATCTAATGTAGTGATGAAGAAACGGAACAGAGACGATGTTTTACTAAAAATGCAAATTTTTACCGATGAACAAGAACTAATTTAATTATCAGATAGTCACGAAATACCACTTTCTTTTTCTGTTGCCACCTTTGTTGTTAACAATAAAACAATTCAAAATTAACACACAACGATATTGATGGCTGAGAAGCTTTTCAACGAAAAGTATTGAAGATAAACAGCGCTACTTGGCCGATATGAATGAGTCTCCTCAAAGACTGATTAAATTAATTTGCGCTTTCATTAGGTGCCACGGCGTCTGCAGCAATATTTGAGCATTTTCCTGGTCTCTTTTGTTACAAATTCACAATTTGCGGAGTATTAACGCCACTAACTTGAGAACTTTTTGGTCTCTCTTACAGACACAATTAAGGCAAGAAATAAACAAGTCGCTAAGGAGAAGCAATATATTTGAACTCTGACAAGCACACTATTGTAGATTGAAAACAGCAGATGATATTTGTTGAACCGACCTGTTTGTAACTCTAAAAGCTATGCAGCCACAGTAACGTTTCACTTTTGCAATAAAAAGGGACAATTGGCGCTACCTCAAAAATAACTGCCGTCCTTGGTCACATGACACAATATATAAAATACTGCGTGTAAAGATAGTGTATAACACTAACAATGCTAGAATAAATGCGTCTTACATGTTGAGCTCTACCATAAGGAAAACCACTCAACATTTGTGCGTGATTCCGTATGCAATGTATCCTTCACCTAATATAGAAGCCACGAACACTAACTAATCTACGCATGCGTTTAGGGCAAATTAGTTTTGTTCTAAGGAGAATGGTACCACAAGGAGAGCAAGGGGTTACCTGAAACAAATATATAGCTTTGTGATGTTCAAAGTTAAGTGACGGCGATGGAATGTGTTTTACGTACAGTACACATGTACCTTTCCCACCCTACTCCCATTACTTCCTTGCCTCTAGACTAATTAATTAATTGAAATTAATTAATTAAACAAACATTAAAGTTTACACCTTAGCGCCATAGGGCCATAGCGACAGCGCCATAGCGCCATAGCGCCTTAGTTCCTTAGCGGCAGGCAACCCCCATAACCATCCCAATAGTGCACTCTGCACTAAAAATGGGAAAATGTTCATTTACACAAGCTGAAATACATATTAAATGACTTCACACTGTTACTGTGTCAATTTTATATCAGCTTCTATAATATTATTTCCATTGACTGGGCTTTGAAAAGTTTTAGAACAAATCAAGATGGGCTTTGAAATTTTGATATGATACTACGATGGACATAAGGAAAAAAGAAAAAAGTTATTTCTGATTTTCCAACCCAGTCATCCCCATAATAATGAATCATCCCTAACTATTAACTCTCATCGGGCAAGTTTTCACTATCTTCATTAACTATTAACTCTCATCAGGGAGAGATTATGAGGTTTCATAAAATCCTCAAACCTTCAAAACGGGCCAATGACAAAAAAACTGAATGTGTTATGCATGTGTACACACTATTTCATAGGTAAAGTGCACTGAACTCTCCAAATTTTTATTTGCTAAAATGAAACTACTTGTTATTTAAAGAATTTCTGCAAAATCTTCACTTTTCTGTGACCTTTCGAAGTGGCGCTTGAATTGTTTCATGAGTCTGAGGCAGGGGATGCTGATAATGTCTACCCAGGAACCAAACACCGGTACAATAGTGCCTACATGTAAGTCAGTTCTCTGTATTTTATCAAGGAGATGGAAAACAAACTAATCATACTAAAATATATTTTGGGACTAAAACTACCAAATTTTATTTCAAAATCATTATAAGTTTCTTTTCGGAAGACTCTGAATTCAAATAAACTTAAATTGAGCATGTTCAACAATGTTGCTACTTAAGAGGCTGTCTGCATAAGAACGGATAAGGCAAATTTCAGATTATTACCAACTGGCCTCATTTTTTCAGTGAAAGTCAACCATTATATCCAATGTACAGATGTCACATTTATTTGGATTAATTCAATTTCTTTTTCATTTTTTGTGAGACAGTTTTCAAGGCGACCTCAAAACAGGCTAATTTGACTTCAATATTTTTAAGCTTTAAGGTGGCTCAAGACAGTTTCCAACACTTAGATTTTGATGGGTCATTATAACCACTCTTTATCACTTAATGCTACAATCATGGTATCAAAAAAAACTGCCTGCTCATTGGCGAACGCGTTGTTATCATTTTCATGACACAATAGGCTACCATAGCAACAGTATGAACTCCTAAAAACACCCTTAATTACAGCTTTAGGGGCTTATAATTCAAAAACAGCAGGGTGAATTTTTTTTATATTATCAACTTTTGATAAGCATGATAAAATGCAACTTTTGGCAAAGTTTAAAAAAAATTCTGTAGGTAGGGTTCAGAGCCCCCTTAAATTTTCGAAAATTGAACCCCCAGCACTTGGAAATAAAATAACCACCGCTACAGGTAAACTTGTGGATTCTAAATAAGATTTTCCTCGGTTTAGCCGTTGTTTCAAGAAAAACCCGCCTTCACTGCGCTTTTTAAATAGTATAAACAATGACTACCTTCCCACCATCGACTACTACATTAAACTGCTTTCTTTAAATATATGTTCTAGGGCAAATAATTGTTCCTTTCTCACAATGCAGTAACACAATGTTTATTTTCAAAGCTTCACTTGTTCATTTCAAGATGAGCCAGATTGGCTCTTTTGTCCAAAACCTTCTCATCTCAAGAATTACTGTACTACCAAAACATTTATGGCGCTGGACACACACTTAAGTTCAAAAAGGTTTCCGTGGGTTTATTTTCACTGGGGGTACTATTGGAAAGAATTTTGTTTCAAAATTCAAAATGTAAGCATGGCAAAAATTTAACGTGTACTGGGGGAGGGGTAGGTATTGCTGTTCAACTTGAGAAGACTGAGATAAATGTTTTGCAGAAAGAATGGGAAAAAAACTTTTATACTTTTTAAGATAAAGACAAAAACTATTATTTTTTGCCTCTCATTAACCCCTTACTGCACGTTGACAAGTTCCTGTCACCTCTTGTGTAATGCAAATTGCGGTGTGATATTTAATTTGAATGAAAGTGCACATCAGCTGTTCTCAATCTGGTTGTTTCATCACAAGTTAGCTTTCATTCTTGTCAAATTTTCTTTATGTCAGGATGAAAACGCAAGAAACCTTCTTGCCCATTTTCATCTTTGAAGAAGCCGAAGAAGTTGAAGCTGAAGCTGCTTGCTGGTTCCACCTCAAGATTTCCTTGGCATGTCTGGAGAACGAATAGGCCTAAACTTGAGCAACACAGTACCAATGTCGCCAATGACATCTTCTAAGTCGCCATGGCAGCTTACATACAAACCTGTACAAAGCTCTGGTATTTTGTCACTCCTTGGACAATAACACTGTGACAGGTTTTTGCACCAGAATTATAGACATCTGTTTATTTCAAGTTGTCATAAGTCCTTGTTGTTGTAAACTGACCCATGCCAACAACTGTGAATGCATCATCAAATATTACAAGAGGGGATTTTTAACACTGAATCATACCAATTACCTCATAAAAGGTTTTTTGCCATTTTCTCAATCAAAATAATAAAACTGCATATCAGGATGAATATTTTTTAGTTTGTTTACGCATGTCTTCTGACGGAATTGGCTGAAAATCGGCTGGCATGTTCCAGGATACCTTCTTCAAAAAACAATGTCAGAATTTGTTAATTTCACATCCATTTCAAAGTTATGGCCTCTTTTGCAGAAGGAAACATCTGCATTGAAAGTATCAAACTTAACGAGAGTGTAGAGAATAAGCCAAACTAGATCTGGAAAATCACCAACACTGTTTTGGAGGGTGATGTGTGAAAAAACATTTCCAATGTTAATCGTGCCACTCTGATAATTCACACACAGAAGCAAACCAGTTTAAGCAAAGCAGTGTTTCTGGGAATTTCTTTTAATACCACTGCGACATTAATTTTTCAGAAAATTTCTAAGATATGATTGCATTCTATAACTATTAAGCTTTCAAAAAATGTATAGGTTGATGAGGTTTTCTTTCAAAGCACCCACGGAAGAGTACCATTTCCAAACACTGTCAATCCACCTACCATGATACCTTAAAACAGTGGCAAATCAGAAAATTACAAATATACACATATACACAGAGAAAGACCTGACAGAGAAATATATAGTAAGCAATGTACACAGAGTCAGTGTAACAGTTGGCAAGGTATGCACAGCCTGACCAGAGAGTGCAATTGCAGGTATTGTCCACAGGGTCTCACCAGACAGTGCAAAAGCAGGCATTTGACACTGGGTCTGATCAGAAAGCACAATAGCAGGCATTGTACACAGGGTCTTAACAGACAGGCAACAGCAGATATTGTCCACAGGGTCTGACCAGACAGTGCAAAAGCAGGCATTTGCAGGCATTGCAACAAATTTATTCAAACTTTTGTGAACCTGTCAAGAATGTTCTGGCCTAGAAATAAATAAAAGTGAAATTGAAGGAATGTGGTTAGACCCAAGCTCCAAAAACACAGCCAAACCCCTGGGAATTGCCTGGCCAGCCAACTCTATACAAGCACTGGGAATTAATTTCTTGAATGATGAAATTGTTTACCACAAAAATCTTGAAAATGAAAGGCTTCCTTATTTGTGGTATCCTAGAAACCTTTATCATATCATCATGATTCTAAAATCCTTAGCAATTTCCAAGCTCATTTATAACACATCTGTCCTAACTTTTCCATCAAAATTAAACACCATGGTAAATCAAGCGATCGCACAATTTGTATGGAATAAGAAAGCTAAAATTAAATGCAGAACAAAAATAGGACCAAAAGAGCAAGGGGACCCAGACATGCTTGATTTTCAAATAATCAGTGATGCCCTTAGAGTTGTTTGGGTAAGAAGACTAATTAACAGCAATGGAACCTCAAGTTGGAGTCATATCCCTTTTTCTATCTACAACCAGTTGGTGGCTTGTTTCTCCTCCAACCAGTGTAATTTTCACTTAAAATTACTTAAAGTTGATTTTCCAATTAATTTTTACAAAGAAGCTCTGTGCACCTGGCAAAAAATGAACTGTAGTACTCTTTCTACCAAAAATCAGGTATTAAGAGTGATTTTCTGAGAGTGTCGAGCATCAGAAGACAGTCACGAAAAATCGATTTTTCTTTTATTTCGCCAAAACATACCTTTGGGTGAACTTATTCAAGGAAAAATAGTTTAAAATTCCAACGATTTATTTTACAGCCAAAATTTAAGAAAGTTCGAAATTTGCATATAATGGCGGTTTTCGCGGCTTAAAATGTTCAGAATTTCACGCTTCTTTACGAAAACAGTGGGGGCGTAAAAACAATCCTATGAAAACAAAACTTAGCACAAATATTATTTCATTCTTATACTTTAAAATCGTGTAATAAGTTTCTTGAAGTTTTGTTTGTAGCTTTTTAACGAAGGGTATTTGTACAGCCGCCATTCGTGTCTCTTGGCAAGGAACAAATAAAGGCTAACTTTGACTAGTATAAATGGCCTCTGGTATATATCATTTGGTCAAAATATCTACATTTTAGGAAACCTTGGTTATTGCTTTTTTCACCCGAAAGCTATAGCTCTGGGAATTAAAATGTTCCCCATCAGTAAAATAAAATGTTACAGCATGTAAGTGAGTTCAATTTTAAGCAAACCACAATTCTTTGGAATTCAACGGTTTAAAACAGGAAACAACAACTCACCGTTACTCACGTTCCTTCTGCTACTATAGAAACGATGTTAACTTCCCAGTGTCCTTGTGAGCTGTTCTGTAAAATATTTCCAGTAAAACAGTGAGCAAAAATGGCCATAAAATTCGACAAGGTCGACAATGTTTATATTTGAGATGAGACACTGAGTGGCACATGCAGTCCTTGCTGTTTTCATCATCTTGCTTAGTCAAGAGTCCTTTAAAAATATGATAGAATATACGCTTCAAACTGTAGTAAATTAGTTTCTCATATCCACATGCCTCATGTCAACTCATGAATAAATAACCCAGTCTCCGTGCACTGAATAAACAACTCAAATGACCTCTGAGGTTAGTAGGTCACCTGATATGTCGTTGTGTTACTTTTCCCTGGTTTCACATTACATGCGTGACGCCGTATTTAAGGACGTTCGCGTGAAAATTTTCCAGTGGATGGATTTTTTCTTAATTTTTACAACAGTCAGTTAATGAGTTACTTGTGTCAGAGATGGAAAAAAATGGGGGTCACCGACCTCGTTTCACAGATAAAGCGTGTAGAAAACTACCTGATTTTGAAAATTCAGCATGGTCTACAGGGGTTTATAGTTAAAAATAGCGAATGTGAGTCAAAGGAGGCAAACGATCTTATTGGATAGCACCACCGCCTGAGGTTTTTAAAGCAGCGACTATCCGGGTCAGATCTCCAGACATCGTCAGTTACACGGACTAATATAAATAATGCCCTTGGTGGTGAATGTGTGATTTACAGGCAGGAGAGGAACGAGCTAAAAACGCGAATCTCACGCCAAAAAAAAAAGAAGCTTTGCTCTCGCTGCTCGTATATCACCAGCCTTTGCTAACTAAAACGGCACAGCCTGTGTTCCTGTGTTTTAGTTATTTCAGTCACTTATGATGCTCAATTTTGCCATTATGATTAGGTTTTAGCGCTAATCCACCCCCATCCCACTCCCAAGAAAAGTACTTTCAAAAGTCGTGACGGCTAATACTCCCGAAAGCAGAATGCAATGTGCATTTGTATTGAGAGGCACTAGCCTGCGAGCAGGCATATATTGGAGAAGAGAAAGTAGGAAAGGAAAAAGGGAATTAGAAGTGCCACCCAAGCCTGTTCACCGTAAAAGAATCTACCTGGATATACTTTAAAAAGCCATATTAGCATTAAAATGGATCAACTCTGTGCTACTGTAACTGAGGATCATGTGTTAAGTGTTTGTTTAATTTTTCACACAAAATGCATGCTGCTCTTGACAGATATAGCAATAACTTTATAAGGAAGTGACCATGTTTGATTTGTATTAACAAGCGCATCTTAAAACTATTAAGAGTACAACTTAACAAGTAAATAATAAATGCCTGACACTTTTTTGGCGTTTTCAATGACACAGGCAACTATTGAACTTTCTCAAGATATGTGATTGTAAACTTTTACAGTAATCAAATGAGAAGGAATGTCTTCAAATGTGGCCGGGATAGGAAATTCAACGGTAAATTTGGAAAGAAAATCTTAAGCCTATATAACAGAAATTTCAGATTAGAAAACAAAAGAATGAAACAAATGTAACTAAATGTTTATTTCCATAGAGTAAGTTTGTCACTTTTGCTAAGCGACACGAAGTGTTACTGAAAGCAGGTAGCTTGCGTTACTTCAATAAATAATACGCAGAATTTACATCATTATCTTCGGCGGTCCAGCTTTTCCTGCAGATAAACGGTTTCTTATTTTTGAGTAATTATCTTTGCACACGTTTAGATGTTTGCCAAATGTTACTAAGTGCAAAACTATAAATAACGTCTACATCAAAGAGATCAATCCAGTGTTGAAATTATGTCAGGGTATCATGCATCTATGAACGATATCTTAGAAGCTAACAATTATGTCAAAATGTTGCTTTTTCAAATTTCTTTTTAAATCGAAATGTCTTTAAAGAGATTTTGAATACCGTAATTCAACTAAATGCCGTGATGTTCAATATGGCGTTACACCTGTAATGTGAAACGGGGGAAAAGTAACATAACGACATATCAGGTGACCCCCTGACCTGAGAGGTCATTCGAGTTGCTTATTCAGTGTATGGGGACTGATTTATTTACTCATGAGTTGACATGAGCCATATGGTTATGAGAAACTAATTTGCTACGGTTTGAAGCGTATATTCTATCATATTTTTAAAGGACTCTTGACTGAGCAAGACAATGAAAACAGCGAGGACTGCGTGTGCCACTCAGTGTCTTATCTCAAATATAAACATTGTCGACCTTGTCGAATGTTATGGCCATTTATGCTCGCTGTTTTACTGGAAATATTTTACAACAACTCACAAGGACACTGAGAAGTTAAAATCATTTCTATAGCAGCAGAAGGAACGTAAGTAACGGTGAGTCGTTGTTTCCTGTTTTAAACCGTTGAATTCCAAAGAATAACCTTGTGATTTGCTTAAAATTGAACTCGCTTACATGCCGTAACATTTTATTTTACTGACAGGGAACACTTTAATTCCCAGAGCTATAGCTTTTCAGGTGAAAAAAAAACAATAACCAAGGTTTCCTAAAATGTAGATATATACCAGAGGCTATTTATACTAGTCAAAGTTGGCCTTTATTTGTTCCTTGCCAAGAGACTAGAATAGCAGCTGTGCAAATACCCTTCGTTAAAAAGCTACAAACAAAACTTCAAGAAACTTATTACACGATTTTAAAGTATAAGAATGAAATAATATTTGTGCTAAGTTTTGTTTTCATAGGATTGTTTTTACGCCCCCGCTGTTTTCGTAAAGAAACATTTTAAGCCGTGAAAACCGCCATTATATGCAAATTTCGAACTTTCTTAAATTTTGGCCGTAAAATAAATTGTTAGAACTTTAAGCTATTTTTCCTTGAATAAGTTCACCCAAAGGTATGTTTTGGCGAAATAAAAGAAAAATCGATTTTTCGTGACTGTCTTCTGATTCTCGACACTCTCAGAAAATCACTCAACTGAAATTGTTTGGATTAACCAAAATTGAAGACTTTCTTCGAGGTAGCAGGTTCCTAACTTTTAACGAATTCTGAAGCAAGTTCAAAATCAAAACAAACTTCTTAAACTACTTCAGTCTATGCCAAGCAGTCCCTCTTAAGTGATCAATAATTCTCAAAGGAAATGATACTGCACCTTTGGAAAAACATAGGAACGCAAGGCGTGCAAGAGTTATTTTTGGCGTGTGAAGGGTCGGAGATAGGAGCATTCATGAAGCTGTTTACAGTAATGATTTGGTTAATTTGACAAGTTTTTTTGGTGGCGATGTACAGCAAGAAAGAAACTGGGAATTTATGATGTACATGCAATGTTACATCGCTCATGGTAAGATAGCTAAATAGTAAGCCATAAAATGTTTGACTGAACAAGCTACAGTAATCTGACACGTCTCCAGATTAATGTAGATACCATCTTATTTTCTAACAGGCAATTTTATTCGTTCTTTGATACAACCCACACTGTGATTGGTGTGACACACGCACATGCATAACTCCCTCACTCACTGATCACAGAGCCCTTCCAACCCCTGTCATGAGTATGAGAAAATACACATCTGCTCGCTTCAACTTCAAGAGTTTATTGCAGTACTTTTACATCACACGTGGTCCACAAGATCACGTGACAATACCTTATACAGGACAACCAACTATCATGACAACCCCCAAGAGAAATTTTTGCTCAAAAGTACTCAAGTTAATTAAGAGACTTTTTCGTATTTTATACGAGTCGTAAGTTTACCTTTTTGCACAACACAACACAATACAACACAACTTCACCAAAAACAGAAAGAGGAAAAAAACCTCTCTGACATGTTGAAAGTCTGAGAAAGTCTCATTCATAATTAAAATCCTCAGCCTAAGTCTTGCATCCAAGCGATGTAGTGCATCCGGTTTAAGCGGTAGATACCTAAACCCCTATATCAAATTAAAGCTTATAGAGCTGGCTATCAAACTGTACTAAGAATTTTGAAATGAAATGAATTGCCGATTTTTTCACCACCACTAAATGCAAGCGCCCTAATCACCTTTCGGATGCTACAAGTCAAAGCAAATTTTGTTTTTCACCAATTTATTTTTTTCCCTGGTTTAAAGACAAAAACCGCTAAAAAAGCGTGTCTGCGTTTTGCCATATTCAATTGCAGTAAAAAGTTACAGAACATTTGCGAAATAGGATTTAAAAAATGTGGAATGATCGTACAAAAATCGCTCTCGGAGAAAAAATATTTCGAAATAAACAATTCGCAGACACGTTTTTGTTTATTATATTTTAATCTAGCTACTGTCCAAATTTGAGGGCTTCAAGCGAAAAAATTTATTCCACGAAACAGCGTTAAGAAAAAGCTCTTGTTTTGCAAACAAACTATGCCCACAAACACCTTCAACTGGGTTCTCAGATCACTGAGCCAATCAGCGTTTGGAGAGTTTTTTCTCACGGTGAAATTTACACGTGAATCTCCAAAACACCCTTGTGTTTCGCAATGTGCTCAAGGTGGAGAGATAATTTTTCTGTAGCTCGGTTTTTCTTGAAGCTGGTCTGGCAAAATGGGGAAGACGAAAAAGGATACGAACGCTAGAGTGGCTGGGCGAAGAAAACAAACGAAAGAAAGCCCCGCGGAGCCCCTCAATGAGTCTGACGATTCATCGGTATCAGACTCAACAGAAGAGTCACTGTAAAATTGCTGTTATCGCTGTCAAGTTCCCAAATTTTTACAGAACCTTTCTCTTCTCTTGACTCGATCTTTTTGCCCGCTTGATAAGATAGCCATAGCTTCATCCGCGAGGCCAAGTTTCGCTTCTTCACTCCGAGATGTATTTTCATTTGTTCTTCGCTGTTTTTGCTTTTTCAAACTAGTCCACGTTTACTTATAACTTAATAGAATTACACCTAATACGCAAAATGCTTGGATTAACTATGCTGATCAACTGAGTAGAGGTGAGTAGCCAGCAAATTCGTGGTATCCATATAGGTCGTCTCGGTTGATTGCATACACATTATAGGGCTGTCAATCAAGAGGGAACTTTTACTTCCGGCCACAACGTAAAACCTCCATATCTCCGCCAATATTTTTTTTTTTGAATTTTTTTTTTCTGAAATTAGTGATTACTCTTCGACCATTACTTTGACCCAAAAATCCAAATTTGAAGAAAATTGCCAATCTGAAGGTACACTGTAACCTTACCTTGGTGCCACGCAGTCTCAAAGAACATTTGAACAGTTTTCATACATTTTACCTCTAAAAATATCGCACTGAAATGAATGTGATCAAATAAAAGTATTAAACTGCTACTGCAGAGATGTAAAGAAATGAAAGCTTCTTTTTTGTTTAAAATCCTGGAAACAATAGCCGATAACTTGTCCGCTCTAATTGGGTTATTCCAGAAAAAATACACACACCCCTGACAGATGGCAAGCATTTTTGACCCCCCCCCCCCTCTGACTGGATTTCCCAGACTGCTAGAGCCCCCCTCCCGCCCGGATTTCCACTTCTTTTTTTTAAAGGCCCTAACTGGAAATAACAGGCAATAGAAAAGACGTAACATTTCTTCCAAAAGATCCCCGTTTATTATCATTTTAAAAGCTCGGCGAATATTGCGAATTTTGCGGGTTAAATCTCAACATTTTTTAAATCAGATTACGGTATTCAAATGATCATGTTTAATGTTTGGATGATCTAACACTCTCCTCTAAAACGCCATTTGCCTTTTTCTCTACCACAGCAAATGTACAAGATAAAAAATTCGTAAGTCGTAAAAATTATGTAAATGTAAGAAAAATTACAGTGTAAAAAGTCCTTAATGCGATTACAAATAAAAACTATAATTTCAGTTTTCGGTGACAAGACAGCCTACATTGGCACATGTTTACAAGATCGAGTTCCTGTTGTTAGTACTGTTAGTGTGACATTTACTTAGCTTATTAAGAAAGCTTTTCAAACTAGACTAATTTTAAATTCCATTACCTTAATGGGTCTGTAGGTCAACTCGAACTCTTGCCTTTCTTTCAAGCGTTCAAGTTTTCATGCGTAATGCCCACGCTCTGGCTTCCATAAACTTGTCTTTTACCATATCGATCGTAAGGCACGGATAATAAAGTGGAAGCAGCCTAGATAATACTGCTTAAAACTCTTGTAGATCCGACAAGTTCTTCAATGTGAAATACTTAAAGATCTTAACAACGCCGAAATACGTATATTTCTTTATAAACAAGTTCTGCTCTTGTGAGGTCATTTAGATTCCCAGTGCTACAAGCAAATTCGTTACCACGATTTTACGGTTACACATCGTAAGAGGTAAGAAAGAAATTATACGCAAATTGTGCATACGCATGTTAGCCAGCAAAACGAGTTCTTGGGTTGCCTGAATAAAACAGTAAAAGTACAACTGACTCCCAGTCTAAATCGTCTTTTCAGCGCATTTTTGAGGATGTTACAAAGCACAGGCACAGGTGGCCTGGGTACCGTGAAAATGTTCCAGGCGTTGCGTGCTCAGTCAACGGTGTTTTATCCGGTTGTAAAGCTGTTGTTATCCATTTATCAATGCGCTGGTTCTTCATGATTGTGGTAAGAACACTATAAACTAAAAGACTACAAGATTTCCCATTGCAAAGTCCTTTTTTAAGTGGTTAAAATGTATCGATCGAGGTTAAAGTTAAAAGTGACCCCAGAGGAAGAATTTTTAGGCTCAGATCCCCCTCCCGCCTGGATTTCCCGAGCCATCAACCCCCCCTCCCGCGAGAATTTCCAGTTTGCCATCTGTCAGGGGGAGTGTATTTTTTCTGGAATAACCCATTGACTTTACTCCCGTATAAAAAACAAAAGTGTTAAATTACCATTTGTCACTAAAGATAGCAAACATGTCGTGGGAAAGAGTGGTGACGATTCATCAGCTCTAATTGAATTTACTCCCTTGTGAAAAACAAGAGTGTCAAATTACACTTTGTAACTAAAAAATAAAAATATATCGATATATTTTCATGCAACAAGAACAAACCAATCGCTACCTGCACTTACTATTGTAAACGTCAGAACTGTTTCAAATCTAAATAGTCTCGTCTTCTCTAAAACATGTCCTAAGAACTAGAAGCGACGATTCGTGACCTGAAGTTACTCCTTGTAAAAAACAAAAGTATCAAGTTACCTTTGTAACTAAAAATGGAAATGTCCCGTTCCATTTGCATACTACTAACTCATGAACTGTTTCAAACCTCAAGGCTCATCTCATTCATAACTAAAATCCTCAGCCTAACTCACAGAAAATGTCGAAGTAAACCCAATATATGAATGCTTCCTCCTCTTTTATAGAAGAATAAATATGGTCATTCTGAACCCTGCCAGGATCAAATCTCCTCACATACCATTTACCTTTACAGCAAGAAATTTGATTGGCTGTTTATAGTAGATCCAATCAGATTGGTGTGACATACATCTCTCACTCACTCACTCACTCACTCACTCATCCATTGACCTGTCCATAACATACCCAACATGCCGACTAAGAGGTAGTTTTTTTTACAAAAAAATAACTCAAAAACGTTCTGAGAAGGATTAAGATATCTTTAAATAAACTTTCTTGAGAATCGGCAACTAAATTCTTTGTTAAAAGTAAATTTGTTATGCCTAACAGCTGAACGAAGGATGAACAAAGTACAGCATGCAATTTTAGTAATTTGTATTGAATTTTAGTAATTTATATTGTAATGTGAAGTTTATATGAAATAATTCATATATGAACTGCGGTTGTAGATGAAAGTGAAGAATGATCATCGCAGTTAATTTTCCAATTTAAGCAATTGGAAAGAAGAAGCCTGAAAAAATCAGGGCTTCAACGGGATACGAACCCGTGACCTCCGCAACACCGGTGCGATGCTCTACCAACTGAGCTATGAAGCCACACATTGGGAGCGAGGTCAATTAGTTGAGTTCATATCTTCCCGTGAGGAGTGAAATGATGTGAAGTTTATATGAAATAATTCATATATGAACTGCGGTTGTAGATGTAATGTAATGTTATTGTTGCAATTAAAGAAAAAATAAGGGTTCTGGCAGACCAGTATTTGACAGATTGCACATGATGTGGCCCAGTTAATTTTTAAATAACTGATGATGCTGTTGTAAGACTGTTCTACACTGACCCCATTTTATTTTCATGACAATTACCTCTTGAAATCACAAATCACTGCCCATAGATTAAGCAGATCATGCCTTGTGGCCAATATAAATCAGGAGAGTACAAACCATGGACCAGGTCCATCACAATATGGGCCAGGTCCATGGACCCTTACTTTTACTACCCCTAAAGATATTGTAGTAATCAATAATAAAAATAAAATAAAATAAGCAAATTAAAAAAAATTAATTCACAGTAATGTTTCAATTTAATATTTCATTAATTTTCTCTCAATTTGCACTTCTTATCAATTACTGCTTCCTCTCAGCATGATATCACATGGCTTACTAAAACACAAGAACATAGATCATCCAAATCTTACTTATTTCATATGCACACTAAAATCACAATATGAAATGGAAATAAAAAGAAGAGACACAAAGAAATGGAAACCTCTTGCAGGAAAGATGAGGATTTAATTAATATTTTAGATTATATTTTCTATACCTATCTGTATTTATCTCCTACCCATTAGTCTATTTCTAATCTCCTGTCAGGTGCATAGCTCATTTTATCCATAATGTACCACATGCCTTTGGTATGTTTTTGATGTTTCTATAGTACAACCTAAAGCTGTAATGATAATTATGTATTTCTCTCCTTTTTTTCTTTGCCCCTTGTTGTTAATGTATTTGTTAGTAGTGCACTGTAAGTCGTGTAGATATTGTAATTCAAATAGTGTAAATAATTAGAGCAATATAATGTAAATAGAGTTCGTGTTGTAAGTAGTCTAATAACATACATAAAAAATTACTCGATTCTGATTGGCTGAGAGCAGTGCAGTTCAACTGTAACACCAGTGCAAAAAGTGTAACATCCGTGCAAAAAGTGTAACACCAGTGCAAATTACACATCATAATTGAAGGGGTGAGTGCAAAACCATGCTAAGTGACGATTTGGGTGAAAAAAAAATTTTCGCGAAAGGGCTTGAATTTTTGCATGTGGTCTTCAATGTAATAGAAAAAGGCGGCCCTGTATTTTTGTCGCTGGTTTTTGCTTCGTTTTCGAGTTATAACGTATGCAAAAATACTTGGCTTTTCCTAGCCATGTCTTTAGGAGTTTATTTGTTGAACAGCAAACAGGCAGACTGTTTATAGTGTATGAAGTCAAAATCAAATCTCACAGCATATATAGAGCGGAAATCTGGGAACAGATTGTTTATGTCAGCTATTGTGACGAGAGCACAACACGCGAATCGATCGAGCGTCAAACGAAATTCATCGAAAAAAAAAGAGATGTGCCGCATTAGAGCTCTGTCAACTAATATCTTAAGCATTGTTTTAAAGTACCTTGTGTGCCTGCCTGGTGGTTGAGAGACATCATAAAGTCTCGATAAACCCGTAAGTCATCAGCACGTTTTAAAGAATCAAAATGTGTTCTGAAACTTCGAAGGCAGCTGATCTACCGTAATTGTGTTATCGGTGTTCGAAGTCAGATCGAGCCAGGCAGCAAAGTCCAAGAGCAGTTCTTGCCCAAAAAAAATACCCTCTGGTGAGTTGTGGCCCATTTGCCAAGCGTTGCTAGCGTCAAAGTTTGGAAAGCGAGAACTGGTTTTAGACTTATAAAATTTGTCTTGTATCGACCGCCATGTTTTCCCGCGTACGAGGTGTAAAGACCCTTCCCGGCATGCATTGCAATCATGTTCTGCGGACGTTTCTTGAACTGGTAACTAGATTGTTTAAACATAAGAATGGCCAACAAGTAGCGATCAATTGTAACATAGATCTGTGATCCAGGTTGCGTTGATTTTATTTCAAATCGGCATGATTTGTAGTGTTTTGAGCTTCTGGGATCAGCGGACATGCAGATGTATGGAGACCCATACGTTGCGGAGAAGGGTTAATCTGTTAATCTGTCAGCCCTATTTATAGCGCGTTTTCACATGAAATCAACATCATTGAGCTTATAAGTTGTGTAAAATTACCATTTTGCTGTTTTCTAAGTGAAACTAGCATCCTTGATGTCAACCGTTAACGTGAAATCAACATTTTAACCTATTTAGACCTGAAATTAACATCATTGAGCTTATGCGCTGCGTGAAATTGACATTTTGCTGGTTTCTAAGTGAAACCAACATCCTTGCCGTCATGCGTTAACGTGAAATCAACATTTTAACCTATTTAGACCTGAAATTAACATCATTGAGCTTATGCGCTGCGTGAAATTGACATTTTGCTGGTTTCTAAGTGAAACCAACATCCTTGCCGTCACGCGTTAACGTGAAATCAACATTTTAACCTATTTAGACCTGAAATCAACATCATTGAGCTTATGCGCTGTGTGAAATTGACATTTTGTTGATTTCTAAGTGAAATCAACCTCCTTGCCATCACGCGTTAACGTCAAATCAATATTTTAACCTATTTAGACCTGAAATCAACATCATTGAGCTTATGCGTTGCGTGAAATTGACATTTTGCTCGTTTCTAAGAGAAATCAACCTCCTTGATGTCACGCGTTAACGTGAAATCAACATTTAAACCTTTTTTGACCTAAAATCAACATTTTTGAGCTTATACGTTGCGTGAAATTCACATTTTGCTGCTTTCTAAGTGAAATCAAAGTCCTTGCAGACGCGGCTTGCCAATCCTTTGTTATGATAAACCGAGGCGAGACTTCGACTTATAACAAAGGCTTGGCTTGGCTATTATAACAAAGGATCGGCTCTGTTTATCATAACAAAGGCCCGGCTTCGTTTATTTGAAGACCTCGGCGGGAAAAGGGCGCTAGGTATTTTAATCAAAAGTGAACTTTGTTGAACACGCTCCAAATTTCGCATGCAGTTTTGTTTAGGTATGTTTAACAATGCCCTGTATTTTTTCCGCTAAGCTTCACTTCGTTTTCGAGATATTGCATATGCAGAAAAACCACTCGGTTTCCCTAGCGGCGTCTTTATAAACGAAGCAAAAACCAGCGACAAAAATACAGGACCACGTTTTTCTATTACATTGAAGACCACATGCAAGAATTCAAGCCCTTTCGCGAAAATTTTTTTTTTCACCCAAATCGTCACTTAGCATGGTTTTGCACTCACCCCTTCAATTCTGGATCATGATTGGCTGAAAGACAATTGGCAATTTTCTAAGCCGATGATATCACATAAAATAATGACGAAAATTTTGTGCAGAAACTTTGAAAAAAGTTTTCTCACATGAGAAAATATGGCTTCAAGAAAGATCTTCCAGCACTTCCTCCACGTGATTTTTTCTCATGTTTGTATTATCAATAAGTAATCATACGGCTTTTCTCATTCAATTTGGAATTAATTTGCACTTGTGAGTTTTCAAAAAGCTGAAATTGCACTTGCCAAAGCGGCTCGTTCAATTTCAGCTTTTTGAAAAACTCACTCATGCAAATTAATTCCAAACTGAACTCGAAACCGTATGATTACCTATACTAAAGAGTGTACTGTTCATAATTGTATTGTAAGTAATGTTTCCCTTGTGTTATTGCAAATAAAAAATAAAAAATTTAAAAAAATCAACTTCGCAATCTTCCATAAAGTCACCTTTTGATAGCATTTTCTTAGCCAATATAACAATAGTGAACAGGGATATTTACCTAAAAACCTAACAAGAAACTCAAAGGAATCATAATAAAAAGAGCAGTGCTTACTTTCACCCACATCAGCCATGTTTGACCGGAAAGAAAGTGCTGGTAAACTCAAATGGAGACTTGAGGCAGCAATCAAGCATACCAGCGGTCTTTGTTTATCTGAGGTAGTAAAAATAGGGGGTCCATGGACCCAGTCCATATTTTGATGGATCCAGTCCGTGGACCTGGTCTACAGAGGGGGTCCACGTTTTGTACACTCCCATATAAATCTTCCTGTATCACGGCTGAATTTCATCTGTTTTCCCGAATCATGCACCAGCCCATAGCTTCCAGACATCGTGTACAATGAAGCTCTTGTATAAGCCTACCACAAATGGTTTTGTAGTACTTCCTTACGTTAAGGGCATCTACAGACAACGATCGAATAGTATCCCATGATGCAATTTTCTACGTACGTGACGCAACATCGAAGTTATCATGGATTTCAGCATGAAATGACATGGTTTTCTCCGCGGTCTATTTCTTATATTTATTGCAGTAAAAGGTTAGAAAAGTGCATTATTTAAATCTTTGACACGATTATAATGTTTTGTAAGTGTTTAAGAACGCGGCCTTATTATAGTATTCTTGTCTTTGATTGTGTTATATGACTATTCGCATCACAAAGTGTTCGTTGACCCGTAACAAGGTCATGAATATTCGCTTTTCTTTGCACAGTATGTTGATGTCTTCGATTTTTGGGCATCACTGCAATAAATATAGACATAATAATGATTTTTGGCAAGAAGTACTGAGAAGTACCCACATTTTTATGACCTTTTAAGCGATCGAAGTGGACTGAAATTTCATAACATACCAGCGTTGCGTGTGTAAATGTCTGCTTCAAGTCTCAATTCGTTTGGCGCTTTATTCCCGAGCTTGGTCATCTTTTAGAGTCAAAATGATTATTTTCGAAGGTGTTTTGGTTACTATTCTTTCTGAAACTGCAAAATGCTCAGCAGTGATAACTAACCTTAATAATAGAGTGTTTAGCTTCGTAAATTTCAATAGTTCAATGGAGCCGTAATCAAGAGATGTCATGCAGCAAACGGCACAACACAGAACAAACCTGCTAAGAAGCGGACAAGAGATGTCAAAAGAAAAATCAGAAAACCCCTTTACTTCTCTTCGGAGAATGTATCTGTTGTAACTTATTCGTATCAGCACAGGGCTTCCTATCCCAGCGAATAATTCTTCCGTAGGCGAATTCACAACAACCACAGGGACGAGAGCTCTTCTTCATTTATCCATGCTTTCCACATAGCTTATATGTATTTCTCAACAGACCAACGAAACACAATTAAAACCCTTCACTGTAACGGCAAAATTCTCCTTTGAAACGTAGTGAATATAAACTAACTCGGTACTCTTAAAAGCAGAAGCCATGGAATCTCATCGCGAGAGCGTGGAATAAATGATGATGTCACGTACGCAGTGATAATACAAACCTAAACCAGATGCATCATGGGATACTATTCGATCGTCGTCTGGGGCGTCTACGAAAGAATTGGTCGCTTACTAAAGCAATAAAATTTACAAGTTTCATAAAAGCCACAGAGAACCATCAACAGTATTTTCCCTCGACCGAAACAGCAGGATGAAACCGACCGTCCATCATCTGGAGTAGTTTACAGAATCAATTGCAGTCAGTGCGATTTTGTATACTATGGCCAGACCGAAAGATCACTGAAGACGTGGGTTTCCGAGCACAAAAAGGCGGTCTTGATGTTCGATCATAACTCCAAACTTGCGTACAATGTTCACGATGTCATCATCACATCGATTTTGAAAACATTGAAGTCATCGGACATGAGGCACATTACCATCAGCAGCTTTTTCTAGAACCTTGGATGTCCGTAAAAGACCCGAACGCTGGGAATGATCACACAGTCATCCCTGAAGTCTACAAGTGCTTAGCACGCACTTAAAACTCTCTCGAGTCACGCGCATACTGCACGCACGACGTTTCAATTTTAAACAAGTTTTTAAATTGCGCATAACATCAAGCAGTTTTTCAACTGATGAAGGCTTAAGAGTTAGCTGAAACATCTTGCTAAAATATACAAGTCAGTGACAGAAAACGGCACTTTTATCAATTATGTCATCTCCTGACTACATTTACTCAATTTTTAAGCACTTGTATCATTGTAACACAAGCCCTATAATTTATAGGACAATGTATTGTATTATTATGATACAAATGCTATAAGTTATAGGATAATGTATTATACACACGAGCCATAACATCAACTTAATTGAAGGTGATGTAACCTTACATAAATATGCAAATTAAGGAACAAATCTTAGATCATCTCACCTTACGGAAATTTGCCACGTCCTCGATCTGACCATCTTCATTAAAAAAAGCTCTCCACGTTTGAACAGGCATTGGGTCAAATCTTCCTTCTTCCGGATGGAATCCTTGCTTGGGATTCCTTTTCGAAATCACAGTGAATGCTTTCCTTCGAAATTCACCTTCAAGAGGATTGACGTCCTCAAAACACCAAATCCACTCGTGCAAAATCTGAGTAATTCGATCGAGGCCACCATGATGAAAGTGGAAAACTTTGTAGTGATTTTCAAAGTTCCCGATCACAAACTGTCCACAAGACTCGTCTTTCTGTTCATAAAATAACCTTAGGGTCTTCATTTCACTGAGATCAACATTAAAAATCGCTGGAGAATTTGTACAAAGTTTTGAAATGAGCAGTCCCAGTTCGTCATCATGCTTAATACTATCCATATTTGTTTCTGCCTTATTGTTGCAGAAGTAAGAATTTGGAGTCCACGTAACTAGCAATCGAACATGTCCGCTTTGCTGGGTCATGGACTTCAACATGAAGTATCCTGGTACGTGTGAATCATCTAAGGAAGAAAGATGGACGCAAACATTGTTCTTGCAGAACAGAACTTCGCCGATTTCGTCGGGATCATCTTCGGTGTCCACGTAAAAAGAACTGGACATCGCAGAATCGAAGACCGCGGCACCCTCCACCGCAAACTTGATAAGATGACTTAGCATATCGACCGACCGAGCAACACTTTTACAATCAACTGTCAGGTCTACATTGAAAGAAGAACTTTCTCATTTAAATAAAATTATCTGACCTTTCTAAATCAATTTTCCGCATTCACTAGTTTAAAACACGAAAGTGAGGCCGACAGTGATATGTGTATCCCCGTGATATGTGTATCCCCGCACACATATCACTAGTGATATGTGTATCCCCCGTGGGGTACACAAAACACTGATACGCGCCTGGGCATTCAACGAACAAAATGGCGACTCGGTTGCGAGGTTCCAACGAGCGCTGTAAAGAGTAGGAGAAACCAGAAATGAATTCGCGCCCAACGGAGCAGATTAGGATTTCTTGAGTTTGGTTGAGTTCCAACCGACTCGATTGTATATCTGACTAACACTTCGAACAGCGGATACACATATCACTAATTATTTCATGGCGCAGTGATCTCAGTGTGTATCCCCTAAACACAGCCTTTAGATTGGCTATCTTAATCTACCTGATCGAAGAAAATGGCCAATTATTGCCGAAACGTGCTGGCTGCTTACTCGCGACGACGTTTATACCCAGGTTGAGGTTTGCGGAGTTTGCAACTCGAATGTCTAAATATCTAAACTGAAATCGCGTGCAGGGGATACACATATCACTAATTATTTCATGGCGCAGTGATATGTGTATCCCCATAAACACAACTGTTATAATATAGCGCATCAACGTTGTCAAAACTGCAGGCAATATTAGCACCCGACGTTTTTACACGGCTTGGGTTTATTAGAGTTTGAAACTCGATAATTCCACTAAAAACGCGTGCACGCGTGCACGGGATAAAAGGGATACACATATCACTGATTATTTCATGAACTAGTGATATGTGTATCCCCATGGACACAGCTGTTATATTGGCTTTCTACCCAAGAAGAAAAATGCCCATTACATTTACATTGTCAAAACTGGCTTGCTAGAAATATTCACACCCGGCATTTATTCATAGCTTGGGATTTCTGGAGTTTCACTGACCTCGGTTGTACACGACCGCATGCAGGGGATACACATATCACTAATTATTACATGGCGCAGTGTTATGTGTATCCCCTGAAGACAGCCGTTATCTAGGCTAACTGCCGAAGAATAAACGTCGATTGTTATGAAACTTGTTAGCAATGTTCGCAGTATAGCAATGTATACAGCTTGAGACTTAACATATCTTACAAAAAGTCGAACTGAAAAGCGGGTGCAGGGGATGCACGAGTGCCACTAATCATTTTATGGCGAGCGGGTCGAAGCAGTGATATGTGTTTCACTCCACGAATAATTCAGATGCAAACAAGGCGATGAACAGTGGAGAATATGCGTTACTCGATGGGCGAGAATGCACCGCGCAATTAATATCGTCCTAGAAATCCCGTGCCGTGAAACTCAAATTGAAATATATCTAGATCCATTTGGTGTTCAACTTTAAATTCATTATATCCTGCTCGCAGAAAACCAGTTAGGATCAAGAACACAATTCCAGCAGCAGATACGTATGCTTTTTCAACTACAAAAATTGAGATCTGTGTTTTAAGTCTGTTTGGGTTAGTCGTTCGTCCAGTAAGCGACCGGACGACGAGAGCGCTTTCAAGAAGGATATTGCTATTTAAAGTAGAGGGGAAGGGGGTGGGGGATACACATATCACTGGTCGCCATCTTGGAGGGGATACACATATCACTAGTGATATGTGTGCGGGGATACACATATCGCGGGGATACACATATCACTGTGACACCGGTGTGAACAAAATTAAGTACAACCTCGTTCCCAGGCTCGACAACGGGGGCAGAGGAGAGAGCCTGGGAACAAGGTTGTGGTAAGTATTGTGCGCTTCTGTAGCGTTGCAGTTTCTGGCAGACGTGTCTAACACCTTTTGACCAATTGTATGTGTTGTAGTTCCTTCCAATGAAAATGCGTTGTGACCGTGTCCTCTGAGATTATTTTACTAGGGGACGGGACGGTGTTTGCCAGGTGAAAGCTCGAAACCTATCGATTGTGACTTTTATCGTGAGGGTGTTTTGCCGGATCTTTCTGCATGTTCCGAAACACATTTACAGCGGGTGTCTGCGAAACCCGAGTAGCGAATAGCGAAGAGTCGCGAATAGCGAATAGCGAATAGCGAATAGTCCCGAATAGTGCGAATAGTCTCGAATAGTGCGAATAGTGGCGAACAGTCGCGCGCGAAAAGTGGCGAAAAGTGGCGAACAGTGACGAATAGTCGTCAATAGTCACCGCTTTAGATCTAATATCCAGCGTTAATTAATTATCCAAATAAACAACAGAATTTCAATGAATTTATTACCTTTTCTTCTCCGGACTCAGGCTAGTAGGCTGTCCATCGCCGACATTAAGAAAACAGAAAACACAAGGATAACCTATTAAAGACGTGTTTACGCTTTTGCAGCGGTTAAAACAGAAGCAATCACGTTTAGACACGCCTTTTTCCTGATAAGCGTCTGTGCTATTTAGCGGAAAAATCCCATCCCAAGTTGCTGCGAGGTTAACTGCGAGATGCTGGGTACCCTTTTTGTTACTATTTGCCACTATTTGCCACTATTTGCTACCATTTGCCACTATTCGCTACTATTCGAGACTGTTCGCCACTATTCGCACTATACAGTCCCAATACTAGAAATGGCGCGCGCTTACGGTCTCCGTCCCCGATTATGGCTCCTGATATTGAGCAAATGGTGAGGCAAATTTTGATTTCTAGAGGAATGTGATAAAAAAAAGTAAGAAAAAATGAAAAGCCATGATTTTGAAATGGTGCGCCATGTTTTTGATTTCTGGAGGGGTGGGAAGGCTGTTTTTTGAAAAATAGGAAAAATATATTTTCAAATGATAGGCCATTTTTTGATTCCTACACGGGTGGAAGACATGAAAATTGCTCACGACAGGGCCTGGAACGGAACATGCTCTGAGAGGCCTGAAAATAGCATTTTCGAGTTGGGGCCCGGCGAGGGTATTTTTTGACTTCTAGAGGGGTGGGAAGGCCGTTTTTTGCATAATGTCTTAGTAGCCCCAAGTCCTATACTACTAACATGTATTTGTATTTGTATTTGTCATTTTGTGCACAGTTTTATCCCTCGAAGACACCAGACTGACTGTTGAAAGCTTATAGTTGTTAAATTATTTTATGAGAGAATGTCTTTTACAGTTTTATTCCCGTAGTGTGTTCCACATAGCTAATACTTGATTGCTGGTACATTCTTGTTGCGAGTTTAATTAATGGGTGCTTTCCTTTGGGGTGATCCGGATCCGGATCAGTGATTCAAGATCCCTCGCATCATGGTGTATCAAGGAACCGCTGAATCCACTCTTGTCACGGATTCATCGGTTCCTTTCACGCACCATGATCCGAGTGATCTTGGATCACTGATCCTGATCCAGATCATCCCAAAGGAACGCACCCAATATTTTTCATTATGGGATCCGAGCAAAGTTAAAAATTATGTTCTTTGATGTTTTCCATTTTGCAGCTGAAAGTAGTGGTTTAAGTACGGGATCGCGAGCATGGACTTCAAGTTAAAGAAGCACTACAGCGGCTATACCCAAACAATTTACTGTGGGGATTCGATATAGGATTCACTGCCTCTACTTCATGCATCTCTGAGACATGATGCAGCCAGCTTTGGAGGATATGAAATTGTTTATGTGATCAAAAATCGGTTTAATGATATGCAAGCGTAAATCAAGACGGGTTTTCAATTTTAATAATGTATACTTTTACTCTAAATTGTACCTATCTAAACATTGGTTTTACATCGCGTATTAATTTAGAAAAAATGTAACGTATATGCAGAATATAGATTAGAAAGTAGTTGTGTGATAAGTAAATTGTTTTGTTTTGTGGAACTAGGAATTTGCTGAACATTTCAAATCAAAGAGTGCTTTTATTAAATTTTGTGGTGATGCATCAAAAGTTAATTACTTGGGTGGTTCACAATGAATAGTGAAGTGCATAATTTCAATTTTTTTTAAATTTCCTTTCTCCTTAAATGTTATGATCCTCCTAAGCCCCGTCCACACGTATCCGGATGTTTTTCAATCCGCAACTTTTTCTTTCCGGATTCAAAAATTTCTCCGTCCACACGTCGCGTATTCAAATTGAATTCGCCTGTCTACACGCATCCGATGGTATCCAGATTCACTCTAGAGAAACTAGGCCCACACGTTGTCCCACCATATTAGTTTATTGTTCGGTAAGAGACTGGACACGATTTTGTTACGTCATCGGATTCGAAAATATCGGGATTCACCGTCCACGCGTTATTGGATTCGTTGCGGATTTATTTTCTTCCACTCTGGACAGCCGATTAAAAAATATCTGGTTTGCTGCCGAATTCGCCGGATGCGTGTGGACGGAAGCCGTATCCGGAAAGAAAAAGTTGCGGATTCAAAAATATCTGGATACGTGTGGACGGGGCCTTAGATTGTCTAGTTTACGTACTTTCAGTTTTTATTTTCACTTTATCGTAGGGCAGCACTGAAAACCACTTACTGTGACGTGGGCTCCCTGTTGAAATATTATTGAGTTTAAGTAGCTACGACGGCGACGCCGAGGACAACGTCGATTAAAAAATGAATTTATATTTTACCTACGAATGTCGCGATACTGTTAAGTCGTTTACTTTGTTTATCACTGTCAAAACTATCACGAAACTGAATCTGGGACGCAGCGATAAATTAGAAATAAAAATGTTAAAAACTAGCCGTTGTGGTTCACGCTCTCTACACAACACAGAATTTGGTCATTTCACTTTGTTGAATACTTAATACTTATTGCTGCCGCAGTGAGTGAGCCTGAAGCGAACGAACGAGGCAGCTCTCTAATCGGGAAAAGGTCACACTGTAGGGGCCTTGAACACGTTTTTATGAAACGCAAGGAATTGTGGTAGCGGTAAGATCCAAGGCGCAAGGAGTTGTAGTTATGCGCGAAAGGCAGAAAAAGGATGCGCAGTCTGATCTTATGCCCTCTCTCTCTTGCATCGTTGGTCGCAGTGTAGGAAGGTGAGTGACAGTTTCTGCTGTGCATATTGCTATTTTTTGACGCTTCTTTTATCGTTCCTGTTTACCTTTATAAACTTTTCTTTGTAAACTTAGTCTTCCCTGTTTTAGGCAGCTCTCTAGCGCTGTTTTCCATGCGCTATCTCCGATCGATAAAAATAAGGGTGAAGGCTATCGGGAACAACGGGAACATCAGTCCAGAATATCCAACGAATCACTCTTGTGAAGTCTCGTCTAATACTAACAAAAGTTATTTGGAAAAATGCAGAAACGAAGAAGTTAGTGTAGGTAAAAGGTGTCCGCCGTGATAGAGAACCAAGTCAGTTCTTTTATTGTCAGCTTACCGTAAGTGTTAAAGCTCTCAAAACCAGAAATGTAGAAGTAAACCAGTTGTAATCACTCGTGAAAAGGGTTCAACGTTATATTGTGCTACTGATGATGTTTAACTGTGTCGGTTGCCACAACAGCAAGCAAAATTTTAATTTTTAACCAGGCATCTGTTTTATAGTTTGAAGCAGAGTTCCCTCTCATCAACTGTTATTTGCAATCTGGTGAAGTTCATATCATTAAAAAACAGTTTTTTAGCGGTACTGTTTATTATTTTTTTTATCTGCACAACTGTAGTCAATGAGTAAATGTAGTCAGGAGATGACATAATCGATAAAAGTGCCGTTTTTTGTCACTGACTTGTATATTTTAGCAAGACGTTTCGGCTAACTCTTAAGCCTTCATCAGTTGAAAAACCGCTTGATGTTACGCGCGATTTAGAAACTTTTTAAAATTGAAACGTTGCACGTGCTGTATGCGAGTGACTCGAGAGAATGACTATGTGATCATTCCCAGCGTTCGGGTCTTTAACAGACATCCACGCTTCTAGATTGGTACTCGCCTATGATCTATTAGAGGACAAACACACGATTGACGTCATCATCGTCGCTCGACTGCCGACTGAGACTGCTCGAGTATTTTAGTCATTTTCTAAAACAGAAACGGCTTTATCTTTCTTCTTCCTGCTTCTCGTACCTGTTCAGTGCCTCGACAAGACTACTTGTGCCTTATCTTTTGCCCAGTCACGTAAAATAGTATCTAACTTCTCAAAACTTTCCGCCATTTTAAAACACAGAGGGAAAAACTTGGTAATGATGACGTCAATCGTGCGTCTGTCCTCTAATAGATCATAGGCGAGAACCAATCAAAATGAGAGAATAACTTGGGTGATTATATAATTAACAAATAGATTCCATGTTGCCGTCAGTGACACACGCGGCAATCGCCTCGTGTGCCACTTTTTTGTTCTTACCACATTTTGACGTCATCTGTGATCTATTACTGAACAGACGCACGGCAACATGGAATCTATTTGTTAAGTAGCATGAGGCACATTACCATCAGCGGCTTTTTCTAGAAGCTTGGATGTCTGTAAAAGACCCGAACGCTGGGAATGATCACATAGTCATCCCTGAAGTCTACAAGTGCTTAGCATGCACTTAAAATTCATTTATTCACGCGCATACAGCACGCGCAACGTTTCTATTTTAAAAAGGTTTTATCGCGCGTAACATCAAGCGGTTTTTCAACTGATGAAGGCTTAAGAGTTAGCCGAAACATCTTGCTAAAATATACAAGTCAGTGACAAAAAACGGCACTTTTATCGATTATGGGGGAAGAATAAACTTCATTCCAATCCTTCGCAAAAATTACGGCTTGTTAGTCGGGCGATCGACTATAGGTTTACCCTCGTATTTCCAGTCAGAGCTCAGTCACGTGCAATGGGCAATACCGCAGACTCGTCGTAAAGGCCCAACTTTCTTTTCACGATGTCGAAGTCGATGCCGGAAGGTAAAGATTTATGTCGCATATGTTAACAAATGGAGCCATCTTTTCTACGTTCAAACATGCAGACCCGCTTACCGTTCGCGGTAGATCCACTCTAAAAGATGGCGTAGTCAATGAGCGTATATTTCGAAAATTAAAGGTGGCTCTGAACTGTGCGGCCACGCAAATGATCCCCAAATTGTACCGCAAATGATCCCGGGACCGGAACTGATTCCACCGCAGAAAGTTAGGAATGGCGTGGACTCCATGAAAAGTCTATGGATGGATACATATTTTCTTAGTTATCCTAGGTAAAGAAAGGACAAGCACCTCAGGCATAAAAGCAGCAATAAAAACCGTTTCTCACACATTGACATGTGTCGACTGCATAAATATTTCGTTCAGGAAACGCACTGCAGAAAGAAATGAATCTTAGAAGATACCTCTGCCATCTAATTAACCGCTTAGAACTTTTCCCTGTACATTACATCTACTTGCCTCCTAGATAGCCACGGGCTCACACGAAAGTCTCTAAGATTCCTTCGTGCTAGTTACCGTAGTAAAAATGTAGTCAATCCACTTGGGAATTCTCATTTGTATCCAAATTTGAGGATGTGGTGAACATTCTGAGTTATCATACATCTCAGGCCCGGACCCAATAAAGTCATTCAGGGAAGGATCCAGCAAAACTACAAACTTCAAACACAGGATTTCGTAACGTTCGATATCATTTTTAAAGATAATTTGGTTTTATCAACTGGGTTGATAATGTAAATTGGCCGCCGTAAAGAGATTCGAAAGCTGCCGTTTGGAGCGTTAGCCCTTCGGATTCGCTCCGACAAAGGGCTAACGCTCGAAACGTCAGCTTTCGAATCTCTTTACGGGGGCCAATTCACATTGTCAACCCAGTTGATAAAACCGAATTATCTTGTTATACTACCCACCGACGCAGCACCACAGTTTCTTTAGAAACTTACCCCCTCCTATCATTTTTAAAGTTGTGAAATTTGCATTCAAATCGTTCATACTGCACATTTTCTAGCGTTTCATATAGTTACTGTTGTATCAAAATATTGAATTATTACTGTGAAATTCGGAAAACCGTGAATACCAGAAATATTTAAGGATTATTGTGTAGCTAAGAAAAAGCCAATTAAGCGTGAGAAAACTAAACCGCAAACACCAGCGGTAATAGGCCACGTTCGACATATCAACGTTCTAACATGGCTCTGAGGCTTTCAGGACAAACTTCTATGTTTCGTGGTGTTTTCCTTGTATCCAAGTCTCTTTGGGGAATTGAAAGACAAAGGAAACTTTAAAAAATTGCAATTTTGACCTGTAGTCCTCCGATGAATGTTAGAATATTGATATATCGAACGTGGCCTATTGGTTGTGGTTTTGAGGTTTTCTCGCCTGTCCTGAACTTTATAGTGATTAGTTCAGTACCAAATTAACCTTTTGGAATCAAATCCAAATGTTCACGGTTTTCTGAGTTTCACAGCCATAAAAAAAGCGATTGCATAAATTTAAAATCCACTGTCCAAATTCCTGAGTCCTCACATTTCCAAATTTTATGGCGAGGCGACCATTTCCAGTCCGGGATCATTTATGGCACAATCTGGGGATCATTTCCGGACCTGGCATCATTTGCAGGGCCGTACAGAACCCCACGAACAGAATTTTTGCCAAAAGTTGCGTCTTGTCATGCTTATCAAAAGTTGATAATATAAAAACATTTCACCGTGCCGTTTTTGTCCCTGAAGGTGTTTTTAGGAGGGTATACTGTTTCTATGGTAACCTATTGTGTCACGAAAATAATAACAGCGTGTTCACCAATGATTGGGCAGTTTTGAGAAATCATGATTGTAGCATCAATTGATAAAGAGTGTTTATAACGACCCATCAAAATCTAAGTGTTGGAAACTGTTTTGAGCCACCTTAATCCGAGTTTTCCGAGTGGCCACAAATTGTAAGGATAGATGTAATAAATTTGTTGTGGTACTAGAATGCATTTTCTGATCTTGAAAATTCATTTCCATCGGTGCACCTTACAGCCGTTTATGAAGGAGCGTCACGGACTAACGTTACCGTGACTTGAAGTCGATCTCAGTCGTGACCTTTGACTGAATGAACTAAGTTACTTTCCTTAACAAGATTTGGTTACCCTGAATTAAAGAAATGATTACAAGATTAGCCGTGTCTACTTTATTTAGATATATTTTGGTTTTGTCTCCGAAACAAAAAAAACTCCTTTAATGGCAAAGAGAATTGTTCGCCGGCAAAATCCACTAGGAGGGTTGGTCAAGGAAAGAGCGACACACAAGTCTAAGACAAAGTTTACTTCTGACTGGCAACATACACAGAAGTCAGTCACAGCTTGAGACCTGCATATTGCGTGACAGCCGCATCTCAGTGTGCTCGTTCGCATATTGATTAAATTCAATCACCGCACTATCCGAGGTTTAAAAAGCGCCTTTCTCGTTTAAAATAACGTGCATTTCAAGGGTTATCGATAGGCACCAAGCGCATGTTTGTACGGACCTTAAGCGTGTGAATCCGGTTTTGTATGTCGTTATAACTGCGGACTCAGCTATAAGACAGTCTGTTAGGAATTGCGACTATTTTAAGAGACGTATTGTGTTTATAGGTCTTTATATAAATCAAAAGAATGCTTTAATTTATTGAGACAAAGCTTTGTAAGAAGATAAATGGGTTTTGAGCAGAATTGTGGATGATTTCACTTGCCCCAGTTTCAGTTTACGCTTTCAGTGTTTTGGGAACCCAAAACATCAGGGACTTTAAGCAGATCGCTACGGCTAGCGCTAATACGGCTGCCGGAAGTTAATTTCCCCCAAAATGAGACACTGCGCAGGTACGTCGGTTGCAACCAGCCGTAGCGAATTTGCCGTAGCGTGAAATCTGACTTAGCCTGCGAACGCAGACGTATTTCCGGCTGTCACTTGGTTCCGCCGAAAAATAACGTCTGCGAACCCGAGCCAGAAAACGATTTCTGTGACGTAGGAATTCTAAGCCAATCACAGTTTAGCTCAAATAACCCCAGAACTACTGTGCGAGGTATTCGCTGTGAGGAGCACTCGAGTTTCATTCTATCATGGAATCTGATTAGCCAAGGAGGAACAAAAGTCATCACGTCACAGAAATCGTTTCCTGGCTCGGGTTCGCAGACGTTATTTTTCGGCGGAACCAAGTGACAGCCGGAAATACGCCTGCAGGCTAAATCTGACTACGTGAGTTGGGATGTTTTGCCGTAGTGGCTACTACGTTGGGTTTATTTCGCTCCTCTGGCCCTTTTCAACGGACATCTCGGCATTTTAAGAGCAGCTTCGCCTAAATATCAACTAGACTTGGAAATAGCGAAAAAATCGAATTTCTTCAAACTCGCCCAGAATGAAGCCCTACGGGCACTAGTTACAAAAATATCGTTTTAAGTTCGATAAATCAAAAATTATTTTTTCCGCAATTTTTTCGTTTCGATGCCCCAAATCGGCCAAAATCCATCGAAAATAAGCGGCATATTCAGAGGCTCGTAAACTCAAAAGTAAAAATCTTCATTACAAACTGATTGCACGTCGTATTTGTACGTCCTTTTTTGTCTATTTAGAGCTAAATAGATCGTGATTTGATTAGAACTTAAATATTTGATGAATTTCCTAAATTAACGACCCAAGACAGTTTTACAAGAGGTCTACATTTAGCTTATTTTCAAATGCTAAAAAGGCGTTCTGGTACACGGCTTTTCCCAAAACGACTAGTTTGGTGTAAAAGAGCATTCTTTCTTCTTCAAATTAGTGAAATAAAATTTTTGGGTAAATAAAATCGCGAGCGCTGAGATAGCGAACTAAATGCAGCACTTCTCCCTGAAAACGTGACCTTTGACCCGAGCGTAACGAAACCGATTACTGCAAGAAAACCCGGAAGAAAAGCAAACGCTTCGTTATTTTGAAACAATTCCTAGTGATATCTCTCCGAAACCATGATTGCAAGAAACTATTTCCAGATATGAAATCTTACAGGCTCAAAAAAGGAGCTAAAGGGCGCATTTTGACACAATAACTCTGTTTGCTGAAAATTGAAGTCAATGACCGTTAACGAATTCCAGTGAAATTTGCAAACTTGAAGTATGTTAGGCGATACTTACCTGAATATTTATATCAATAGAAGAGTCGTCTTCTTGGATTAACCTTCAAAAGAAGCAGGATCCAGATTTGAAAACCTCTAAAAGAAGAAATGTTTAATGTTCCGTGACCTGCCCGCCGCTATAAATTAGCTTAAATTCCATGCACATGCCGACCGCATGTTTGTCGTAAAACCAACTGAACTCCACTGACAGTTTCCATGGGCAACCCCAAAATAAACAATCCCCAAAAATGTAAAGTGAAATTGGCTGTCTTCATGAACAGTTAGAAGCTAGAGTCAAGTTCCATTACCTTTAAAAAGTGCTTGAATTTATTTGTTTGCGTCGACTTTGTCTACTACTCTCACGTTCGAATGCCGCGAATCGGTCACGCCAAAACAGTGCAGACCGTGCAGACTGCAGACACTTGTTTGGGCTTTTCATTGTGACTCCTTTTTTTGGGTCTAGTTACAAAATAGTGTTAAATATATCTGAAAGTTTGTCATTTATCCACAGGCTGCACAAGCGCAGTATTTGACCTTTGATTCAATAGACAAACGCGTACAAGACTTTGTATGGGAAACTTACTCAGTCTGCACGGTCTGCAGTGTTTTGGCGTGACCGATACTACGCAGTATTCGAACGTGACAGTAACTACTGAGTGAACAAAGTAGAATCAAGCACTTTTAAAAGGTAATGGAACTTGACTCTAGCTTCTAACTGTTCATGAAGACAGCCAATTTCACTTTACATTTTTGGGGATTGTTTATTTTGCGGTTGCCCATGGAAACTGTCAGTGGAGTTAAGTGAGTTTTACGACAAACATGCGGTCGGCATGTGCATGGAATTTAAGCTAATTTATAGCGGCGGGCAGGTCACGGAACATTAAACATTTCTTCTTTTAGAGGTTTTCAAATCTGGATCCTGCTTCTTTTGAAGGTTAATCCAAGAAGACGACTCTTCTATTAATATAAATATTCAGGTAAGTATCGGCTAACATACTTCAAGTTTGCAAATTTCACTGGAATTCGTTAACGGTCGTTGACGTCAATTTTCAGCAAACAGAGTTATTGTGTCAAAATGCGCCCTTTAGCTCCTTTTTTGAGCCTGTAAGATTTCATATCTGGAAATAGTTTCTTGCAATCATGGTTTCGGAGAGATATCACTAGGAATTGTTTCAAAATAACGAAGCGTTTGCTTTTCTTCCGGGTTTTCTTGCAGTAATCGGTTTCGTTACGCTCGGGTCAAAGGTCACGTTTTCAGGAAGAAGTACTGCATTTAGTTCGCTATCTCAGCGCTCGCGATTTTATTTACCCAAAAATTTTATTTCACTAATTTGAAGAAGAAAGAATGCTCTTTTACACCAAACTAGTCGTTTTGGGAAAAGCCGTGTACCAGAACGCCTTTTTAGCATTTGAAAATAGGCTAAATGTAGACCTCTTGTAAAGCTGTCTTGGGTCGTTAATTTAGGAAATTCGTCAAATATTTAAGTTCTAATCAAATCACGATCTATTTAGCTCTAAATAGACAAAAAAGGACGTACAAATACGACGTGCAGTCAGTTTGTAATGAAGATTTTTACTTTTGAGTTTACGAGCCTCTGAATATGCCGCTCATTTTCGATGGATTTTGGCCGATTTGGGGCATCGAAACGAAAAAATTGCGGAAAAAAATAATTTTTGATTTATCGAACTTAAAACGATATTTTTGTAACTAGTGCCCGTAGGGCTTCATTCTGGGCGAGTTTGAAGAAATTCGATTTTTTCGCTATTTCCAAGTCTAGTTGATATTTAGGCGAAGCTGCTCTTAAGAATTCCATTGGATACTATATCCTTTAAAGTCAATTTAAGTCAAAGATTGTGTCAAGGTTGTAATTTACGATAAGTTTTAGCAAAGGTGTTGGAATGGCGAAGTGAGTCAAGTGTTGAGCACGAGGTTGTTTTTCTTCGGTTAAGTTTGCTTTGAGGGTTTAGTGAAGATGTTTTATATCTGGATAACTATACGATGCTATTTTGCTTCTTTGAGTATTGATACACTTGTGTTCCTCACGTGCACTCGATATTCTTTGAGATATTTGTCTCTGAAATTATATATTTTATCCATCAAATTGTTATGGTACAAAGTGTATGGCATTCGCTTTCGCTCAGAAATAATCTGTTCGCCCTAAGAAGGCGAATAAACGGCCATCGTCCTTTGAGCTAAGCCATTTGGCTGTGAGAAACTAAATAAAAGAGATTTTAAACTCCTTAGCCGATGTACGTTTCTTTCATCTTTTTATTTCGCTTTGCTAAACTTAAAATTTAGCCTGCAAACAGGCTCCCGGCGAGGACGGAAAAAAATTTCGGCGAGCGCGAGACAGAAGAATTCTGAAAGCGAAGCGATCGGGGCGTGGACAGGGGAGCCTATAGACTTTGTTTTTGTTGTGCCTATGGTCTGCCCTTGATGATAAGCCTGTAACAAATCAGTCAATGAGGTAATTAGACCTGTCAAGAAGCTAAATTTTCTGTAGTTGCAAACAGTTCGAATCGGCCTAATCAAATAGCCGGGTCGGGCCGGGGCCCGGGCATCATAATATAGAGTGCGAGTAAGCAACATGTTCACGGAATATTTCAAACTTATCTTTGTCGCTCCAGAGCCAATACTTAGAGAGCTTAAAACATATTTTTCAATGCTGAAATGAGCCTAAAGAAATAATAAGCACACGATAGAGGTGTCAAACTCTTCGAAGCGACAAGCAGTTAACAGTGGAAAGTCCGGAAACCATGCCTTAAATGACCTCTAAAAAAATTGCTGTAGCACCGCCAAACGTCCAGGGGGGGGGGGGGGCACTCCCATATATGGGCTATATAAGTATGTGCCGCTGTAAAGGGTATGGTTTTCAAGCAGTTTACTCTAGGATAGGGTATATAAATCAGAGCGTTTGGGTCTAGAATAGGGTATCATTTTCCAAAAACTGACTAGTTGGTTGAAGATTTTATCTAGACTAAAGCAACTAGGAATTGCCACTCAAAAATATAAAAAAATCAAATCGGCAAGTTTAAATTTACGCAAATCAGCCTCAATAGTGTCGATAGATGGGAGGATTTGGGGAGTTTACTCTAGTATAGGGTAGCAAAATTCAGCTGAACTAGCTCTGGAATAGGCTAAGGGTTCCAGGGTCCCAGCGGCACATCCCCACCCAGAAATTCCCAAAGAACCCCCTCGGGGTCAAACGGCTTCGCTCCACTAACTCCTACTTAAAATTCCTCCTCATAACAGAGCGTAAAGTACCCTTCAAAATCACTTGTGAAATAACGAGAGGTCGAGAGACCGAAACTTAAGAGAGAACGGCAAACGCAGTATTGTCACGAACCGTAGGAGTCGCGTAATTTTATAAACATCTGTCAAATATTCATCTCAAAGATGTCAACAATCAGCAATTTAACCAATCATATCATGACACCAGGAGCTGGTATCATAGAACGGCGGATCAATAGAATGTCTACAGGCTCCCTCGCTTCGTTTGGACTCACGGGGAGCCTGTTCGCAGGCTACTTAAAATTAATTTGGCAGACCACCGAGACGTACTCTCCCCAGACCTTTTCAGTCATGGCAGCCGTAGTAGCCCAGCCGTAGGGATTTGGGTACTGGGGTACCTAAAACACGGCGATACCCAAATCACTGTGACCGCTTCAAGTGGGTTTGAGCGAGTTTGTGAGGAATTTTTACAGTTTTTTTCGGTTTTAGAGATACCGTCATCAGACTGGCACGAGAAAGGGTAGAAAGAAAATTATTTTTCGCAGAAAACACGTTGTTTTCGACAAAAAGCTCGAGTTCCCTGAGAGATTCTTTGATCATGTCGAAAGACAGCGAAAGATTTATCAAGCGCTTAGGATGAAAGAATCAAAGCTCAAGCAGCTGACAAGCAGCTCAAGAACACAGTTTTATGGAAAGAGACGTTTTTATGTGGATAACTTCGAGGATGTGGATTTAGAATACGACTGCTGGCTTAACAAATGCTGAGAGATCACTAAACATCTGTAATAAGTTGACAAGCTCCGTAGATTCTAACAAGACTTTGTTCACAGGCCAACATGGCCGCTCACATGGCGAGAGACAAATCAGAGGATCATGGGAAACGTCCTAAAGCATGATGGGACATGCTTACACGCTTTCTTCTTCAAACAGGAACTCACAAGAAACAATGTAAAAGGCTAATACATAACAGATAAAAAAATAAACTTATAATGTCAGTGTTCTCTTCCAGTCGTCTCATTCTCGATCCATCCAGTCCTAAGCTACAACAGCGGGTATTCTGATCCTGTGACAGGAAAGGTGATGTACAATAAGTTTGATGTCCAGCATACTTTAGTCAGAGTATCTGGCAGGACGCCGAATCATTCGACCATTCGACGTTGGAGGCCTAGGTAAACTGGGCGATGAAATGACAGGAGATGCCTGTGACGGTGTATAAGGACTGGCTAGAGAAAGGGACGCTGCTGGTGGAGTGTCATCAGCTGAGGGCAACAGAAGGGTTACAGGGGCTGGAGATAGTATTGATGAGGAGCTCTCTGAAGACCTTGGTGGCGTTGGTGACAGACTTGTTGAAGACTCTGGAGTCAAAGATGGAGGTGCTGTGGGTGATAACGAATTAGAGAGCAGTTTGTCAGGGAGAGTTGGCGCAGGCCGGTCCTGAGGCGGGGAGTCACTTGTGAGCTGCGGTGGTGCAAGCTGAATTTGGACACGGTTTCGTCTGATTTGACTGTTGCCAGTGTCAATGAGGTACGACCGAGGACCAGCAGAACCAACCACTTTTCCACTGATCCAGGATTTAGCTGACGGGGTAGGTGGTGGTCTTGCATATACATAGCTTCCTGGAGGAAGATCAGGGAGAGGGGCACTTGCATGTTTGTCATACGAGTTTTTCTGCTGCAGTTTACGATGGACATGATCAGCTACTACGGTATCACTTGGAGTGAAAGGCTCCAACAAAGCTGGAAGCTGAGGCAGATCGCTGCAAAGTGCGCGTCCAAACAGGCGCTGAGTAGGAGAATAGGTGTGCCTGGAGTGTTACGGACAGACAAGAGGGCTAAATCCACATCCTCTGCTGTGAGAAGAATGTGCTTGGCTGATTTGACAGCAGCTTCTGTTCGTCCATTTGACTGGGACCAGTATGGGGAAGATGTAATATGATTAAATTGGTACTTCTTAACAAATGTTTTAAATTGATCAGAAGTGTACTGAGCACCATTGTCTGTGATGGGAGTGTGAGGAATTCCATGTCGACTAAAATGCTGCTTGGTAGCCTGAATAACTGCTGAAGACTGAATGTTTGGAGGCTGATCAATTTCATAGAAGTCACTGTAATGGTCAACTGTAACTAGATAAGCTTGACCATTGAGTGCAAACAAGTCCTGGGAAACTAGTTGCCACGGTAGAGTTGGTACTGGATATGGTTGGAGTGGCTCCCGTGGATGCTGATGAGCATGCTGGGCACAAATACCACAGGATTGGCACATGTCAGTAATTTGACTGTTAAGGCCTGGCCAGAACAGACAGCTGCGAGCGTGACGAAGAGTAAACTCAGGGCCCCGGTGGGCAGCATGGAGCTTGTGTAAGAGACTGTCATGAAGCGCAGAGGGAATGATGACATGATCCTGCTTGAAGAGCAATCCATCATGAGCAATGATTTCATGACGTGCAGGCCAGTACGGTCGTGCCAACTCTGAAACAGCCGCTTTGTCGTTGGGTCATCCTCTGCTGGTAAGAGACTGGAGAATGATCTGCTCAGGATCTGTGCTAGCTGCCGTTCTGATGTCTCGGAGGGTGTTATCTTGGAAGCCAGAGAGATCAGGATTATTGGATTCAAACTCAACTTGGTACACCAGCTGATCATGAAGTTGCTTATGAGAGGTGATGGGAAGAGGAGCTCGAGACAGAGTGTCAGCAATGTGGAGAGAAGAACCTTTGCGATATTCAACATGGAACGTGTATCGCTGGAGAGCCAGCATCATGCTCTGTAGACGACGTGGAGCTGAAGGTAGGGGACGTTTGAAAATAGTCTCCAGGGGTTGATGATCACTGTGAACAGTCACATCTGACTTTCCAAAAAGGAGTGAATCAAATTTGAGGAAGGCGTGAACGATAGCAAGGGTTTCTTTCTCAATTTGAGCATAGCGCTGTTCAGTTGGCGAAAGAGAACTGGAGCAGTAGGCCACTTGTTGCCACTGTATGTTGGAAGAGTCGATGGCGTTTGTGGCAGGTTGGAGCAGTGCAGCGCCCAGGCCATATTCAGAAGCATCCACTTGGAGCATGATAGGAGCCTTAACATCAAAGTAGCGAAGACAAGGTGCTTTGGAAACTAGCTCCTTGGCCTGTATGAGAGCTTTGCTGTGTTGTTCAGACCAGAGGAAGTCTTGCTTGATGTGGGTGAGGTCACGAAGAGGGCGGACTACTTCACTATGATTTGGGCAAAATTTGGACAGGTAAGTGATTATTCCCAGAAAGCGACGGGTGGCTGCCTTATCTTGAGGTTGAGGGATGTCAAGAACAGTAGTAACTATCTCTGTGCTAGGTTTGAGTCCCTCTGGAGTAAGGATGTGACCCATGAACGGTGCAGTTGACGTTTTGAACTTGATCTTGTTCGGGTTGAGTATGGGGTAAACAGGTCTGATGATTGCCTTGTTGATAGTTTGTGAGGGGTCCAAACAAATACGGACTTTAGCAGGTTTAGTAGCAGTTGCTGGACGCTCCCGAACCACCATGTTAGAGATCCAGGGGGTGGGTTCATTTACTCGAACCAGCTGACCAGTTTGGATGAGCTTATCTAGTGCTTCCTTGATGACAGGTAGCTTGGGTGCAGCATAGTCGTGAGGGGCCGCTTGGACAGGCTTCCCTTCAGGATTAAGGGTGAGTGAGAAAGGTTCACTCAGTTTGCCTAAGCCTTCAAACAATTCTGGATTCGTAAGTTTAATGTAATCTAAAGTTAACTCACCAAGAGGTGGTGGGGATGATGGGTTAGCCTCCAATTGATTGACAGTGTCCACATCATAGTTGATAATGCCCACGTGGGTGCTGTCAGCCAGACCCAAGAGAGGAGCATAGTAGTGTTCCGCAGTGATGATTTGGACTACAATCTCAGGATTTTCCACGGCGAGTGCACTGCAGTGTAGTTTGCCCAGTGGTTGGGATGACTGCTTTTGAGTAGTCAAGGAGGCGAACGGAAGATGGGCTCACTGGCACTGGAGGAAGCTTGTTGAGGTCTGTGACATGTATGGTGTTGCAGGAGCAGTCTGAGTCAATCTGAAATCTGAGTCGCTTGATGGATGATGATGTAGATGCAGGAGAACTGAGGTCAAGGTAAACAAAGATGCCTTTAGGTGCAGATGAGACTTGACAGACATCATGCGTGATGAAATAAGCGGGTTGATGAGGGTTGGTGTGGGTAACCTGTTCCACATCAGATGCAACTTTTGCAGAAGAAGCCCTGCACACCTGTTGCTAATGTCCGCGTTTTCCACAGGCATTACATGTGTCATTCGAAGCAGGGCTGGCATGACGAGTAGTATGGGGCCTACGTCCACACCAAATACAAGTTTTGGAGTTAGTTTATCCAATGGCAGGAGGGATTGGACGACGAGGAGGACGAGATGGCCCTTTTGGTCTGTCTTCAGTGGGTGTGACTTTGTTAGCTGCTTCTTCAAGATGTTGCTGAGTGATAGCAGAGTCGGTTTGAATGTTGGCTTCAAAATCACGAGCTTTGGAGATGACTTGAGCAAAAGTGAGGGATGTTAAGTCTTCATGAGAAATTATGTCACTGCGAAAACGTCGAAATGAATCATTTAAGCCAATGACAAAAATGTCCCTTTGTAATCTGTCATCCCCTGCAGGTGGAAAATTACACTTCTGGTATTCCAAACGCACGAGAGTGTCACGCTTGAATGGACATACCTGGCTCTTGTTTCAGCTCTCGAAGAAAATTGTGCGTGCTTTGAATAATTGGTTCCCCACCAAGATAATGTTGTGAAAGCTTGGTTAGCCACTGAGCAGGATTTTGTTTTTCGTCTTCTGATATTTGAGCGTCGATGGTCCTAGTTAAGACGTCCCATTCCGCTTGGGGAAACGCGGGACGGAGAGCGGCCATGGCTTTTGGACGTTTGGCTATTATCCAGTAGTCCTCACTGTCGATGGTTTTAGCCGCATTTATGTAATCTTCCATAATGCAGAAGTCTCGAAAGTTCGCCACAAAAAATTTGAAAGCACGGCGGCGATCCGATGAGCTGGCATCGAAGACTGGTCGATCTTTGCCCATGGTGCAACAGAGTCTGATCTGTGAGTGAGAAGAGAGAAACTTGGAGAGAAGACAAACGATCGAGAAGAACACTCGAGCCACGTGAGTTGAGAGCGAGACTGCGACCATGTAATCTTGTCCAGGAGGGGCGAGTCCGGACAGCGAACGAAAGACATGGCCGCTCACATGGCGAGAGACAAATCAGAGGATCATGGGAAAAGTCTTAAAGCATGATGGGACATGCTTACACATGCGATTGTGATAGGTTTTTGTTGTCAATGCGAAAGAGCGGATATGCAAATTTCAGTCTTCAGTGGAAACGTGACACCTGACCACACAGTGCTTCAATTCTTTCAAGGGCAGTAAGGTAGCCGAAAAAATGTCGAAAGTAGGAAAATATGGTATGAGAATGATCTTTGGTAAATAGCCTTTCATTCTGAATGCTAGTATAATTTTCATCGATAAGTTTATTTTGCAGCGCATTGGAAAACTCCACAGTCGAGCTGTTGCGTGACATGAACTTATTAGCAACCTATAAATATAGCTCTGATACAGTAGTCACACAGGTCCTCACCCCTAACGTTCTCTCCCTTAATTGGTAGTCAACTAGGCCTTTTCCCCTTTGCAGAATATGAGCGGACAAAAACTTGATGAGAAATCTTAGCAGTGTGCATGTGTCTTCCCTTTCCATGCCCAAAAATAACTTACAATTACCGTTTGTCGGGACAGTTTTAAATTTAGAGGTATTTTATGTTGAGTTTCGTTCATTTTGTAGCAAATGTAACAATTTTACCTTTCATGCCAACGTTTGTAATTTGATGCTTTTGTTTTCCTCGCCAATGTATGCAACAAGATACCTTTGTTTCCAAGAAAATATAAGAGAGATGTGTATTTTTTCTACTCACTGCTGGAGATAAATGGAATATAAAAGTTAAATACCTGCTGAAAAGTCGAAGGGGAACGATTTTGTTTTATTCAAAACGCAAATTTTCATTTCATCGATAAACAAGAACTAATCTAATTATCAGTCACGTCGAGTCATAGAGTAGTGTGTTCTTATTCAGCTTTGGTGTTAACTATAAAACCATGTCAAATGAATACACAATGCTATCGAGTAATACAACTGAGGAGGGTTTCAACGAGAAGTATTGAAGGTAGAGATATTTACTTGACAAAAATTATATCCCACATCGGTGAGTGAGTCACCTCATCAACTGGTGAAATTAATTGGGGATTTCAGTAAGTGCCACAGAGTCTGCGGCAATAATAATGAAGTTTTTGGCTCTCTTTCATAGAGGAGGAAACAAACAAGCTGCTAAGGAGAAGCAATATGTTTCCATTCTTTTTTTGAACTCCGGCAAACACACAATAATTGAAGGGGTGAGTGCAAAACCATGCTAAGTGACGATTTGGGTGAAAAAAAAAAATTTTTCGCGAAAGGGCTTGAATTTTTGCATGTGGTCTTCAATGTAATAGAAAAACGTGGTCCTGTATTTTTGTCGCTGGTTTTTGCTTCGTTTATTAAGACGCCGCTTGGAAAACCGAGTAGTTTTTCTGCATACGCAATATCTCGAAAACGAAGCGAAGCTTAGCGGAAAAACTACGGGACATTGTTAAACATACCTAAACAAAACTGCATGCGAAATTTGGAGCGTTTTCGACAAAGTTCACTTTTGATTAAAATACCTAGCGCCTTTTTCCCGCCGAGGTCTTCAAATAAACGAAGCCGCGCCTCTGTTATGATAAACAGAGCCGATCCTTTGTTATAATAGCCAAGCCAAGCCTTTGTTATAAGTCGAAGTCCCGCCTCGGTTTATCATAACAAAGGATTGGCAAGCCGCGTCCGCAAGGACTTTGATTTCACTTAGAAAGCAGCAAAATGTCAATTTCACGCAACGTATAAGCTCAAAAATGTTGATTTTAGGTCAAAAAAGGTTTAAATGTTGATTTCACGTTAACGCGTGACAGCAAGGAGGTTGATTTCTCTTAGAAACGAGCAAAATGTCAATTTCACGCAACGCATAAGCTCAATGATGTTGATTTCAGGTCTAAATAGGTTAAAATGTTGATTTGACGTTAACACGTGACGGCAAGGAGGTTGATTTCACTTAGAAACCAACAAAATGTCAATTTCACGCAGCGCATAAGCTCAATGATGTTGATTTCAGGTCTAAATAGGTTAAAATGTTGATTTGACGTTAACGCGTGACGGCAAGGATGTTGGTTTTACTTAGAAACCAGCAAAATGTCAATTTCACGCAGCGCATAAGCTCAATGATGTTGATTTCAGGTCTAAATAGGTTAAAATGTTGATTTCACGTTAAAGCGTGACGGCAAGGATGTTGGTTTCACTTGGAAACCAGCAAAATATCAATTTCGCGCAGCGCACAAGCTCAATGATGTTAATTTCAGGTCTAAATAGGTTAAAATGTTGATGTCACGTTAACGCTTGACGGCAAGGATGCTAGTTTCACTTAGAAAACAGCAAAATGGTAATTTCACGCAACTTATAAGCTCAATGATGTTGATTTCACGTGAAAACGCGCTATAAATAGGGCTGACAGATTAACAGATTAACCCTTCTCCGCAACGTACGGGTCTCCATACATCTGCATGTCCGCTGATCCCAGAAGCTCAAAACTATGGAGTTCCATCCCCGCCAAAAATCAAAGTTGATCACAACATTCAACTTGACAGTCTAACAATTAACTTGGCAAACATCAACATCATATTTCACTCTTCAACTTTGTACTTCGTATCACAATCATTGAAGCTTCAAACATGAACTTTCAAAGTGACAGTTCAACGTTCAACTTTATCCGTCAACATTCATGTCAACATGTCAACAATGATCTTGGCACATGGTCTGTCAGCGAAAGATGAAGTTTGAATCTCCAAGTCGAATGTTGAGTCACCAAGAGCGCACCAATCCCGCCAAAATTCAACTTGAGAATTCGACTTTCAAGTTGATAATTCAACATGAAATGTTACGTGTCAATATCCGTGTTTAGCAATGAACATTGTTATTGCTGATGACGTAAATATGTTCACCATAACGTAATGTTCAATTTTTCAAAGTTGGTTTCAACCTCGTTCCCAGGGTCCTCTCTCTTCCTCCCTCGAGAATGTACCCTGGTTGCGGCTGGTCACGTGTCTGCTAGATTTTTTTTTTTTTTGCAGATTCCAGGAAAATGATTGGAGGGAGGGGCAGGACAGTTAAAGTTTGTCTCCCCTGAGCTTACCTACTGAGCCCAGTAGGGAGTGGAATTTGTAACCTCGGCCGAACTCACAGCGCAGGCATTGACACATTCGATATTGGAGTTCAATGCATCAAAGTTCGGCTTAAAGGTTAGCCCTGCATTTGGCTGAATTTTCCCATCGATAGTTGGACGGTCTTTGGAATTTGTGGTGGTGAAAATAATTGACAAAGAACTTGAAAATGACGACCACAACAATAAATGCCGTGAACCGCGCGGTGAATTTAATTTCATTTTTCACTCGGCAAAATCACAACGTAGGTATTTACTCATTCGTTTAGAGTTAAATACGTTGTTTGTTCGCCCACAAAGGTAGTTTTGAATTTCATTGAATTACTCCCATCGACAGTTTGACGGTCATTCCATTCTCTTGCGGCGAAAACAAATTACGAAGAACTTGACATCAACAATGACTGAGTGCTGAATACTAATAACTTGATCAAGCAGCTTACATTTTTCGATCGGCAAAATCAAAACGGAGACATTGATGCCTTCTTGTAGAGTTTGATAAGTCCAGTGTTGGGCCAAGATACTAGCTTTGAATTTGATTGAATTCATCCAATCGACAGTTTAACGATCATTCGGTTCTCTTGCTGTGAGAAATTTTATGAAGAACTTGACAACAGCGACATCGGTCGCGCGTTTGCAAAATCCAACGGCTTTCGTTTTAAAACTGTTTTAGCGGTAAGTCCAATTTTCGGCCAAGAAACTAGCTTCTCATTTAGCTGAATGCATCCCGTCGATAATTTGACGGTTACTTAATTATTTTGCTATGAAAAACTGATTAAACTAATCCGAAGCAGGTTGTTGACGGTTTTAAAAAAGCATTGAAAAATAAGCAAAGTTCCCTCTCAATTAGCATCTCATACTCATAGAAGTTCAGATCATAGTGACGAAGCATTGGTCAGGCAGGATATCTGACTAACAACTTGCTTCACTTTCAAAATAAATAACGTCTGTATAGCAGCGCAACATTCACCTCCCTAGACAGTGTTGACTAACTTTAAGTTGAGGACCCACCCTCTGTGCGGCTTTGATTGGCATACGTAGACACGTGACCACCCGCAACCAGGGTACATTCTCGAGGGAGGAAGAGAGAGGACCCTGGGAACGAGGTTGAAACCAACTTTGAAAAATTGAACATTACGTCATGGTGAACATATTTACGTCAACAGCAATAGTAATGTTCATTGCTAAATACGGATATTGACACGTAACATTTCATGTTGAATTATCAACTTGAAAGTCGAATTCTCAAGTTGAATTTTGGCGGGATTGGTGCGCCTTTGGTGACTCAACATTCGACTTGGAGATTCAAACTTCATCTTTCGCTGACAGCCCATGTGTCAAGATCATTGTTGACATGTTAACATGAATGTTGACGGATAAAGTTAAACGTTGAACTGTCACTTTGAAAGTTGATGTTTAAAGTTTCAATGATTGTGATACAAAGTACAAAGTTGAAGAGTGAAATACGATGTTGATGTTTGCCAAGTTAATTGTTAGACTGTCAAGTTGAATGTTTTGATCAGCTTTGATTTTTGGCGGGGATGGAACTCCATACAAAACACTACAAATCATGCCGATTTGAAATAAAATCAACGCAACCTGGATCACAGATCTATGTTACAATCGATCGCTACTTGTTGGCCATTCTTATGTTTAAACAATCTAGTTACCAGTTCGAGAAACGTCCGCAGAACGTGATCGTAATGCATGCCGGGAAGGGTCTTTACACCGCGTGCGCGGGAAAACCATAGGCAGCCCAAGCTCTCTCTGTGAACCACACAAGCAACACAATATGGCATCGAATATGGCATCAAAAATCCCAGGCTGAAATGTACCCACGGCCACAAATCCACCGCAGAATTCAAGGGCAAAGGTTGATCTTTCATTTCAATCCTCTAGCCACACAGTCGCAGCCCTGCGAGCGACGCCAGGCGGCTCTTCGCGTCCCCAGTGAAATGATAAAACTATGGAAGAGCTCCGTGTCGTTTGGTCCGCGACCCAACGACCGTTGAAATCGGCTTGGTAGCCTCGTCATGTTGGCCAACCAAGACTCGCGGGGGTACTAGACCGCAATTTGTCAAATTTGTCAAACGTAAGATCAACGGTGAAAGCTCCGTAGAAACTGAGGAGATACAATCATTTTTGAAGTGGAAGTCATGGTAAGTTTTCACGTTTACGCACCTTTGAGTTACTTGGTCCTCGCCTCACCAATTTAACTTCATCTCCCCAGAATTCGTTAAGAATTCTCCCGAGCAAAACAGAGTTCAATTTGCTTACGGCAATTTCTTTCTCTTCGTATGCTCTAGACAAAATTTTGCTGGCTTCCATTACAGTTTCCTCACAATATTCGTAATTCCACAATACCCTAAGAGAAGCAAATTTAGTTTATCAGCTCGGGAATATTTTATACAAACAAATCAAAGGTGCATAAACGAGAAAACTTACCACGACTTCCACTTCAAAAGTGATTGTATCTCCTCAGTTTCTACGGAGCTTTCGCCGTTGATCTTAAGTTTCTTTGGTTTTGAAGCCATTTTGCAAAAGCGTTCTGTACGATTGTTATTTCGCATTGTAAATTCGACCTGAGGGGATCACAAGAAGTTTAGTTGACAAATTGCCTGGGTCCTGGCCTGGGTCGTTGGGTCGCGGATCAACCGACACGGAGCTCTTCCATAGTTTTATCGTTTCACTGGGGACGCGAAGAGCCGCCTGGCGTCGCTCGCAGGGCTGCGATTGTGTGGCTAGAGGATTGAAATGAAAGATCAACCTTTGCCCTTGAATTCTGCGGTGGATTTGTGGCCGTGGGTACATTTTAGCCTGGGATTTTTGACTTCGTTCGACAGGCTGTTCCGACTGAGGTGTTTCGCCTTGTCCTCTCTTAATATAAAGGGAAACTCGGAATTCAAAAAAGTCGCTCAAAGCAAGTTCAATCGGTAAAATAACCACACCAGGAGCAAACAACACACGTATGGAATAAGGTAGACCAGTTTTATTGAGAATTTTCACTCTTAACTACCTCCATGGATATCTTGTAGAAAATCCCATATAAACCCTCATAATTCGATGCCATATTGTGTTGCTTGTGTGGTTCATAGAGAGAGCTTGGGCTGCCTGTGTCGATACAAGACAAATTTTAATCACTCAAAAACCAGTTCTCGCTTTCCAAACTTTGACGCTAGTAACGTTTGGCAAATGGGCCACGACTCACCAGAGGGTATTTTTGTTGGGCAAGAACTGCTCTTGGACTTTGCTGCCTGGCTCGATCTGACTTCGAACGCCGATAACACGATTACGGTATATCAGCTGCCTTCGAAGCTTCAGAACACATTTTGATTCTTTAAAACGTGCTGATGACTTACGGGTTTATCGAGACTTTATGATGCCTCTCAACCACCAGGCAGGCATACAAGGTACTTTAAAACAATGCTTAAGATATTAGTTGACAGAGCTCTAATGCGGCACATCTCTTTTTTGTTCGATGAATTTCGTTTGACGCTCGATCGATTCGCGTGTTGTGTTCACGTCACAATAACCGATGTAAACAATCTGTTCCCAGATTTCCGCTCTATATATGCTGTGAGATTTAATTTTGACTTCATACACTGTAAACAGTCTGCCTGTTTGCTGTTCAACAAATAAACTCCTAAAGACATGGCTAGGAAAAGCCAAGTATTTTTGCATACGTTATAACTCGAAAACGAAGCAAAAACCAGCGACAAAAATACAGGGCCGCCTTTTTCTATTACATTGAAGACCACATGCAAAAATTCAAGCCCTTTCGCGAAAATTTTTTTTTCACCCAAATCGTCACTTAGCATGGTTTTGCACTCACCCCTTCAATTATAAAACAGCAGACGACTTTTTTTCAATATAGCTGCTATCCCCGGCCAAAATGAGAGTGTGGTATCACTCAGTACAAAAAATAAAAACAAAAAAAAGCATGCATCATTGTTGTAGCTAGCAATGCTACAACGCATGCGTCTTACATGTTATGTTCTACCATAAGGAAAAGCACTTAATGTTTGTGGGTAGTCCCGTATGAAATGTATCTTTCACCTAACATATAGTCGACTTTGATGCTGGCTACTCTGTGCATGCGTTTGGAGCAAATTTTTTTTGTTCTTAAGAGAATAGCACCACATGGATAGCACAAGATTTGCAAAACCACATACATATATTTTTTGTCATGTTATCAAAGAAAGCAACACAAGTATGACACGTTTTGCAGAATGCACACTGGTACCTATAGCTACCCCGCCCGGTCCCCTTTCCTGCAAGGCTAATTGATTAATTAAAACTAATTAATTAAACAAACATTAGAGTTTACACCTTATGGCGTTATGAAATTATTACCTTAGCGAACAGCAGCCCCCTAAACCATCCCAATCGTGCACTCTACACTAACTAGCTGGTGAGACAATCTCAGATAGTGCAGTGTATAATGTATAGCTCAGACGCAGTATTCACAACACAGTTCCTGTATAACCCCTACCAAGAATAACTTACAATTAATTACATAATGTCAACACAGCTCTTGAATTTTACTGTTTCACGTCGATTTTCGCTCATTTTAAGTTACAGCAAACATGGGAGATGTGTTTTTTTTTTTTTCACAGCTGGAGATAAATGGAAGAAAGTTGAATGTCAGATGAAGAAATGGAAGAGGAAAGATTTAATTTTTACCAATAAACAAGAACTAAATAAATCTAATCATCAAATTGTCCCAGAATATCACGTTCCGTTACCACCTTTGGCGATAACAATAAAGCCACTTAAATTTAATACACACTGATATCTATAAATACAACTGAGAAGCGATTCAACGAGAAGTATTGAAAGAAAACAGTGCTCCTTGACCAAGATTAAATCCTTCATTTGTGAATAATTCCCCTCTCCCCTCAAAGACTTTCAGTCTAGGTGCCATGGAGTCTGCAACAATATTTGAACAGTTTCCTGGTTTTTTGTACAATTTCACAAGTTTCAATGCCTCTTACTTGGGAATGTTTTGGCTGCGGATACGAACTTTTTGTTCTTTTTGATAGAGATAATTAATGGATGAAATAAACATACTAGTGTAGTTTGGAAACAACAGATGATATTTCTTGAACCAAGTTAAGCGTAATTCCAAAAGATATACAGTCACAGTAGCGCTCTTGTATCATGCTAAAGATGCTAGAACGCATGTGTATGACATGTTAGAGTTCTACCACAAGGAAAGTGCTCGATGTTAGTGTGTGATCTTTTTGAAACGTATCTTCCACTTAATATATAGTTGACACTAATGCTTATTAGGGGTGGATGGGGGGTTTACATTGACTCTTGCATTATGAAAACGTGTGATCACTGGTGGAAAAAAAGGAATCAAAACAATGGATAAACTTCATTGGAATGCCTATCGCTTGTTTAGGCAAGTAGTGAAGTGTGAGATTCGCATCACTGAACATACAGGAAAACATTCGCTCTGAATTCATAAACAGTAAAGGCAACACCAATTCAATCTGGAAAGTCGTCTACCACTATGTGCGCAAAAAGAGTGCTCAAATCACAACATCTGAAGACCCTTTGGCCCAAGCCTTAAGTGTAACATGAAGAAATTATCCTTAGCATCTAAGAGCTGCATGGTCATGTACATTGTTAAAAGTTTGCAGCTTTCTCTCACTTTGGGCCAAGCAAACAAGTACAATGAATTCTAAAAAACTGTTGCTGAAAAGGCACAGACCTTGACTGAAAAACTTAGCTTTACTGCCTTTGACAACAACAGCCAGAGCAATGAAGATATGAGCGAATGCAGCAGTCATCTGGAGTTCGACTTAAGACCTGTTAGAGAACAAGACCCTATAAAAATAGTTAAAGTGCCTATGAAGTAAAAAGTAATTGCTGCTGATTTGAAAGGCTTTTCAAAGTAAAGAAGAATGGCGTTTTCCTTTTTGCAATATCTTTTTTCATTTTGGAGATATTCATGTTTTTGTATTAGAAGTGATGACCTCATAGGTTGTTCCACTAAAGCAGTTCAACACTCAATCAAGAATATCTCTAGAAATATTAAAGCAGTGTTCTTTAAACCTGGCACCAGAAATGTACATCACAAAAGAAACAAAATGACACCTGTCATGCCGTTGCCATGGCAACAGTTATGCTGCTGGTCCTGTTTTAATTACAACTAACATTACCAGATTTTATCTTAAACAAGGATCATCCACTCCCAACAATCTAATGGGAACAGTTAAGACAATATAGGAATCATGTGTTCCGAGCAAGACCCTCTGTCCCTTTTTGAAGGGTTGCAAATTGGCATATTTGGTTTTTCACAGAAAGAGACTGGAGCCAAAAGTGTTGCCATGGCAACAACACAGGTATCATTTTGTTTCTTTTGTGGTGCCAAGTTTGAAGAACACTGCTCCAATATTTCTAGAGATATTCTTGATTCAGTGTTTTACTGTTCAAGTGGAACCACCTATGACATCATCACTTTGCTCATTTGCATAATACAAAAACATATATATCTCTAGAACGAAAAATGATATTCCAAAAAGGGAAACGCCATTCTTCTTTACTTTGAAAAGCCTTTCAAATAAGCAGCAATTATTTTTTACTTCATAGGCACTTTAAGCCTTGCCCGTCAAATAAGGCTCCTGGACCTAAAAAAGTGACTAGTTGCTGAGATCCTAAAAGCTAGCCTTCCTGTTACACTGCCAGTACTTACAAATTTAATCAACTGTTCTCTCTGTTCTAGTATTTTTGAAGAATCATGGAAATTGGCAGAAGTAGTATCTTGCATCAAAGATAAAGAGGCTGATGGAGATTATCCATCAAACTCTCATCCATCTCACTCCTACCAATAATATCTGATGTCTTCTCTTTAAATTGGTTTTTACATGTGTCTTTTGGCTTTATTTTCTAGTATTTTCCCAAATGCTATCCGTTATAGTAAAAGAGCGGAAATTCTGTTGTATTTGGTTTCATTTTCTCCTCTGAAGTAAAAAATTAACTCATTTTTGTGTATTCAATTTTCTTGGCTTTTGTTGCGTGGCAAAGAAAAAAATACAATTTCTTGTTTTCTTATCAGTTTTACACATCGAGTTGACTTCTTTTTGTTGATACTTTTTAATATTCTGGCCCTTCATTTATTCAACTTTAAATAAATGATGTCTTGAAACCTGATCTTGTGTCTGTGGTTACTGTGCATATGGTTTATTTTTGCGGTTTCGCTCGCTCTGAAATATTTTGAGAAAACACCAGGGAATTAGGGGTGGGTCATGGGCAGTTTTATGCAGACGTCAATGGGTTAAGAATTAAGGAACCAAAGATGGACAACTTCTGAATGACATTTTCATTGGAAGAAAAACTTTTTATGCCCTGAGCAGGATTCAAACCCACATCCCCCTGATTACCAGTCGGGTGTGATCACCACTACACTATCGGAGCAACCATGGCTACATGGCTAATCTAGACAGTGAATGGGAATGTTATGTGGTTATCCCATGCTAATTTTTTTCTGCAACTATATGACACTGGAATGACAGGAACGACGATTCACAGGCAGATGAGAGAGGAGAATACAATTTATAAACAAGTTATATGGTCTCTCGAGCCAGCAGCACATCAATGCCCAAAGGAGGGTCACAAATGGATTCACAGTCCAAGCCTCAGCCAAATGTAATTAAGTAGAGAGGTCAGATGTAATTAACTAGACAGTTCAAGAAGCAGCTTAGAATCATCAATGTATCCCATTGATTGACAGTGATTATTGTCACATTTCAGGTCATGGAAGGTATGGCCTTGTACTTGCAAGCAAAAGAGCTAGTGAGCCTATACCCTTACTGTGTCAACTTCTGCTCAATGGTGCAATGTGCAATGGGTTTTCAACTTTTGATCATACACATCATGACATAATGAAATCAGAAAAGTTTGCATGTACACCTTTCCTTAGCATTGAAGAGCTTAAGTGTAAAATGAAGAAATTATCCTTAGCACTTACGAGCTACATGTACATGTACATTTTTAAAAGTTGGCAGCTTCTTCAATGCAACTTGAGTTGATAAGTCTCATCAATTTATCATGCTTCTCGTGTGCTGTGTTTTTTATATAAATATGCCTTACATCAGTAAAACCGATCAAGCCAAAGATATCTTTCAAGTAAGGAACCTGGTAATCAAGTTTTTTCATCTCCCCCGAAGAATAGTCACCTCCCGAAGAGGTAATCAGTAATAACAGTCGTCCAGTTAGCAGGCCTCGTGGGCCAGTTGCTGTTTCCCTAAATGTCAACCCAGGCTGAACAACACAATCAATATACTGTTTTAGAACATATGGAATGCTGTAATTCCACATTGGACACGAGACAACTAGTTTATCCGCCGAAAATAAAGTTTTGATCATCCTTTCCACTGGTTCAAAATTCTGTTTATCATATGGTTGATCTTCACCACTCACCATTCGCATTTTGCTTGCTACGTGGGATAAATCGTACTGTAAAAGATCCTTGTCCCAAAGGTTGATCTCTTTAATGACATGATGGCAATTTTTGGATTTGTAAGCGTTGAAGAAGGTTTTAGAAGCTACGCCAGTCCACGATCTTTCATCTGAACCTGATGAGTTTAGGTGGAGTACTTGCACACGGCCATTCGTCTTGTGTAAATCACCACTTGACTTTACTTCGCCTTGAAAAGCTGAAATGTAAGAACAGCCTCTAATCTGTCTAAAATGCGCCGCTTTTAACGCACCTCCAGGAGAACTTAGTCTTGCCACCATGTTGAAAGTCGCCGCATGTGCGACGGCCAGCGGATTGATGACATAACCATCAACATAACAAGTCTCATGATTGGTCAAAAGCTTAGCTCCCTCTTAGCTAACCAATAACAGCAATGATTGTTACTTTCACCGATATTCCCACAACTCTTAGAGAGACCATGCGAGTAGATTTCAAGATGGTTACCCACATGTTTCGACGGTTTGGGAGAGGTGTCTTCGTTGACCCTTTCCTGAGAAGGCAGAGCATACGGCTTGTCTCCTCCTCACCACGTGTGATTTTTGCTGCTAATAAGAACTTGCAGCATCCATTTCTTGTCGGTAGTAGTTTAGTAGTGAGACCGGCTGCCATTTACTTGGGTATCCGTTTGTTCGCCGACGCTGGCGCTGCACTTACGAGGGACGAAATTCAGACGCGAGTGATGGATGTCTTAAAACTTTTTGATAAAGTAAATGCTGAACAGGTAAAGTTTTTTAATTTGGTAGTCCAAGATGTTTTCGTACTTGTCTAGTTCGGTTGGTTACACTTGTAATGGCGTAATGGCTGCCTGTCCCATGGGTCTTCGACGCATTGCGCGCTGATAATTTTCAGCCCAGCGAAAGGGCAGTGCAATGCTAAGACCTGATGGAATTAGTTGTTTGACTTCCTTGAAAAAGGAAATAAAACTAAAATATTTGGTTTTTTTACCTGGAAAACTTCACGACACCTGAAATTATGTGTAGTAGCTGAAGGGAGATCGAATTCTTGGAAAACACCAAAAAACAGTTTAGGTTCGATGCACTTCAACCTTATTCCCCAATTCGGACAGATGTTCCATATTGGTAGTGAGAGACTGCAATGCTGTGCCTAAAAAAAAAAATAGGCGCGCAAGGCGTGCAAGGGTTATTATTTTTTTTGTGAAGTGTCGGAGATAGGAGCATTTGTGGAGCTGTTTACAGTAATGATTTGGTTAATTTGTCAAATTTTTTTGGTTGCGATGTACAGCAAGAAAGAAACTGGGAATTTATGATGTACATGCGATGTTACATCGGTCGTGGTAAGATAGCTAAATAGTAAGCCATAAAATGTTTGACTGAACAAACCACAGTAATCTGACACGTCTCCATATTAATGTAGATACCATCTTATTTTCTAACAGGCAATTTGATTCGTTCTTTGATACAACCCATACTGTGATTGGTGTGACATGTGCACATGCATAACTCCCTCACTCACCGATCACATAGCCCTTCCAACCCACAAAAAGAATTTTTGTTCAAAAATACTCAAGTTAATTAAGAGACCTTTACGCATTTTATACGAGTCATAAGTTTACCCATTTTACACAACACAACACTACTTCACCAAAAATAGAAAGAAAGAGAAAAAACCTCTGACACTGACAGTCTGATTTAATTAAATTGCACTTTAACTTGGTACCACGCAGTCTTCAAAGAACATTTGAGCAGTTTTCATACCTTTTACCTTAAAAGATATCGGACTGAAATGAATGTCATCAAATAAAACTATAGCCTGCGTAACAAGCGTTTCTGTGGGGTTCGGGTTCAGCGCGAAAAATGGAGTGAGTAAAAGACGGGGGAGGGGGAGGGGAAGGAAGGAAGGAAATGCTTGCAGACAAACCACTGGATTTTGAAAACCGCCCACTTGGCCTTTCATGCCTGAGTGCGCACACTGAGATTTCGTGCTGTCATCGGCTGTCATAAATAAACCAATAAAATCTTTGGCCTTCTGTAGCGGAAGTGAACTTTGAACCAAAATAAACTTTACTTGTCAAAATATGTCTGAAACAACATTTGGTAATTTATAATCAAGTATATTTCTACTCAATCCATCTAAAAGGAAGGACTGCAAGGGTGAAGGTTTAGCACAAATATGCCAGAAAGTTAAAATGTGAGAAGTATTCCAGTCGTGTTAGTAATCCTTGTGCTTGCATAATTCAAAATCTTGGATCACTGTACTCATTTGTCCAGGAATCGATACAAGGTAAAATTAGCAAGTCAACTCCCACAAAGGCAATTCCAGTAAAGAAGCGTTTACTGGAAACGCCAGATCCGCAAATCGGTTCGAGTGTTATCGCCTGCAGCAAAAACAAACAACGGAAAGTCTTCTCGGCAAACTTTGGAATTTGGGCAGGAGAGGCCTCAAACATCAGAGAGGGGAAATAACGATAATCTTGACCAGTATCTGAATAAAGATAATCTTCCCCTAGGTGTCCTCCAAGTCAAAGTTGTTTATAAAATTTCCTCATAAGAGTTCCCCGCGACGAGACGACTAAATTTTTGGTAAGGCAAATATGTGACAAAAACTTGCATGCCGCAGCTAACACTATAACAAATCATTCAGAATTATACCCAGAGGTTCTAAATGCTGTCAACAAAAATGCTTCTAATGAAATGTCAGAGTACCTACGACAACATGTTGCCATGTAACAAGCCAGACGAAATCACTAGGTTTCCCACGCAGTAGTGCGAATTTTCTGTCCCGTGGTTTATTATCTTGTCCTTGGTGCATGTGGCATTCAAGAAAGTGATGTTAAAATAAAAGGAATAGCTGCAAATTGTGTCGCGCTTGCTTCTGCAATAACGTGCAGGCTTCGAAAAACCAAAGCGTCGGCATTGCACTACAGGATTTCTACCGTACTGTTGAAGCTGACGACTAAATCCTCGTTCAGTGAGAACAGTTAAAGTGTTTTGTAACCAAGCTTCAAATGCATCTTCCCGTTTTGTCTGGCACTCAAAGGTATTAAAATACCTTTGATCGACACATGTCAATAACATTGGACTAGCCCAGCTAATCACGAGCTCTGTTTGCTGGCGAACGGAGGTGTTCAAAATCCAGGGGTTTGTCTGCAAGCGTTTCCTTCCTTCCCCTCTCCCACCCCCTCTTTCTCATTTTTGGTTCTCGCCCCATTTTCCACGCAGACAAAACACCGAAAATCCTGTTCCTCGCTCTTTCTTTGCTTCCAAACCCCACAGAAACGCTTGCTACGCAGGCTAATAAAACTATTAAACTGCTACTGCAGAGACGTAGAAACCGTCCAGAAATGAAAGCTTCTTTTTTGTTTAATATCCTGGAAACAATAGCCGATAAGTTGTCAGCTCCAATTGAATTTACTCCCATATAAAAAACAAAAGTGTTAAGTTACCATTTGTAACTAAAGATAGCAAACATCTCGTGGGAAAGAGTGGTGACTATTCATCAGCTCTAATTGAATTTACTCCCTTGCAAAAAACAAGAGTGTCAAATTACCCTTTGTAACTAAAAAATAAAAATATCTTGTTATATTTGTATGCAACAAGAACAAAACAATCGTTTCCTACACTTACTATTGTAAACATTACAACTCTTTCAAATCTAAATAGTCTCGTCTCCTCTAGAACATGTCCTAAGAACTAGAAGTGACAATTTGTGACCTCTAATTGAATTTATTTCTTGTGAAAAACAAAAGTATCAAGTTACCTTTGTGACTAAAAATGAAAATATCTTGTTCCATTTGCATACTACTAACTCATGAACTGTTTCAAACCTCAAGGCTCATCTCGTTCACAACTAAAATCCTCAGCCTAACCCACAGAAAATGTCGAAGTAAACCCAATATATGAATGCTTCCTCCTCTTTTATAGAAGAATAAATATGGTCATTCTGAACCCTGCCAGGATCAAATCTTCTCACATACCATTTACCTTTACAACAAGAAATTTGATTGGCTGTTTATAGTAGATCCAATCTGATTGGTGTGACACACATACATCTCTCACTCACTCATTCGCTCGCTCACTCATTCATCCATTGAGCCATCCATAACATACCTAACACGCCGACTAAGAGGTATAATAATTGATTTATTATATATTAAATTATAAATTAACTATTGAAAGCCAATTGTCTCCCAAAAGAACTTGCATAGTTACCTCGACCAGGGCTTGAAATTGTGACCAATATGGTTACAATGCGACTTTACTATTCATCTTTGGCGACCAAAAGTTGTGGTTTAATTGCCATAATGGCGACTAAATTGAGGGCTCTCAATAAGTTTTGAAGGAGATGGCTGATAAAAAATAGTAAGCGGCTGATAAGCCCTGGAGACACGGGCACCTAGTGAGGTCCGGGGCACCTGCCAGAAAATTTTGAAATCTTGAGTCTCGCAACGTTTTCAAGAGGTATTTCCCACCAGAAGGACAATCACAATTGAGAGTAAAGAACTTTTATTAAATCTACATTGCAGTAACTTCCTCCTGTACCTATTTTTGTTGCCAGAAATTTTCACTCCTGGTCAGACAGAAGCCGTAAATACCATTTTCCTGGAGACATTTTAAGCCAGGCTCTCTAATTCCTGGAATCGTATTTAGAGAACATAACAAGTAATAGAACTAGTTGTTGTCTACAGATGTTAGGAATAAACTTGAGGTTTGTTGCTTGGAGAAACAGTTTGATCAAATTTGATCAAATTCGTAGAATAAAGTATTACTAGATTGTTCCTGTTTTCGCAATTTAGAAACTGGCTGAAATTACTAATAGCTGCGAAGTGCCAGGATATTCTGCAGTTAAACTTCAACCAAACCCAAAGTAGTTCTACTAACTTCTGGTAAACACTGACTTCTGTTTTTTTCCTGCAGTGCTACTGGCAAAGGTCATTCTGGTTCAATGACTCTTAAAATGCTAAATAATTGTATCAAGTTATCTTGTGCCAAAAAAAGGACACTTTTAGCAAACCATGTGGTTGAAGTTTTAAAATGTTAAACACTCACCTTTCGGCGTTTTGAAAACAGTGTTGGAAATCACCAGTTCACCCAACACTAGTCTCGTCTCAAATCTTTTATTCGTCACAAAGCTCACCAAAAATCTCAACCATCACCAAACACGTTGGTTTTCTACTCTGAATTACAGATAATTCCTTATTGTAAATGTATTCTATGTTCACGTGATCAACTTTTTGCTCAAGCGTAGTTACATTAATCTGTTTGGTTGTTGATTACTGTCATGGTCCTTGTCATGATATGAATTTCCGTTTTAGTCACGCGCCTATGAGTAATGAAGCCATGAATCTTTAACAACAGCGGGAAAAATATTTTCCAGGAGACCTTGTCTTCTCTTTGTAGCCATAACGCCTGTGGCTTTTCAGTCACAAGCAATGTCACACTGAAATGTTATGTAACAGCAGAGAGGAGTCCTGGTAACTACTCGGTATGTAGCATGGACTTTATTGTCCCTGCAGGGTTTTGGCCCAGATGGTCAAAACCCGAGGAGGCACCCTGGAAGTCTCCATGTATAGGGAGAAAAATTTCGCCGTAGCAGAAAAAATCTTGATTTTTGAGAACATGGCTTGCAAAGGATTGCTGAAAAGTATGCAAAGGATTGCCGAAAGTTTGCTGGGGGTCGAATAAACACTCCGCAATCAAGTAAATTCTCTTCCAAATGGCGGAGATTCTGATATAGAACTAAAATGGAAAACGATTTCAAAGATCCTGGAGATGGATTTTGGGATGAAAACAACTCAGAAGGTATCTGAAGTACTGGTAAATCTTGATATTCGAGGCGAGTGTGGCTTCGCTTGCGTTCAACTGTGACTAAAATACTTCTGATCGCCAGTTCTACCTTTGGCATGTTGTTTATTCAGATCGCTCATTTGTGTTGAGTAATCTTACATGGCATAGAGCTTGTGTCATGGCTGGGTGACTTGGCAGGAATCCAAAGGTAAATGTAAATGTTTTGCAGGGTTTCTGTTGAGGACAAAGAACTTGACTCTAATTTGCATTTAAAGATTAGAGCAGTGACAGTAACACGATGCTTCTGTTAATAACCTGAGTATCAGGCCTTTCTTAGCAAAAGGATAGGGGAAGAGGGGAATTGCAGAGAAAGGCCTTTTCTTTGCTGGGTGCTTCCTTCTCCTCTTGTCTCAGAATAAAATCGTTACAGCAAGTTCCAGATGATTTTCTCAATTGCTGTTCTGCTTTCTAGATACGTTTGCTCTTATAACAAGAAAAATGGTTTGTTTCATTATGAAATTCAAACAGCAGAGTGGTTTGACATAATATTTTGTTTCTCTATAATTTTTTAACAATAACAAACAAGGTGGGTGAGAATCCAGTTTAGGAAGGTCAAGATTAAAATCTCCTAAGATGATGCAGAATGTATTCTCCCTATCAATCTTTTCAATAGTGGAGTTAAGAAAATCCATGAAGTTTTGCATGTTACCTTGAGGATGCCGATAAATAACACCACAGATCATGTTATGTTGAGATCCATTTTGCATTTCTACCCACAGAGCCTCAAAGTCATTTGTTGATAATGTAAGATCAGGTCTGGTTGTAAATAATTGATCCTCCTTAATATAAAAACCAACTCCTCCAGCATTTGAAAGACTGGGTTGAAAAGTGAAAGAATAACCTGACAATTCGGTATTGGGTAAAAAACTTTGGTCAACTTCAAGCTTAATCTCGGTGAGACACACTGTTGAGAAAGGCAAATATAATTCAGACAGCATATGTTGCAGATTATCAAGGTTAGCTGATAAGCTCCTAATATTGTAGTGTAAAGCAGAAAAGCATTTGCCAGAAAAATATTCATTAATATAATGATTTAAACTATTTTAGACTTCCTTCATAGCATAGAAATAGCATTTTTCCTCATCTTTTTTTTTTTCTTGTGTGTTCATTTGTACTCAAGTTTTCTTGCTGACCTGTATTTTATTTCTATTTAATGCTGATGTTAACTGGCTGCCTGGCTCCGCTAGCCCCTATGGTTATTCCAGGCAGCTAGTACTCAAATTATTACTCTTAATATTTTCATTGAAATTGTAATTTTTTCTGTAGCAAGAATGAGTACAAATAAAAAGATTGATTGATTGATTAACCTTTTCTTCTGTAGTTCTACAGAGTGAAATTTTTGTAACAGAAATATTAGTTCCCATGAAGGAAACCTTTCTTTTTCTCAGAAAGTACTTTCTGTCTCCTTTCAAACAAAAACTCATGGCTGTCTGGGATGGAATGAGTTAAATAGAAAGTGTTGGTTTAGTTTACTTAGTTGAATGTTTGGATAATAACCATGATAAGATGTCTAAGTTATCGGAACATTATGAGTGGTAACATTTACAAAAAAAAAGATGTAGAAGTTTCAGTTCATACAATAATGTTCAATTCACCATTTCCACATCCCCCGTAATACACCTTGTTTGCCCCCCAAAATTTTCCATAAGCATTGTCTAAAGTTCAACTGGTGCCCATTTTTATGAAGCTCAATTTGGCGTAGAGATTTTCATAAAGCTCTACAACTCTACGATTTCGTCACCAGTCTCCTCCTACATGTTGGAAAGATACATTACTTCCTACTTCATAGCTTTTACCGTAGTTGTGTATTGTCACTTTGGTTACCTGCCTATTTCATAACATATGATTTCAATTAAGTGTTACTATGGTTTACAGTGTTTTAATCGTTTTCAATTTAAAATTCTGTATTGAGTTTACCCTCTACCTTCTACACTCTATGCTCTATGGTTCTATGTATGGGGAGAGGCCTACAGCTATTGTAGCAAATATTAAAGCACATGGGGAATGGTTAGTGTTATTACGGTTTACAGTATTCAATAATCTTTTTAATGTACCATTCTGTATTGAGTTTACCCGCTATGCTCTACGCTATGTTCTACCACCTACATTCCACTCTCTACGTTCTACCAGGCACTCTCTTTAATCTACGCTCTACGCTCTACGCTCTACGCTCTAAGCTCTAAGCTCTACGCTCTACGCTCTACGCTCTACGCTCTACGCTCTACGCTCTACGCTCTACGCTCTACGCTCTACGCTCTACGCTCTACGCTCTACGCTCTACGCTCTACGCTCTACGCTCTACGCTCTACGCTCTACGCTCTACGCTCTACTTTCTACACTCTACCATCTACCATCTACCTTTTAAGCCCATCTACGCTCTACTCTCTACATTCTACCAGCCACTCGCTCTACGCTCTATGATCTACCATCTACCCTCTAAGCCCATCTACGCTCTACTCTCTACGTTCTACCAGCTACTCACTCTATGCTCTGTAATCCACCATCTACCCTCTAAGCCCATCTACGCTCTACTCTCTACATTCTACCAGCTGCCATTCTGTATTGAGTTTACCCTGTGCACTCTACGCTATATGTTCTACCATCCACATTCTACTCTCTACGTTCTACCAGGCACTCCCTTCAATCTATGCTCTACAATCTACCATCTACCCTCTAATCCCATCTATGCTCTAATCTGTACGTTCTACCAGCTACTCGCTCTACGCTCTATGATCTACCATCTACCTTCTAAGCCCATCTATGCTCTACTCTCCGTCCTACCAGTGTCATATCGAACTGTTGTGGAACTGTCAAATTATAGGTGAACAATGAACTCTTAGTCCGAAAGTAGATCACGATGATTGATTCATTTAAGTTGGAATGTTAAGTTGTTTTTGGATATTTAAGATTGCAGTTCTAACTTTATATATTCATTAGCGTTTACCCACTTGCTTGAGACGAGAGTAATAAAGCATCACTATCAATATGAAAACCAGCTGCTCGCTCTATGCGCTACGATCCACCACCTACCCTCTAAGCCCATCTACGCTCTATTTTCAACATTCTACCAGCTACACTCTTTGATCTACGCTCTAAGCTCTATGGTCTATCCTCTAAACCCATTTGCTTGGAAGGTTATTGGAATTTTTTAATTTTTTAACAAAGACTAGTGAGCAGCACAAAGGAAGACTTCTTGTAGTTGTAAGGTTTTACATTTTTTCTGACATGCGTCATCTGAATGGTGGATGATAATGAATGATGTTTTAAGTGCCTATGAAGTAAAAAATAATTGCTACATATTTGAAAGGCTTTTCAAAGTAAAGAAGAATGGCGTTTTCCTTTTTGGAATATCTTTTTTCATTTTAGAGATATTTACGTTTTGTAAGGAAAGTGATGATGTTATAGATGGTTCCACTAAAACAGCACAACACTCAATCGAGAATAACTCTAGAAATATTAAAGCAGTGTTCTTCAAACTTGGCACCAGAAATGTACATCACAAAAGAAACATAATGACACCTGTCGTGCCATTGCCATGACAACAGTTATGTCGTTGGTTCTGTTTTAATTAAGTCTGAAATTCCCAGATTTTATCTTAAACAAGATCTGTTAGATCTTATAACTGCGCTTTTAAAATTTAACTGTTTTCTTAGCACTACAATGGCAATGCAGTGCACATTCCAAAGCAGTCCTTGATGATTCATTGATTACTGTAGACCCCCCATCACTTGATCAACACAAACTGTATTATTGCACCATCAGTCGTACTCGTAGTCATTGTGAAATTTCCAATGACGTAATGTTCTTAATCTGGAACTTTCTTCGGGATATGTATGGGCAGGAACGATACGAACGCAATAATAATAACACTATTAAAAGTCATGATTAAATTTAATTGGTTTTTTAATGAGCGAAGGGTTAGCAAAGAAGTCACACGAGTCACATAATTCAAGAACTCCGTTATCCACTGCTATCTTTAGTACGGTGGTTATTTCCCTACCAATGACGTAATCCTTGCAAGTTCTGACATGTTTTTGCTTGGCGTGCAAATATTTAATTTTCCTTCCGATCTGTGAACTCGCTGTGATGGAACAGCCAAAGAATTTACTTCATTTGCCTAAAACCACAAGAAATACTAGCAAAACTGCAAATAAATTAATGACCGTCGCTTCTGCTGAAATAAACTTGCAAAGTAAACACGATCTTATTTGTCACCTAGGGAAAGTGAAAGCTGCAACATTAGTGCATTCCATGGCTGACGTAATACTTTTTTTAGCATGTTTATTATTCCCTTTGAATCCAACGCTTCGATAAAACCAAAAGAAAATATATCTTACCCACAACAAAGAAAACTGTACAATATCCGTAAAATTGTCCGTGTGTTAATGTTTCAACAGCTTTTGGCGAACAAACACCGCACGTTGCATGACTCGAAATTTGGCCGAGTGGAGGTCTGCGTCTGGTCACCGACAAAAAAAACAAGATCTGTTAGATCTTATAACTGCACTTTTAAAATTTAACTGTTTTCTTAGCACTACAGTGGCAATGCAGTGCACATTCCAAAGCACTCCTTGATGATTCATTGATTACTGTAGACACCACATCACTTGATCAACACAAACTGTATTCTTGCACCATCAGTCATACTCGTAGCCATTGTGAAATCTCTGATGACGTATTGTTCTTAATCTGGAACTTTCTTCGGGATATGTATGGGCAGGAACGATACGAACGCAATAATAATAACACTATTAATAGTCATGATTAAATTTAATTGGTTTTTCAATAAGTAAAGGGCTAGCAAAGTAGTCACACGAGTCACATAATTCAAGAATTATGTTATTCGCAGCTATCTTTAGTACGGTGGTTATTTCCCTACCAATGACGTAATCCTTGCAAGTTCTGACATGTTTTTTGCTTGGCTTGCAAATATTTAATTTTCCTTCCGATCTATGAACTCGCTGCGATGAAACAGCCAAAGAATTTACTTCATTTGCCTAAAACCACAAGAAATACTAGCAAAACTGCAAATAAATTAATGACAGTCGCTTCTGCCGAAATAAACTTGCAAAGTAAACACGATCTTATTTGTCACCTAGGGAAAGTAAAAGCTGCAACGTTAGCGCATTCCATGGCTGACGTAATACTTTTTTTTGTAGCATGTTTATTATCCCGTTTGAATCCAACACTTCGATAAAATCAAAAGAAAATATATTTTACCCACAGGAAAGAAAACAACATCCGTAAAATTGTCCGTGTATTAATGTTTCAACAGCTTTTGGCGAACAAACATCACACGTTGCGTGACTCGAAATTTGGCTGAGTGGAGGTCTGCATGTGGTCACCGACAAAAAAAAAAAAAAAAAAAAAACACAGGTAAACCATGAACTGCGTTTGGCCCGTGGCCGCGTGGTTAACAAGCATCATCCACTCCCACCAATCTAATGGGGAGAGTTCAGACAATATGGGAACCATGTGTGTTGCGAGCAAGACCCTCTGTCCCACTTAAAAAGGTTGCAAATGAGGATATTTGGATTTCCACAGACAGAGACTGGAGCCGAGAATGTTGCCATGGCAACAACATAGTAGGTGTCATTCTGTTTCTTTTGTAATGTACATTTCTGGTGCCAAGTTTGAAGAACACTGCTTTAATATTTCTAGAGTTATTCTTGATTGAGTGTTGTGCTGTTTTAGAGGAACCACCTATGACGTCATCATTTTCCTCATTTGCATAATACAAAAATGTGAGTATCTCTAAAACAAAAAAAGATATTCCAAAAAGGAAAACGGCATTCTTCTTTACTTTGAAAAGCCTTTCAAATAAGCAGGAATCAATTTTTACTTCATAGGCACTTTAACTAGTAAACAACATCTCCATGTGGTCGCAAAACATCTACTAAGTGTTCAAAGTCACATGACCTAAGTATTTGCACTTTTTGAGTACACTATAACAAAATGTCCTTCACATCAGTTAGCATGACTACAGTTAAATGTAGATTTAAAGACTACCATTCTACCATTGTGCGATTTACACTTTAGCGAAAGCCATTTAGTTCTGTTACTGTATTTAACCTCCCTGAATAAAGGGAGTAAAGACCCAACTGGGTAACTGCGAAGCCGGAGGCGCTTCCAGAATTTCTTGCATTTCACTAAAGGCTTTAAATGTGGAGCTATTTCTAGTACAGCACATTTAAACTCTCCTCTAATTAATAAAGTCCCTCTTGTTGCTGGAAGTATGAAACGACTCAAAGGGAATGTACAGATACTTATTTAGTGGCTTTTGATAGGTAGAAAACTGCAGAGTGCTGAAATTAGCATCTTTGTAAAGAAATAAATCAAGAAACGAAATACTACTTCCGTCAATAGCATAGTAAGAAAGTTTGATACAATCATTCTTGCTGTAGAGACAACTAAGAAACCCTAATAGGATTTCTTTGGGACCCTTCCAAACAAAAAATATGTCTTTTTGTAATGTTTTAATATTTTTAATCGTTTTTTAATTTTATTTTTTAAAATTTTTTAAACTTTTTTTATATTTTGGGGGCCACACGGTTAGAGCTAATCATATGGCCCCCAAAATATAACAACACGCAATAACATGTACATTGAGAAAACATCTCCGAGCTGTGATCACTAGTCGAAAAAGGAGAAGCGATCGGAAACTGTCGCTTTAAATGCTACAGATATTTTATATAATTATAAACCAGAATCAAATCTTTTTCAAGCCCTTAACCATTTTGTTGTTATTGCAAAATACCACATCTTTCTTTCGTGGTTAAACAAAGCCTGTCCCAGCTTTGAAATTTTCAGCTTGTTTCTCAGTGAAAAGATCCTTTGTGAACATGCAATTGCTTTTAAAAATAATACACTGGCGAAATTCAGAGCAAAATGGACAAAACTATGTGTATGAGCTGCCCCAAATATGTTTGTCTCAGAGGATGTGCCACTCCTATTTTTTCTACTTCATCTTTCATTTTTATTGGCATTTTGTTAGTTTTAATTTTTTTTTCTCTTCTATATATAATTGTTCTGTTTATACATGTTGTTGCCAGTGGTTTCTAGGATAAAGGTAACAAGCATACATTAAGAGCAGAACAATTAATTACAATAAATTAATGAAACAAACATTAAAGGTCAAACTATTTATATGCATAGCCGCTAGGCAGGGGATTGGTTTCTACACCAGCCCCCAATTAGCTACTAGTACCAGCTAATTCCAACCACAAAATAACCAATTCCAAGACTATGAATATCCTACAGTTATGTGACGAAAATTAACTAATTTTAGATTATGCAGTTCGTAATGTGCAGTCTTAGCCATAGAACTTATCAGTTTGTAGAGTTTGTGAGTTCTGGACTCCTTCAAGGAGGCACAGCTTCCTGATGTCACGTCTGTAGACAGATGTGGCCGTTTTCACCTTAACACTGCGCACATAGCCATTGCTGTCTGGAAACACCTTGTCAATCTAGCACAGTGGCCAGTGACCTCTACACGTCTTCTTGTTGGCAATGAGATCCAAGTCACTGACGGCGAAGTTTTGATGAGGGACGCTCCATTTTTGCCTTGTTTGAAGTGCAGGTAAATAATCTTTCATCCATCTCTTCCGAAATGAATCTGCCAGGCATTGTGCTTGGCGCCAGCATTTGCTATACTTGTCGTGACCTTTGAAGACATCCGGTGGGAGGCAGGAATTGGATCTCAAGAGCTGGAGTTTGCTCAGCGTCAGCAGCTCATGGTCAACTGGGTGGTCACTAAGGGAAGTTAAAGGTCTGTCTTTGAGAATCCTTTCAACTTCACACAGCAGGGTGGATAATGTTTCATCGTTAACCAGCTGTTCCTTTAACAGGGCACCCAAAATCTTCTGTACGGAGCAGATCATACATTCCCAGATTCTACCCTGATGGCTGGCCTCAGGAGGGTTAAATGACCACTGAACGTCGTTCAACCTTAGACTATTATAGATTTTGGCTTGGTCCAGTTGCTCCAGTGCTTCTCTCAGCTCTCTCTCGGTGCCCATGAAATTGGTGCTGTTGTCGCTGTGTATCTCCTTGTAGAGGAGTCCACACCCACGTGGGTAAATGGTGGATCTGTCGGAGCGACTCATGCTGACGGGAGTTGGGCCATAATCTGTTCACCAGGATGAGCATTTTGCTTGCGACAATTCGTGCAATTCGCCGAAACCCTCCATACTGCCAAGAGACCATGTGCTATCCAGAATCTCTGTCGGATGAGGGCCAGAACTTGAGAAGGACCACAATGCCCCTGTTGGCTATGACAATTCTGGATGATCAAATTTGTCACGTGATGTTTACTTGGAAGAATAACAGGGTTCTTCGTTTGGAAAGAAACAGGAGCATTCTCGAGGTGACCTCCTACTCTTAATATTCCCTCAGCAACGAAAGGGTTCGAGTTGCCTATTGGACTAGACCGTGGAACACACTTCTTCTGGTTCCCCGATGCTCTTTGGCCTACCACAGCCAGCTCTGCTGGAAATGAATCATGCTGGACAGCTTTGACGATGATACTCTCTGCAGCAATAACTTCACTGACAGTCGAGGGCCCCTTGGGAATGCTGTCTGGATCCTTCTTAAGGAGGCCAACCAAGTACTTCTTGAAACATACTAACCAGGCTATGGCCTTTCGAAGACTGTCCCAGGATGAATAGCGGGACAATGGCAGTTCCAACATTTTACCCTGGTCGATCATGTTCACACGACCAGGGCATTTTCTGCATTCACTGTCATCTTGAGGCAATTCTGGCAACTGGGATGGTTGTTCAGGCCAATTTTCCTTGTCCTTCCACAGAAACTTTGGGTTGTGTCATGTATGGGATACTCTAACTCGTTCCGAATCAGGCAATTCAATTTCACAGCGACCAGTGCAGCTGCTAACTCAAGACATGGTATGGACACCACTTTCAGGGAAGTGACGCGTGATTTGTGAAGAACAAAAGAAAAATGGAGAGCACCCTTGTCGTCGACAATTCGGAGGTAGGATACTGCTCCATAACCATATTCAGAAACATCTGAGAAATGATGTAACTGAACGTTGACGACCATACCGAATTCTGGTGGCTTGAAACATCTGGGAACTGATATTGTTCTCAAACATGCACGTTCCTTCAGCCATCCTTGCCATACAATAGAATCTTCATCAGAAATCTCTTTGTCTCAGCCGTACTTCTGCTTACATAGGCTCTGCAACAGGCTCTTGGATGGCAGAATGATGGGCACGACGAACCCAAGAGGGTCGTACATGGAGCTTACAACTGACAAGATTCCTCTACGTGTGGGGGCTTTTCCTTCATCCATGATGTAAAAGTTAAAGTCGTCTGTTTCCATGGCCCACTGCACTCTCAAAGTGCGTTCTACAGGGAGATCCTCCAAATCCAAGTTGACAACAGAGGGCGCTCTCTCTGTCACTGGAACAGTGGCGATTACTTTCCTGTCATTACTAATCCATTTGGTAAGCTGAACCCCTCTTGACAGCAATTCCTGTAACTGGCCAGACAAACGTGCCACTTTGTCAGTCGTAGGGACAGACTTAAGGTATCAGCCAGGGTTCAAAGTGCAAATTTTGAAAATGTGTTTTTGAGACATTCAGATAAAGCTTCTCAAGAGCTTTCTTTTTATAAAAATTCCACCAAAACATATTATTTCAGTGCAAAGTTATTAGGCGTTGAAGTTTACTACACGTTAATTGTTTTAATTATCCGCTGACAAGTCCTGTCATTTTGGAGTAACTAAACAAACCGAACAATGGCATATACAACATGCATTTGCAACATGCAAAACAGTCAACAGACTTGCACATAAACAACTACATTTGAATCATGTGGTGCCAGAATGACCAAAGGAGGAATAAACCTATACATTGAGTTTGAGAAACATAAGCTTGATCAGATAGCTGCAAGAAACATTAGAGTGTATCTAGAGAAACGTGTGGCTTTCTAGAAGTAAAACTACAGCATCTCCGAAGAAAAACGTACGAGGACAAACATTATGATATCACATGATAAGAATAGAATCTACCTACTGCTTGCAAACAGTTCTAATCACAGCCAGGCCCGGTGTCACAATATATAATGCAAGGAAGCAAAATGTTCACGAAAGGTTTTGTATTTTGTCCCTCGAAAGCAAATACTTTGAGACTTGAACAAATCTTGCAATATAAGTGAGCCTAAACAATGCATAAGTACATGGCAAATACTAAAGGCAAATAATACACATTTGTGTACTGCAGTAGTCATGCAGGTCTGTCGCACCTTTTTATTTATACATGGAACGAGAATTGTGAATTAACTAACCTCTGATATCTGGCCTTAAGATACAGTGTTTTCCTGCTACGTCCCGCATAAAGATTTGGCCTGCTGCATATCACCTGTCAAACGCCTATTGTTATTGCAAGATGATCCCTCTCTGGTAAACATCAACATGGACATTTAGGCGTTATAATCCTATTGCAGGTAAGAAGCCACGAAAGATATATTTTTCTTTTTTCTTGGAATGAAAATTTCGAAAAGTTAAGCGTACTTTTTTAACTCCAAGTCAGCAGACCCTGGACCGATTTGGCTGAAATTTGGCCAGCTTATTGTCAGATAGTTTTCCTCAAAAACTGTGTCTGCGATTTGTGTTTTCTTTTTCCGTTTTCGAATAATCGTCACTTTTTCAAAGGAAGTGCTGATGATTTGTCTCCTCTGACTTTATCCTATTGTTAAAAAAGAACAAATGCACCTGTCAAAAATCTGAGACGTGGTTTTTTAGAAGAACATGTCAAGAAGCAAATGCGATGTTTATCGTTCTCTTTCGCTTATTCTTAGCGGGACTGGAGTTGAATTTACACAGACATATGCTTTCCCAAAAAACGTCTCGATTACGCTATCTCTTATGATTTTGAGATTTTTAAAGGAACTAGCCATAATCCGGAACTATTAAGCTTTCAGAAAATGTGTGGGTTGTAGGGGTGTATATGAAAAATGAAAGTGCTAGTGCAATCCGCGCATGGACAGTCCTGAAGGGTGGCTGATACCTTAACACAGTTGTCTACGTAGAAGTTCCAGTCAACAGTGGTAGTGGTTTCCACATCAAATTTGCCCTGATCCGAGGCCGTCTTCTTGAGACAAAAACTTGCGTAACTTGGAGACGACATGGCTCTGTACAAGTGCACTAGCGTCTGGTAATCAACTGGCTCTTTGGAGAGATCATTGTTTGGCCACCACAGGAATCTTAATGCGTTACAGTCATCGGAAGCTACCCTCACCTGGTGGAACATGCCTTCCACATCAGCAACCATGGCTACGGGTTCTTGGCAAAAAAGTATGATAATGCCCAAAAGTCCATTCGTTAGGTCTGGACCTTGAAGAAGCTGATCATTCAAGGAGGTGCCTTTAAACTTGGCCGCGCACAGTCAAACACGACTCTCACTTTCCCTGGTTTCGGAGTGTGAAAAACTGGATGGTGGGGTAAGTACCAGACTGGTGTATCCTTCACAGCCTCCTGTTTGTTACAAGGAACTCGTCTTGTGTAACCGCTGGAGACATAACAGTTGATAATGTCTCTGTACTTCTCAAAGAGGTGAAGGTCGCGCTGGAGTCTTTTCTTTAAGTAGTGCAATCTTCCTAATGCAAATTCATGATTGTTCGGGAGATTTACTGACTTGTGCCTCCATGGCAACTGCAACTGATAGTGGCCATTCACGAGCTTTAGGGAATTTTCCATCTGCGCCAGTGCTCTTTGATCTTCAACTGACATTGCAACCTTTGAGGAGAGCATAGGCTTGTCAAAGTCACTCCTAAATATGCTTTCCATTTGCTGATGAAGAGTTTTGTCATCATAGCGAACAAAGTTCACACTAAAGCAATCTCTATCACACGAGTTCAATGGTCCCATCAGAGTCCAAACAAGTGGGGTACACACAGCATGAGGTTGACCATGCCTGCTGTGCCTCTGATCACACACCCAATGAGCTTCAGGAACATCGCTGCCAATGAGCACCGACACTTTATCAGATTGCATTCTCAGAAAGTCTATTCCTTTCAGATGAGGTCACTTAGCAGTATATTCCTTGGTTGGTGGACTACCTTGAGGTAAACACAACGTATCCACTGTCCAGACTCTATCTAACACAATTTCTTCTTCCATTTATAATCCTCAAACAGACAAAGACAACTTGAATCCCTTTCGAGTGTCGGATGCACCATTTACGATCACTAGTGAGAATTCCTTAGGATGGCCATCTACTTGGAGTTTCTCCATTAGACTCGCATCACAATGTAATGTCCAAACCAGGATCCAGTAGCACATTTGCCACAGTTGTGTTGTGCTGACCTTTTCCTTTCATGATGACTGGAATGATTCTTAAACAATCATTCTTCTTGCCAGAGTCTGTAGCACCACACCGACTAGTGTCCCCAGCCCCGCTGACAGTGCTCGTTCTAGTCTCCCCGACTCCACTGATGGGTACTCATTCCAGTCTCTTCCGAGGTGACTGCAGGATGCTTAGGAGGGGTGCTATCATTGTTGCTCTTCTTCTTAACGTGCAACATGGTGTGGTGTTTCCATCCACATCCATTCACTTGACACATCATTTTACTTTTGCAATCCATGGGCATGTGACCGCATCTAAGACAGTTGTTGAATAGTCTTGCTTGTCGAACAAAGCTTTTTCTTTCTTCTGGGCACTTTGCTTTTGTGAGCTCACATTTCCACAGTCTATGTTGACCAGAAGACGAAGGACAAATTACGATAGGAGCTGCGTTCACTTGAGGACCGTCTTCAGACTGCGTCGCAAAGTATTTCCTTTCGAGGAAGGTGGCTTTACTTTGGGCAGTGGCTCAGAGCTCCGTTCCTTGTCTGGTGTTGATCCAGCTATTCATCTGTACGTAGTGTTTGCCCACAAAGCTTTCTTTCAACAAAACCGGCTAAATCCATGGAGGTAGGTTCTGTTCCAGCTAGGGTTAATGGGCCGGCTCTGTCTGCCCATTTAGACTGCAGATGAACAGGGAGGAGCTTCACCACCTTTGTGAGATTTTCCGAGCTGTTTTTTTTTCTTTTTTTTTTTAACATCTGCCTCATAGCCCATTTGAACAAGAGTCAGTGCACAATTCTGCATTTGAACGGACAGGTCTGATAAACCAATGACGTTAGTACAGTCAAACCTCAATTATCCGGACCTCAATTATCCGGACTATTCAATTATCCAGACTTTTTTCTCTGGTCCCAATTTTTTCATGAAAAGCCCAATAATCCTTTCAAAAGACTGTTGAAACAGCATATTATCCTGTGCGCTTTTCAAAATTTGCAAGTGCGACAAGACAAAGAAATATTCTGATGCATTCAGCTGATATCTGATTGGCTCAATCGTTTTGTTACCAAGGGAATTTCATGCTTGATTAGTTCCTTCCGCGTGGGTTATGTAAACACACGAGCAATCGATTGTAAACTCAAATCAAAAACGTGTCTACGAAGCGAAAGCGATTAAAGATCAGCAGATAATTATTTCACATTTGGATAAAGGAGAGAAGGGAACAAATTTAGCTCAAGAATTTGGCATCAGCAAGCAGCAGATCTCTGACATACGGAAGAACAAAGACAAGATCCTAAAATTTACTGACAGCATTGAGACAAACGAAGGATTAAAACGAAAGTCCCTGATCAAGCTATAAGTCTTTGAAGCAAACAAACATGCTTGAACATTTTAGACCTTTGTAAATACCTGAACTGAAGGTTTTTATTTGTAAATACATACAGGGTGTGTAGATTTCACAATTAAAATGATGTTTTCTTTGCTGTATACCTTTTGTTTACATTTCTACTTCATTAATAAACATGTCGATTATCCGGACTATTTACTGAGGTCCTGACGAGTCCGTATAATCGAGGTTTGACTGTATTCTTGAGCTGAGGACCTTCCACTATCTTTGCGATGTGTGTGTGCGCAATGATGTGTTTCTGTCCAAGTCTATGGTGCAAGATCTCTTGGGCTTTGCTGTAGCCTTGTTCTGGTCCGGAAATTGTGCCACAGGTTTTAATGCGTTCCCTAACCTTTCCAGTACAATGTTGAAGAAGGTAAGCCAGCCTCTTAGTGATGTTGACCTTGAAGTTGTTTATGAACAACCAGTAGTTAAGCGGGTTACCATCGAAGGTCAATCTTGAATTTTTATCTTGGCTATTGGATGTTTCATTTGACGTTCCATCTTGTGGCGCTTTAACAGATTCTTTAACTCAACTTCACGACAAAGCAGCTTGGCTTTGGCCTTTATTGATCAATCACTTGCGTGTGAACTTGTCTTGGAACTCTTCAACTTTCTGCTACTTGAGCTGACTACTGATCATGTGACAATCTGTGATTTGGCATTATCACTATATTCTTGGCAAGGAACTACTGAAGTTTCATCTGTGGTACGTTGAACGGATTGCGACCATTCTTCAAAACGTTCTTTGAATTCGTTTTTACCTGTCATTATGCTGTGACAAGCATTGAGTGCATCTGATTTAACTTCAGGGTCATTGGCAAATTGATGATATTTGTCGTAGGCTTGAAGACATCTCGCAAACGCGATTTCAACATCTTTCTTCTTCTTACAAGCCTCATGATAATTTTTAGCGTTCTGCATTAATAACTCAACGTCTTAACCTGTTTAATAACCTGTTTAGGTGGCCAAGGTGACCAGCCCGACTTCTCTTCAGGGACAACATTCTTTCACTCCTTACGGCGTCCCCTTGTCTGTTCGATGAATTTTCCGTTGACGTAATTCCACTAACATCAGAAACTGTAACCAACGCACCGGCAATAATTTAGGTCGTGAAGAAGTTTAATGCAATTGCAAACAACTCAAACTCTTAACTTAATTTCACATGTCGTTGCCAGTGGTTTCTAGGATAAAGGTAACTAACATAATACATTAAGAGTGGAACAATTAATTACAGCAATGGAAATAACATAGGAAATATGAGACAAACAAAGAAAGAGAACATTACATCTGGATTCACAATGTAAGTTTTTGAACTTGTAGGTTCTTCAATGTCCCAGTACTGATGAACAAGGCTGCTTAGCTTATCTGAATCACTCAGGAAGAAAGTAAAGTTGGCATGGATTCTCTCTGCCTTCCCATCTGGGTTACTGATACAAGTCCACCCCAAGTCCAAGTCAGTCTAGCAATGGGTTCTCCAGGTCGACCTTTCACATCTTTCAACGAGTACAGCAAGTCTGCTTGGTCCAGTCCAATTAACAAGGAAACTTGATGCCTTGCAAGTGTTTCCACTTGGACTGATACCTTCTCCAGTTGACGACTTCCATGTTGCCTGTGACTCTCTCTGTTGTGTAGGCTGACGCTTGTTTGGACTCCTTTCCATTCAAACTGCTAATTGTAAACTCCACCTCTGTTGTTTCAAACTTCTCCTGGTTGTCGTTCAGAACGGTTACTGTTAGCTCATGTGGACTTCCTTCAAGTCCAAGTTCTGCTGCAATGTCACTGTTCAAGTAGGTTTGCTGCTGCTGTCATCCAAGAGTGCATTTACTTTGATTTTTCTTTTTCCACTAGTCAAGTACACAGGGACAGTTCTCAATGCCACAAATTTGGTAGAGAAGGCAGGCTCTGCTCCAGTAGTGGTCTTGTGGGTTTTCTTGTGCGGCTCCCCTTCTCTAGCAGGGCCACTTGTGACACTTGTTGATGCATTCAGAAGGTTCACTCTACTTTGTTTCTCTGTGTTCACCCTTGGTACTGGGTCCTCATGAAACATCCGATAATGGTGGGACCGGCACCCATTTATTCCACAAGATTTGCTTTGGAAACATGACTCTCCACGATGGCCATCACTAAGACACCTGAAACACAGCTTATGCTCGGTTGCCACATTCCATCTATCATTCGTTGTTGTCATCTTGAAGTTTTTCCTCTTCCACAAACCATGGTGCTCTTTGCACAATTTGCACTTCCTTGTGGGCTTTTTCTTGGAACTATGATCTGTCACAGTTAAAAAGGTTCTCTCTCTCTTTGTTCCATCTTTAAGAACACCTGCTATGGTCTCAGAGGCTGTTGTCATGAACTCTGACTCCCAGTCAATGAACTCCCTTAATGCATTCACATGTTCACTCTTTCTGCTATCACAAATCCATTGCTTGTATTTTGCAAGAAGGTTCATCTTGAACTTGCGTTGGAGCCTGATGTAGAGTGATCCATTACCAAGTTCTGCCTGTTGTTTAGCATCTGTTAAGTTCACAACTAATGCATCCAGTAGCTCAACAAACTTCTCGAGATCCTTCTCGCTCCCTTCTCTTATCTCTTTGAAGGCTTCTAACTCTTTGAGATGTAGTGTGAGAACTCTACGTTTCCCACCATACTTCCATTGGCCTTGGCAGCTTCATATACTGCCTCAGAATGACCAAGATTCTCAATAACCTTCAGGGCTTCACCTTGGTGGCATTCATGCAGTCTTAACAACTTGTATTCAGGTGTAGCTCTGGCTTGGTCAACATACAAGTAAAAGGCTGCCTTCCAAGTCTCATAAGGCTTCTTATTTCCAGCAAATTTGGGAATGCTTACTCCCTTAAGTACTGCTGAGGAAACAATACCGAGCTGGTCATTGGCAGAGTCTAATGGCTGGCTTGTGCCAGGGGTTGACTGAAATTGCTTATGACTTGACAAAGGTTGTACTTCAGTTTGGGTTCCAGCTGCTGTTTCATACTCATGATGCGAAGATGCAATGGGTGGAAATACAGCAGATGATTGTACTGGCACAGTCAGAGATAAAATGCCTTGCAAATATTCTCTTTCAAGCATGTACTCGCCGTCTTTTTTACCTGCTTTTGACTCCTTCGTGGCATAGGTGGTAATAGATAACAGCACTGGCTTTTCATTTAATTCAAAAACTCATTTATAATTCATGAGCCTAACAACCTGTCACGTCCACTAAAATCAATCATGTGCAGGTGTTTTATACCCCTGCAAAACACCGTCTAACGAAAAAGCCTGGGGGCAGCATTTGATTTCAATCCCTGGGGAGAGCGGCCTGATTTTATTTTGCATCATTGGTATTCTTTATATGAAAATTTCATCCTCATTAGTATTCATTATATAAAGAAACTCCATCTGCTGTCAAATCCTTCATTTCAGCAGTGTAAATAAGTTCAACCTGCAAAGTAATACACAAACATCAGACAAAATGCTTACTAACACTCTAGGAGAAAGCAAACAAAATTTATTCAACTACCTGTACTCATTCTTGTCCATTAGCAGTGAGGTATCAGTACCATTTGTCTCTTCCTGAAAGTGCTGAATGCCACACACAATGCTGTACAGTGACCATGTTGACTTTGCGGCAGCATTTTCAATTAATTGCCCCTCTTCCTTGGCATTTTTAGGCTTCCGAAAAGCTTTGGACTAGGATGCCATGTCCTGTTCAGTTAGTAGAAGAAAGTTCAAAACACATGTGAGATTTGATTTTCTTGCTTAATAATTTCCTATGTGATATTTTTTTCATATGCTAATTTCCAACGTTTGCAAAAGCATCATTGTTATCATCTCTATTGGGACTCACTTTTCTAGGAATGTCTTTGAAGACGTTCAATAAACTTGCAGTTGCGTGTTTTATTGGGTCTAAAATCACTCGCCTTCAGCTGGTGATTTTAAACCCGATAGAACACTGCTGCTTGTTTATTAAACATTACTTGATTTCATAAGAAACATATTTTCTAAATATTTCAATGCAGATCTTGCCAGTCAATTCAACAACTTGGCTTTTAAGTGGCCTGCTAGCCCACTGGGCTAGTAAAGTACTTTATTCACTAGCCAAATGAAACCTTTCACACTAGCCCTGGGATTCGGGCTAGCAGATTTTTTTAGCCCTGCAAGTGGACACTTCAAGGGCTTTTTACTAAAAGCTTAGCTCAGACTCCTTTAACATTGTTTAGTGATGTCATTCAAAGCTAAGTAGATTATTCCAGATCGATGCATTGACTGACTGGACATTGTACTATGAGCAGTCTTTAATCTTGCACTGTGTTATAAAAGGATTAATAATTAACTTTTATTGGACAATACAGTGAAACCTGTATATAACGGCCCTTTATCATATGGCTGTGTCTCACAAGGATTGGGAACTACCAAATTCACGAATTTGATTGGCTGAAATCGATATTGACTGCGGTCTAGATTTTCCCATCTAGACCGGCATCTGTAGACTGGTTTCATTTTGCATTGAAAAAGTAGCAAACTGAAATACAAAAATGTGCACCATTTTCTTTTATTGTCTTCTCAATCATTTATGGAAGTGCCAAAAAGCTTGATGACAAAAAAGAAGTAAAGAGGTTGAGCAAATTTTGGGCAGGTTTAAGTCAAGCTCATTGCCGTTCACTAGCAAAATGTCAGCAAACCATTTACATTAAACGAATTAAAGTTTTCTTCTTTGCCATATAATAAACATCTTATTAACCGAGCTAAGTTGGTCTGTATGGGAGAATCTTGACCTCAGTTGTGTGTACAGACCTCACTGCGTTCGGTCTGTACTCACGACCTCGGTCAAGATTCTCCCATACAGACCTCCTGCTCGGTTAATAAGAGCTAAGTATATAGCGGTCATCCTGTGTTAACGGTCACTGAGCAACTTCCAAAAATTGTCCCTTATAATTTACTGTTAAGTTGACCTGCATATAGCGGTCACCTGTATACTACGGATGCGGTCACCCTTTAGACTTCCTGAATCCACAATTTCATTATCTTTTACCTCTATATTGGTCACAAAATTGGATCACAATTAGTGAATAATGACGAGCTTTATTCATCACCTTGTTAAATGGCAGCCACCAAGGCGGGGGTCTACTAATACATGTCATCGCCTGCGTTCCAACACATGCATGTGGCAGATAACATCAAAGGAGGGGGACATGGGGAATTGCAGTGTTACAGTGTGGATGTTTTTTTAATGTGGTGACGCGGTGAATAAAATCTCAACTGTGGTGTTGCGGTGATCTCAAACCCTACGGTGTGTGATGTTTGTGTTTTTCACACTGTCGTGTTTGGTGAAATGAAATTGTTTGTGGTGCTGGGGTTTTTTTATTTACCTTTCTCAAACCTAAATTTGACCCAAATTTAGCATGTAAACTTCATTAATCGATGCTAATTTATGACAAACACGTACCATTGAGGTAAATAATTTGTAAAAAAATACATACCATCACTTTCTAGTCAATCTTCAATATGCTTCGGCTGCCAATCCAAAGCTGTTTTCATTTATACGTACTGCTAGCCGGAGCTCAGTGTTCGGTAGGCACATGGAGGAACGAGGACAGAAACAATGTGCTTATTTTGTGGAAAATTGTTGAGGTATAAAAGTATTATTTTACGTGTAGATGAACGAATCATGGCGCTAAAAATGCATGTTGCGGTGACGGTGTTTCATTGACTTTTCTTGCGCTGATGCGGTTTTCGTTAATTTTCCTTACTCTAACTGTAACAACACAACCATAACCACACTGTTTTCACTTTCGTCATAGTTACCTGATTATAACATTGTACTGTACTTACCTCTTTCAAATTGTTGTCAATAAATGTAAATTGAGTGGTTTTCCACTAAGAAACATTGTTCATTAGCTTTTAGTAGACTTTTACTGCACCTCCCTAAAAGTACACCATGGACATTTTATGGGCCTTCTTTATGGTGTTTATTACATTACTGTTACTCGTTATTGTCAATGAAACGTAAATTGAGTGATTATTTGCACATAAAAATGCTATTTATTGACTTCCAGGGGAGTTTAAAGGAAACGTGTGTTCAGCAGTCACCCTGTATATAACGGTCACCTGGCCATTTCCCAAGGGTGACCGTTATATACAGGTTTGACTGTATACACTGTAGTAGAACCTGTTGAGAGCAGACACCCTGTATTAAGCGGACAGTAGTGAGCGTTCCAAGGGTGTCCGCTTAATACAGGTTTCACTGTATACCAAAGATTTCTTGAAGCTTGACTTAAAATCAAAGTGATTTTCAAGTTTGTTGCTCTTTTTTTCTTAGCTGTCTGCTGAAAGTCACTTTATCAATGACCTTGGCTTAGACAGCTTGGATGTAGTTGAGATTGTCATGGCACTAGAAGATGAATTTGGTGAGTGCTCTTTGCTATTGTAGACATTTGAGGTTAAATTATATGTCTGCTGTGCACCATTGTGGTATGATACACTGTAGCGGGGGGGACATTTTAACTTCCAAGCCACCATTTTATTATACAGGGTGCAAAGAAAATCAATTATCCAAATTCCACTTTGGGCAAGCTGCAGTTAGGATGTAATAGCTACCCAAAATTCTCACAATTAATTTGTTAATTACTTTTTACTTGATTAATTAATTTGTTACAATCATTGCTGTGGAGCAACTGTAGCGAGCAAGCAGCAACATAATCAGGATTTAAGAAGAATATATAGAAGGGGGTACGAATTCTCAAATTCCTCACTTTTTACCAGAATGCATTGCAGTTAACCAGACTGCACTGTGCCACTTTTACCGGAGTGTATTGCGCCTCGAACAACCGGAGGATGTCATACTTGTCGAGCCGTCGTCCTTTTTCACGTGGATTCCACTGAGAAAGTTTGCTCTGATTTACCTGTAAAGCGATGTGAAGGAGATCGTGCTTGAGTTTTACAACTCTTGCCATGCGGCATGTGAAAGTTTGTAAATCTGGACGATTAATTGTGACATCTTAATCTTAGTATGTCATTTCTCAGCAGTCTTGCCTCCTTCGTCGAATTCTTAAATGAAGAGAAATCGTCGTTACTAAAGCCTGTAGAATAATTAAAACAAATGAAAACCGTGGAACATGCTGATCTCATATATGCTGCAATCTATTCCTTTTCATCGAAACATGACTTTAAGCTAAAGCTTGAGCATTTTCACACATCGCGATGAACATGTTCTCGACACAGTCTGTCAAGTTCTAGAGATATTTAATGCGTACCAGTACAGAATTTATAAGTTAGATTTCTGCTCCTACAATTTCCACATCTTTCAGTTTTCGCGATCTGGTAAAGGGGAGGCTGATGTGTATCGTTTTATGTCCAAACATACAGATAACAATGTGCTTTTTTGTCTCGATCCTTTGTCACACCTTGCCATCGATGCGTCATCATGCATGAAGTTGATGCACACAAGGACAGATTTTAAGTGACACCACGATTTGACACTACTTTGAGAAATAACAGTTAATTTAAGTCTTGAAACGCGCAGATAGATGAATCACGGCATTAAATATGTCACTATCAACAGAATGTGCCGCAGCATTACTATCTTTTAGATAACCTAGTTTATAATTTACCAACAACCTTAACAGTAAAAGTGCTAATAGGATACTTTAAGAGCTACTGCCTTTAAATATCAACCAAACAATGGCACAAGTTGAAAAATCGATTTGCACAGTTTTTGCCCACAGATTGGCCTTAGCTAGAAAACAGATGGATCATACAGTTGAACCTCTGGTTGCGACCACCTCTCCTCAGCGACCAGTTTTCCAAAATACCAATGCAATTTCTACCACTGCCTTTAAATATCAACCAAACAACGGCACAAGTTGAAAAATCAATTTGCTCATTTTTTGCCCACAGATTGGCCCTAGCTAGAAAACAAATGGATCATACAGTTGAACCTCTGGTTGCGACCACCTCTCCTAATTGACCACCTCTCCTCAGCGACCAGTTTTCCAAAACACCAATGCAATTTCTACCATTGCCTTTAAATTCCCAGTGCAATTTCTACCACTGCCTTTGAATATCAACCAAACAATGGCACAAGTCAAAAAATCAAGTTGCTCATTTTTTGCCCACAGATTGGCCTTAGCTAGGAAACAAACGGATCATACAGTCGAACCTCCAGTTACAACCACCTCTCCTCAGCGACCAGTTTTCCAAAATACCAAAAGTTTCCTAGTCAAATCACCATATTATTTAGAATCTCTTGTAAGCGACCACTTCTTGTAAGAGACCGCAACCACTTTCAGGGCCTAAAGTTTGAAATTTTCTTTTGTTTTTAACCTCCTGTAAGTGACCACTTGGCAGGTAATAGAGTGTAAATTGAATAATAAGGTGTTGTAACATTATCACATTCCTGAGTAGTACAAGAGATGGAAATTTCTCAATGGGAAGTGCTGTATTTTTTCTCGAAATTGACTTTTCATGTGAAACTTATAAAATATTGGTAAGTCTCTGCAGTTACCATATGCTAATGAGGCCAAATTTTGACCCAATATGGTCCAAGCTCTCGTAAGCGACCACCTAGTCTTGACATTTTGGGTGGTCGCTTATGGGAGGTTTGACTGTAGCTAATTTCTTCTAATGCAGCTTTTTTTGGAAGAAATTTGTGAAAAACAATGTCGCCCCGATCGGGCTCAAAATCTACTTCCAGTTATGCTGAATTTTCTGAGTATTTGATTGCTTTGCGCACAAGCACAACAGCTACTTGAGAATCTTTCAATGACTTTTATGTTCAGCTTAGGTCATCATGGTATGACTGAACACAAAATAAAATAAATCAAGGCTACTTTCGATCCTCAAACAAGATCAAACAGTTTTACAATTGCACATGTGCATAGGACAAAAGCTCAAGTAATCTGCACGCGCTCAAGGGAAAACACAGTGTTTTTCGATTTTTATGACGTCACAATAAGGACACAAAGCAAAACTGACAATGAATTTTCTTGCATTTCCTTCGGTGAATTTTTTTAAATTTGGCTCAGTTGTAACCACATACAATTTCTATAAAATACCCTATTTTTGTTAAAATGTGTCAGAGCTAATCCAATATATTTAGAAGAATGACAAATTGCAGAATATTTGAAAAACCATCTGTACAACCTTGACTTTTTACCAAGTCAAAATGTCAGGCAATATCATTTCCATGATGAGGCAAAAATTGACAACCAAAAAATAAGCCTTATTTTAACAGTACCCATACTGGAAAATCTATTCAGGGAAAGCTTTAAGAGAAATTAAGTACGTTTCCTTTACTCTTTTGGTAATACACTAGGGAGCCACCTTAATCGGGTTTGAACAACCCGACCCAGGAGCTCTGGGCCATACTGGAAAATCTATTCAGGGAAAACTTTAAGAGAAATTAAGTACGTTTCCTTTACTCTTTTGGTAATACACTAGGGAGCCACCTTAATCGGTTTGAACAACCCGGCCCAGGAGCTCTGTTTTTAGGTTTGACTAAATCTATATATTAAAGAATTTTGAAAGATCCACAAGAACATTGGCAAGGATCTTGCTCAGATCTTCAAGGACCTTTGTCCAAATTTTTCAGTTCTAATAATTATATGCGTTAGTTTTTATCAGATTTAAGGACACACAACATATTTCTTGATATGATCACCAGATTTCAGGGGACTGGCCCTAACATAAAGTGTTTTAACAGAGGATATGTCCACATGACAAATGAAAAAATGTTGCTCTTAAACATAAATTTTATTTGTGTAGTAATTCTTACAAAATTGTTCAGAAGTGAACTGAACCTAACTTTTCTTCATATTATGTGTGTTTTTCATCAAAAAACACACAACACTAAAACAAAAAAGAAGTCTTAGAAATGATTTCCAGTCTGTACTGTGTAGTCTCAGCACCCTAATGTTAAGAGATGAGAGATAAATCGTTTATTAAACTCACAACTTGCATCCATAAGCTAAATTACTTGTGTTGTATACTACATGTATAAAAAATTCAAACTATAAAAATTCCTAACTATACGTAAAAGAATTATATAATAATAAAATACATCAAACTAGTATAAAATTCTATTTACAATTGTAGTTTATTTGCATAGTGCATTATGAAAGTATTTCTAAACCTCTTTGTTTGTACATTCGGGATTGAAAACATATGCCTAGTCCTGAAATTATATCTCTCACTGTCATTGCGTGCAGGCAGCAGGCCAGCTAGTTTGTGCTGGTCATTACTCTCTACAATTAACATGTTTGTCTCTCACTCAATGGAGTGCAAATCAATGTTTTTCATTGGAAACCATTTACAGTACTGATCAGAAGAAACCTAACAGGGAACGCTTGACTGAACGCATTCTGTTTCCATTCCATACACGTTCCCGTTCCCGTTCTGTATGCGTTCCGTATCCATTCTGTATCCGTTCCGTATCCGTTCTGTATCCGTTCCGTTCCCGTCTGTATCTGTTCTGTGCTGTTCTGTTCCCGTTCGGGCGTTCCATCGGTAAGCGTTCTTGGAACTCGTTCAGAGGAACGAGGTTTCCAAGAACTCGTTTACAAGATTACCGACACTCATTTGCATTTCATAATACGGGTTAAAACTGTCGCCTTTATGCGAGAATACGGACAGTATACTTAAATTTTTGTGGTGAAAATATGAGTCCAGTTACTTGAAAAATGCAGGAAGATGATATTGAAACTTCAAGGCCAATTTATAGTAAGTCTTTTTCCGAAACGATACAAAGCGACCGGCAATCTGTGTGATTGCCCGAGGAAAGGAAGAAGTAAACCAGCTTGCCCAGCACTTTTAACGCCGTCGATGAAAAAATGCAAGCAAAAGATGAACTTTCGGCTCTTGTATTTACACGAATACTTTAAGTGAGATTTAACATTGAAGTATCGGCAAAAACTGTTTGGCAAATGCAGCAGAAACTTGGTTGGAGGACACGAGTGGTGCAAAGTACTGACAAAGAGCCAAAGCAAGCATTTTGTGATACTTTTACTGATGTTATTTTCACAGGTGAATTTTTAGTTAAGACTGAATGTTATCCTCCCCGATCCTTCCACAAAGTTGGTGAACAACACCGTAATAAAGGTCAAGCAAGACATCGACGTTTTGTTTTGTTTCTCTTCACGAGGAAACCTTTCAATCCCAGTCTAACTCGACTCGTCCGTCCATTTCCTTATTTGGACATAAGTTGAGCTTGATGACAATAACAAAATGGCCGTGACGAACATGAAATGGACAAGAAGATGTAGGGAAGATGCTTGCTTAGTGCATGTAAAAGGAAATAAAAAAAGACATAAGATGATTGGTTCTGTCATTTTCTCAAGATTGCCGGGCTTGACAAAAATTGAACGAAGGTGTATTTAAAGTTACATCGTTTCCAAATCCTTGGTAAACACTCTGATAGCATAACTTATTACCATGTGTTCTGAAGAACACGTTCTCTTATAGTTTGCGTTCTGGAGAACGCTTTTTTCCATTTTTGTGATTCGTAACTGTTCTGTATCCATTCCATTTCTGTTCGGTGTCCATTCTGTATCCGTTCTGTATCCGTTCTGTACCTGTTCTGTACCCATTGCGTTCGCGTTCTTGTACCCGTTCGCAAACGTGTTCTCTGTTAGGTTTCTTCTGATCGGTACTGTACTTTATCTCTGAGGCCTTTCAAGTTCTTTTTGCAACAGCTTCATTGATTTTTACAGCTGCAAGGTTGTTTCATCAAGTGATGTGAGAAAGAATGAAGCATAAAACTTTGTATCCATAATGACAGTTGACACGAAACTTTGAATCTACTTCATGTAAGGAGTTGTGAAATGTTACATTTTGTGATGACTTACATGATTGAAACAAAATACGTAAACAAACTGTCAATGCACAGTATGGATTGGAAATCATCTTTAAAAAATAGGTCCACAGTGCGTACATGTGTGGCTTTCAAGTTATACTTGTAATTAGGATAAAACTGAATTATCATGAAAAGTAATGAAAGACACCATTAAGATTTTCAACTCAAGAGGTTAGTGATCAGTAGTAGAAGGTGAAAATATGAGGTACTTTAGAGAATAGGGTGCTATTACAGAGAATCACAAAGCATGCTCGAGTGGGGCTTCCAATTATTTAGTTTTATTGTACTAGTTGTTACAATATGGTAAATGAGATGCTGCTGTATTGTAAATATATTTGCTAATTTGCGAGTTATGGAAACTTATTGCTTCAGCTTATAACTAAAAAGATTAATAGGCCTTGATGAATGTATCCCAAACCAAACTTTAAAAAATATATATATATATGAATTTTCTAATGGGTTTAGCACACTATTTGTGAATGTCAACAAAATCAGCGAAAGATTAACTGATTCATTGTATTATCCATTCATTGTATTATTTCCTGCTGCAAAGCAAGCCCTTTGAATGTAGGTAATTGGTTACTTGGGGAGGACTTGCCATTTTTTGTGCTAGCTGATGTGATGAGATATTTGTTACTGGAGTGTAGGTGTGTAGGTATCTTTCAATCAATCACTCAATCACTCGATCAATCAGTCAATCAATCAATCAATCAATCGATCATTCGATCATTCGATCATTCGATCAATAATATTTTAGCTTCATTTATACCACAAAGTACAAGCTCACGCCATATCAAAGCATAACCACAGTAGCTCTAAATTGAGTGGATTACCAAGAAAACATAGCTCTTTTTATGAAGATAATAATATAATTAACGGTTATTCCATGAGTGCAGGTTGGATATGAGACGATGGATAGCCAACGAGGCATGTAGCATTGAGTTGACTAAACTCATTTCATATCCAACAAGCGTGAGTACAATAATCGTTTTTATTATACATTGTAGTCACCATCTGCCTTCTCATTGGCTAAAAGCCTACTGTTAATTCTGGGAAACAGCGTAACCTACAGATTATTCACTAGTCTGCCAGCAGATTAGTGAATAATCCATAGGTTGTGCATGCAGTGTGTGATTTCCAAGAGCAGTGTCAAGTTCACGCAAGAACATGGCTTGTTGAAAATAAACTGTGTTCCGTGCGATAATGCATTTGTCATCATTTTCTTTAAAACTATGTATAATAAAACAATTACGAGATTCCGTTTTTGTATTATCCAAAATAATCAAGGTCTCGGTTAGTGTTATCAGCCTCAACCTTCGGCTTCAGCTGATAACACTTAACTTGACCTCGATTATTCTGGATATCACAAAAACCTCATCCAATAATAATTATTGTTTATAGCCAGTAATAATTAAATTATACATAATTATAAACTTACCATATTTGTAGAGCATGGTATAATTCCACAATGATAATTATACTAAGACTACGGCTAACGAGCCAATGAAAACTCAAACTGTATTATGCAATGATCCAGATTTAAATAAAACTGATTGTATATATGGCTTAACAAATTTAAAGAAGACAAATCCATACATCACATCAATGTGTGGTCAACAATGTTAATTAACCGCGTGGCCATGGGCCGAGCGCGGTTCATGTTCTACCCTTGGTTTATTTTTTTTTATTTTTTTTTTGTCAGAGACCAGATGCAGATCTCCACTCGGTCAACTTTGAATTACGCAATCTGTAATGTTTACTCGCCAAACCTTGTTTCCTCAGGGTCAACAGAAATCTCAGATTACAAAATCACGCCGAACCTACACGTTGCAAAAAAATCTCTTCAAAACCCTGACATCGAAGCGATATATCACTTTAGCGTTAATAGCTACCACACATCAGCAGAAGGTAAATCTATTCCTTAACAATCCAGCTTTATCGTGCTAAAATTTCAGCGAAATCGAACAAAACCAGAATTAATTAGAATTTTTTTGTGACCTCACTCCCCAGACTTGACCTAACGAAGGGAGCAATGGTCGCCCATAGCAACCGAAAAACACGAACATAACAAAGCCGACGTTTCGGCCAAAAAACTCCAGAATTATCGCCTGAGAGCTTAAACTTGAATGGGAACATCTTTTTCGAACTTTTTTCAACTCATTTAGACCAAAGAATGGCCTCGGCGGGCTACAAAAATGACCAAAAGAAACAACAGAACAAGACAGCAGAACAAAGCGATAATATTTCACCGTGTGGCTTTCGGCACGAAAATGAAAATACAGCTTACTTCTGGATGAATTCAGCCTTAGAAGCCACCAACTGGTCCCATATTACTTTCTGTATCCTTACAAATGTCCTGACTTCCATCTCCGAAAGATTTTGCCCCAATTTTGAGCAAATAACCATTTCGCTGACAGCGAACACCATTACGGTGGCTTGCATACTAAATTAGCTAACTTGACAAAATTCTCCTGAGGGGGGAGGATGTGACGAAAAGAGCTGAAAAATGGCCTGTAATTGGCTAATGATGAGATCTTCCCACTGTCCAAATTTGGTGAGAATCGAAAGTAACACCAATTTTCTGTCACGTTTTCAATCTGTAGCCACTGGAGTGACCAAAATTGATACATCGGTCGGGATAGAGTTTCATTATTAAATTACATGACTTGTGTGACTACTTTGCTAACCCTTTACTCGTGGAAAACACCAATCAAATTTAATCATGTCTTTAAAGAAAGAAAGCTGTTGTTAATAGTGTTATTATCGTGTGGTTCATATCGTTCATGACCATACATATCCCGAAGAAAGTTCCAGATTAGGACCATTACGTCATCGGAGATTTGTCAACGGCTACCACTGATGGTGCAATAATACAGTTTGTGTTGATCAAGTGATGTGATGTCTACAGTAAGAAAAGAATCATCAATGACTGCTTTGAAATGTGCACTACATTCCGACGGTAGTGCTAAGCAAACAGTTAAATTTTAAAAGCGTGGTTATAAGATCTAAAAGATCTTCTTGTTAAAAAAAATAGCAGAGAAATCATATTCTAAATCTCCAAATATAATAAGCTTACTTTTCGAACAATGTGATTATGACTTCTAAGTACAGTAAACAAATGCAAATCAACTCTAATATGGTAATTTACTTCACTTTTGAACATCTAATTTGGACAAAGAAAAGGTCACATTTCATATTCAAACTGAGGCAAAGAAGCGTACTTACTCAAAAGGTTAAAAACATTCTGCAAATCGACAGCTTTACAGTCAACTGATCGTTGAATGACCTCTTCCGTGACTTACATTTGTAAACAGGTCATTCCTCTAATTCCATCCAAATGTAAAGCAATGAAATATATTACCTTCGTTTCCAAAAGTGTTGAGAAGGCGTCTGTGATTTATATTGTTTTCAAACTTGAATGGTACTGTCTTTGAATTTGTGGTCACTGATGAAGAAATTTTAAACTTCTGATGGTTCAAAGCAATGAATATTGGCTTTTAAAAGTACAACAGCTCCTGTAGAACTTATTAAGTACCTATTTGTACTTAATTATGAAGCTAGATTTTTGACATGTAAAAGAAATGATAAGATGCAGAACACAAGACTAAGCTCAAAATGAAAAACAACTTACCTTTAAAACTAAAAGCAGGGGAAACTAGAAACCACACTTACAACTAAAATGGCTGACTCAGACTAGTGTGCTGTAGGACACAAGAGCACGTGACAGGCGCTGACTCTCGTAGACAAATAAATAAATAAATGTGATCATGACATAGTGTGGCTAAACACTTTGTGTAAGCCACACAAAAAATGAATAATGTCTATGCCACTTGATGAAATAGATTTAAAATTACTGTAAAACACATAAAATAGAAGCCCTATTTTCTTTATCTGGTAAACTGGGAATACAACAGAACTTTTCAAGAATAAAATAGGACAAAAATAGATGTAATAGCATTAAAAGAGCCATAAAATGGGGTTGTCTTTGTGAGGGTAAACTGTAACAATAATATTATTACAAATGGTTGTAAGGTGATCTAAATAATTATCGGCTGACAAGCTGGCATGCATGTACAGTCTCACATTGAACAAGGTAAAGTCATACCTGCTGGAAAGTCTAACAACTTTAAAAGATCCTTCAGAGAATCCTGTTAAGATCTTTAAAAGATCCTCATCTAGGATCTTCAAGGATCCTAGCAACGATCTTTGCAAGATCCCTCTAAAGATTCTTTAAAGATCTTTGAAAGATCTTCACTGAATCCTCAAGGATCTTGAAGGATCCCAGCAAAGATCCTTGAAAGATCTTTACATCTCATCAAAGATCTTTGAATATCTTTTAAAGATCTTTAAAGGATCCTTAAAAGATCTTTATCTTCAAGGATCTTGGGCAGGTCCTTGAAGATCTTCAAAGATCCTCAAAGATCCTGTGAGGATTTTCACCAGGGAAACTTGAAATACCATAACAACACTTTCTACTGGTTAAATATACACCCACCTGTTAGGATATCAAAAAATATCTCTGGGGAAATGGTTTTAAGAAGCCTGCCTTTGCTTTTGTTTCTCCTGCCTAAATTAAATATGCTACACTTATTCTAATTGAACTGAATTCAAGTTGAACAAAATTAACGTACATACTCGCATGTTTTGCATCTTAGGTCAGCAGTTTAGTTTCAAAGTTAACTTGCACTTTATGGCCAACAAGACAGGCGAGCGAAAATGTGAGCCTGTCGAGGTGGCAGGATATAGAGCCGTGTGTAGTTTGATGCAGAAAAAATCTCAGATCTTTCAGCTCAATTTCCACGTAATCCTGTTCCGTCAGTGATATTTTTTTGGCCATAATTTTTAGGATGTAGCCGGATGTTGTCGATATATTGCACAAATCAATCAGAACAGTATTTTTCTTTGTGATGTTACAAGGCTTTGATATTTGTTCAGCTCTCAGTTGGGCGATTGTTTTGCCTACCATTCTGCTTTTTGAGGCGTATACATCTTGGATTTGTTGTGATTGAATCGTACAATTGTTAAAGCTGAACAAGACCCGAGTTGTTTTCTGGATTGAATTCGAGTGTTGTTTATTTGCTTCAGAGTAACGCTCAGGATTTGTTCACGATCCATTCAACAAATTATTTCTTTAAGTAGTTTGTCTGGCATGCTGCTTTTCACTGTGGCTACATTTCCGGTAGCCGGACAGGTTTTTTAAAATACGTCTGTGTCCGGTAGTGAGACTTAATTTTTTTTAAAAAAAGTAAAACAACGTAAAAAGAACTTCATGACAGGCGACCCCAAGAGGAATTGAACCCAGGTCACTGGCATGGCAAGTGATACCCATTACCACTGTGCCACGGCAATCAGCCAGCAGCCTTCCGAATTCGGACACTGAAAACCTGCCAGTCTGCTGGACATAGAGACACAGCATCTGCTTTTTGAAGGTGAATGTAAAATAAGTTAGTAAAGGATCAATGAGGTGCATGTAACTTCGATTTAATGCATTTTCATGGAGACAAAAGTGTTGAGCAGAAAACAGTGTAAAACAAGCTTACATGTAATATGACGAAGATTATCAATGCTGTTTGTTTAATTTCAACGTGTCTTTAAAGGATTATTTGCAATCAATTCGGTGATTCGCGGTAAGTTTTTAATTGATTAATGGTATATCTTTGGTTTGAAGTTTCTTTTAATTTCAAGAACTTTGCTCAGAGGCCGTCAGAAGTGAACTCGTTGGTTCGATTTGAGCTCTTATTTCATTGGCTCGCGGCTTTTCAAGTTGACACATTCCTTTATGAAGGCGTGATATGTTTTTAAATCCTTAGAAGGCGAAAACTCGCACTTGTTTTTCGAGAGAATCCCTTCTCTTTAAATGAATTAATAGGGTATGCAGATTTTACGGTTTTCCATGAAATTTGGTCAGAACATTCACTGATAGATATGGAACAAAAGCGTGTTGACGAATTCCTTTATTTTAAGTACTTTCCTCGTGGTGGCCTGTAACACAACAGGTTTCGTGAATTTTTCGATAGTCGAACTTGACAGACCTATAAAAAGATAACCAATAGAAATAAAAAAAAATGCTGACAGGTTTTTGGAGATTGAGGCTTTGTGATTAACACTGCACAGTTATTTTGCATGAACGATCACATTTGATACCTGATTAATTCGCTGCAATGTCAGTCGGTCATTTTGGAGTTGACGACCTCCTTCGCCTTTGGAAAGCAAAATCCAAAACAAAACAAAATTTTATCGAATTCTACATTTTATAACCTTTCTGTTGATATACAGTTTGTGGGGGTTTCCTTGAAAACAGCACGCGTACGATTTTTCTCTGGAGGACTCACGCAAAGGTTTGAAGTAACCTTAAGTACTTACCAAAATAATCGCCCAACGAGGGAAAAGAAATTGATTTTAACACCTGTTATACTGGAAGTGTAACAGGTATAATTTTTAAAAATACGAAAAAAATTTGTTTAGCGTTTTGTTCACTCACTGAGTTGAAAAATAAACAATGTTGTGTTCAATTACAGCAATAATTTGAAACATTAACTAAAAGAAATTGATTTTAACACCTGTTATACAAGAAGTATCCCAAATAAATATTACAAAATTCAATCGACTCTTGTTTACTAACTCAATTCAGTTGTTGGCACTTACCGATAGGTACAACTAGTTTATAGTGCTGCATAATGCATTATGCAGAGGCAGCGTGGCCGAGTAGTTTAGGGTGCTGGTGTTGTTCAAGGCCTCCACCCTGCCACTAACGGGATTTGTTTCTCAATAGTCCCAAGTTGAGATCCTCGGTGACGCTTTTTAAATAGCCAACTGGTCTGCTTCCTGCCAGTTGAGATTTTTAACTATGTTACGTTTATTTGATATATTTGTTTCCTTTGTTTCAGTGGCATGCCTGTAAACTAGCTAAGCTTAGTGCCTGTATAGCTAAGTGCATGACCACTATAAATAAGGCTTACTTACATAATATCGTCTAATGGAAAATGCAAAAGACAGCTTCATAAATATATTTTGGATAATATATCATAGACAAGTTTGCTTGAGTAACCGATTTGTTTCCGGCAATCTTTATTCTCTTGTTAACAAGCGGCAATCAATTTCAAGTATAAGCAACAGAAACAGTGCAGTTTATTTAAAGTACCGGTTGCCATGGCATCAAAATATTTCATTTCTTCACATTTCTGGCAACTCACTATGCGGTTTGGTCTATGTATATGGCAAGATTCTTCTTAAGTTTTACGTCCTTCATGAAAAACATCGCACTAATGGTGATGACGTCACTCAAAATGTGAATGGAACTGGGGTCATGTGACAAATCTGCGATGGCCCTATAGCTGGAAATGTTTGTCAGGATGTGTTCTAACTTTGTGCCAAATTTCACGCTTTTATCATGAAAGGCACAATTTGGCCACATTTTGCACTTATCTGCTAAATTTTATACTCCACCGTGTTTTTTAGCGTTACATATTTTGTAATGACTCTGTACACCAACACCGTGCACATGGCCTTCTGACTTAACCATGTATTTTTGGTATATTAGAATGAATATGGCAAAAAATATTTATAAAGTTGAATTCTCCATTATCTAATCAAAGTGCCTGCATGTTTGTTTAATTCTCGTTTGCTGGGTTAGAATGTAAGAATCCAAAACTAGTTAGTCGACTCACCAAAATTTTAACAGGTCATGTAACACTCTTGTTCACAAACCATACACTTTTGTCATGGTTTCCAGTGTTTATGTCATTTGGAACGCTTCAAACTTTGTTTGCGAAACCATCATTTAGTGCCATTGTTTGCAATTTAATGGTTTGGTTTGTTTTTGTCACGTGAATGGTTGTTTAAATGGTTTGAATCACATGTTTGTGTTGTTTGAATCGTTTGCTTATATGGCTTGAATTGTTTGTGTATAATCATTTGATTTTTATGGTTTGGATTGTTTGTGATCGTTTCCATCATTTGGTTTCTATTATTTGAATAGTTAAGAGCCAATTCCTCTGAATATCGAGGATAACATGAAAGTCATGAAATTTCGGATTTCTTCATATTTTTCCCAAATAACCTCTATAGTGAGTTGTTTTCAAAAATAACATTCAAAGTTCCTGAAGCACTTTAGTTTTTTCGAAATTGAGGAAAGTTAAAAAATCACCAATTTAGCTGCCAGCTGCCGCCGAGAATGACCGAAAATTGTGCATTTCCTTTTCATACTTTCTTTTCACTCGTAAACATGGGGTACATTTTGGTAAATTTGTCATTCGTGAAAGCAACATGGAACTCCAGTGACCTTCATCAAGAACACAAATAAGCGAATGGAAACTGTTATCGTCAATAAAGATGCTTGAAATTTATTTTTCACAAGGTTATATGTGACCTCACACAGGATAAGGTACATTAGTCCCTATCCCTTAAATGGGCTAAAATAAACGGATGGTAAACGGATAATAATGGGATAGTAAACGCCTTTAAAAGTGTTAAAACATTTCCTAGAAACATTTTAAAGGTTACTGAATCTCAGCAAATGGCTTGGCAAAGCATTCGAACAGTTAGCTAAAATTTTCGAACGGATGACTGGAAGTGTTAAAACGGTCAGCAAAAGTTTTCGAATGAATAACTTCAAGCTTTAAAGTGGCTAGCAGAAATTTTGGAATGGATGACTTTAAACGGTTTGCTCATATGTTCAAATGGATGACCTCAAGCATTTGAACGGTTAGCCAAACCTTGCAAAGGCTTAACTTTTCCATCGAAGGGTCACTGAGTTAGCACGCAGTTAGCAAAATAGTCAAAATGTATTGAACCATAAGCACTTGAATGCAATAGGAACGATTCTAATTAATCATCCTTAAACTGGATATAGGTAATATAATTCAAAGCAAGCAAATAACTACTTACAGTTGGAAATTGTCTGTATGTTGAATTGTCAAGAAAACAAAAACACAATTCTGTCCATGTTTGTTTAATCGCAGTCATCGTATGCAATGCCAATCCAGCAACATTTTCAACCAAATTCCGTCGATATAAATGAAGTAACCTCCAGTCACAAATTATCTTAAATAAACACTATTTACTATCAATAAAAATACTACACAAATGGTAGAGAGGGAGCTTGTTCAAGAGCAGAAACACATTCGTGCCACAATACCACGAATTGTTACGTGCAATTCACACATGACACAAGTAAAAACCTTTTCCTGGATGAGGTGGGGGAATTTTGCTCAGAGCATAAAATGTCAGTCCTCAAACGACACTGACATGAATTTCAAGCTAGAAATTTACTGTCCACTACCTCAGTACGATTCAACACAAAATAGAATGCAGGAGACTGATTACGGGAAAGGTATGTTTGTTATAATATAATTTTAACACTGAAAACAAAGCGGCACATCACATACAGTAGTTTTACGTGAATTCACGTGACTCGAACACAGCTGTTCTTGTTCTCATTCGACTGCCACTGTTTTTCACTTTGATGTTTTTGTTTTCAATAAAAGAAGGAAACAAAAATATGTACTAAGGCAAGTAATGCAAGGTAACTTTAAAAACTCAACTTGCAACCAAACATAAGACATAAGACAGTTGTAAATTGAGTGTTCGCAAACGAGACACCAACTTGATTTGTTTAAGTTACATGCATACCACGGCTTTCAACTGTATTTTTTGGCCATTTGTAAACTCCATTTGCATTCGCTTTAACTTTCGAGGCTCACTCAACGCACCTAAATGTTTCCCTGCGTTATTAAACGTAGCCTGATTAGTTAAAATTAATCAAGCGAACCAATCAGCTTTGAAGCCCAAAAATGGCATAAGCAGGGTGAATCCAATTGAGTATTTCGAAGGCTAGAAACAATTCAATTGAATTGTAAATTGAAATGAAAGATAGAAATGATTGAAAGGAAAGGTAGAAATGATTGAAACCAAAGGTAGAAATGATTAAAACCAAAGGTAAAAACAACAAAACGATAGAAAGAAAAGGGTCAAAAGGAACGACAGAAACCATCGAAATGCTGAACACTCAACCAGAAATTTACGTAAATTTTGTAAAATGTAACACTAGAAAATGATTTCTAACTCTAAAAAATTCTACTGTTTGATAAGAAATTCGTTTTTCACTGGATTCTACTGCTTATGTGCACCTTGATTTTTGAGATTTTTGTGCCCTGTTTTTAGTGGAAGCAGAAATATTGCCAAAATTCTTAGTGCGTTTACTCCAGATTTTTATGAAACAGATTGTCCATTACAACCCGTTTATAAAGCTGTGTATGGTTTGTGGGAAGATTTGATTGCCTAACCTGACATAATCGAGTATAAAGTTGTGAAAGGACTGTTTCTGAACAAAGCTAGTGAACTAGGAGCAACTGTCTCAGAATCACACAAAAAAAAACCTCATGCAAAAGCTGCCAACCAAGTTTCCATAAATTTATTTTATCAATTACCAGTACATCAAGGTGTTAATGTATCCAAACTTATTAGCCATAAACAAAGTCGTCCTGGATTTTGGTAAAGGTAAAGAATCCAATCCCACCGACGCGTCGGCTGACACATCACCAATGCGTTGGTCGACACACCACCGACACATCACTGACACACTACCGACGCATCGGCTGACACTCTACCGACATGTTAGTCAGAATATTTTCCCTTTCTAACTATTATTTTGTTATTTCTTTCAGTTGGAAGCAAGAACAACTTCATAAGAAAGGACGAAAACGTGATAGCTAAATAGCCGCCATTTTTAAAATGAAACACTAGTACCGAGGTCTTCTCGATGTTTTGTCAAGGGTCAGTTACCTAAGGGAGTTCATTAGCAAGTTGGCCGACATATTGCTCTCACCGACATGTTTATTTTTCGTTCATTAAAAAAGATTCGAAAGTTTATACTCTTTATTGATCATTGACCTTTTAATATGTGGTGGCTCCTAAAGGAGCCATTTTTAATTGCAATTTTGCTGCAGTGGAAACTGTTCAGTGATGTCTTCCAGCAGCTGCTCAAATGCTTGGTCTTTCCCGAAGTTCCGGAACCAGGTGAACTCATCCAAGTAGCTGGGTATGTATTCATACAGGGTACTGCACATCCACTTTAACTTCTTCTTGACCAAAGCTCACACGCCTGCGATGGTATTGGTGTGTACACCACTGTCGGGGTCAACAAAGTTTTTGGAGTGATTCACTGATAGATGGATGTATCTTAGCTGGTTGAGGGGTATGTATGGAGTGAATTGATCTGAGTAGATGACAGTTCCAGCTCGGATATGTGTAGTGATGAGATGATGAACAAGTGTGTCTCTAGTTCGGTCAGGAACATGGAAGAGCAGCACTTTCTGCGATCCTTGCTCCCTGGACCTTCCGAGACTCTCCCTCTCCTATACTTTCTCTTGGCACCAAACTTCAACTCGTCTACTTCCATGGTCTTCCCTAAGCCTCCAAGCTTAATTCCAGCATTCAGGACTTTGTTGCAACAGATTGTTCTCAGCTCACTCAGCGCACGGATCACAGTAGGCTTTGAAAGGCTGGTAAGTCACGTGATTTTGCTTCCCGCAATCTGCATAGCCCAGAGGAACATCAGATGCAGCCAGGTACTTAACGGGATATTAGATCCCCGGAAGAAGGAGCCTGACCTTATTGGAAGCCACGTTCGACATCGCTTATTCATACAGCGCCACATGTATCCGTCATTTACCCGTGTTGTCTCTGTTAGTTTCATATTAGAACCACATCGAGAACACTGCTGACAGCTCGCTAAAAGCTTCTTACTCACAAAGAAATTAAAAACATTCTGGAAACTTCCCAGTGTAACAAAAAGATCACGGAACTCCATGTTTCATGAAGTAGTGATCAAATGCTAGATCGTAATGAAATTAGGATCAAGTGTAGATTTAGTTAGGATCAAACTTTATTTAATTAAACCAATCACCGTTGCGGAAAAACAGCGAATCACGATGCTTCTTATTAAACCAATGATATGAAAGGAACATGTTATTTAATGTGACAACTCAATTAACTTAACACGATTAGCATCTATTTGCAACTAAACTCTCAACATGTAACTAAGTGTACTGTCTGCGGACAATCTGGTCATACAAGAATCCACTGTTTAGTGATGTGCGGTTCTTGTAGTGGCGACAGTCGCAAATGTGACTGTGAGCAGCCACCAGCAAAACAACAGAAGACCAAGAGGGGAAGGAGGGCAACAGAAAAGGAGCAGCCGCAGGTAGCCGCAGCCCCAGGGTCTCCAGAAGTTGAGCCTAACTACAAATCCATTTGTCGGCAGCTGCAGCAGAAAAATCAGCAACTTGGCAAAGCCTACCAAGATCTGAAGGCCCAGTTCAACGAGCTCGAAGACAATTGCCAAGAGAGGGAGGAGCAGGTAGCTCAGGCTCAACAGGATGCCGATGAGATGGCAGACTTGGTCCGGCAAAATGAACAGCATATCACTGCCTACAAAGAGCAGTTGAAAGAAAGAGATGACCACATTAAGGCCCTGGAGCAACAGCTACGAACCTTTTAGAACTCTTCAGAACCATCAGCTGGAACTAACCATGAAGCTGCTGCGAAGGTCGACCGGAACAATCTTGTGGAAATCCATCGACGATGTGCGGCGGTGCTCTCGACCCTGAATGAAAAGAAATGTAGCCTGAACAACGCTTACAGACTCGCAGGCGCAGCACGCAACACGATCAGAGACTTCCTCGGCATAGCAGAGCTGCGAATTGTAAACAAAGTGACCTACCAAAGCACCTTGGAGAGGCTGGGAGACGCAAAACTTTCAGGGAAAAGGATCAAGCAGGAGTATCGAAGGCAGCTGGGTGATCTGTTGCCATTGGTGAAACAACTTCGCGTTGCGAAGAAGCTGTTACCACTGGCATTGGAGGATGCCTTCTATTCCTAGAGGGCTCTGTCAACAACAATAAAAAAATGGCTCCTTTAGGAGCCACTAAGTTTGAAAAGTCAATGACCAACTCAATAAAGTTTAGCTAAATAAATAAAGATAAAGTCTTGGCCGACAGTCGGCTGACTTGTTTGCCGAAGTGAGAACTAGATTCTAATAACACTTGTCATAATGGGAACTGGGGTCTAAGAGCACAAAAACAAGATGGCGATCAAAAGTAAATTTCTTATTTTCATATCGTAGTGAAAGTTTTCCATCGAAGGTATTTCAGTTCAGTTTGGAAAAGGTACGTTTAGCCTTGCAATAGTTCAATAAGGTCCAAATGAGTCACCGACACGCCACCGACGCACCACCAATGCGCCACCGACGCAGCTTGTATGTTATAAGGTTAAAAAGTGACCGACATGTCGGTAGGAACAGATTCTTTACCTTTACCTGGATTTCTTTGAGCTCAAAAGTGCGCGAGCTGATGCTGAATCTCATCTATGCATGGCGCACTGGTAGCTGGGAGTTGTATTTATCATGCATCAAAGAGATGATACCATGGGCATTTGCATATGATCACCAAAACTATGCGTGCTACCTCATCCCATCCCAGACAACATGCGTCATTTGCCAGTCAGAATGCCGGAGGTGTACACACCCTTCAACAGAGGTCATTTTTCCATTGAGATGGGGGGCCGTAATCCTTTCAGACGAAACAAAGCTGACAAAACCATTGAGAACACCATTAGTCACAACTGCAAAGCAGGAGGAGGTTACATTGAGTTTAGTGCTAATTTTGCCGGGACTCAGAGATGGGTGCTCAATGACACAACGCGTGGTGTGTACAGGAAGCTTCTTCGTGAGCATCTGTCTTTTTGATTTAGGTTGAGTCATGTGGTGTTCAACTAAAAAGCAATAGGTTACAATAATTCTAAGAAAAGGTGACAAACAGAATCAAAAAGATAAAGACAAACAACTTACAGATATTTCCTCCTATTGATGTGAACTGGTAGATTGAAGTAATTAATGAACTAAACTGAAACTCAATGCAATTGACACAATTGCTGATATAATAGGCACTGTACAAAAGTCTTATGCAACAAATCACATGATGATCAACAAGTTAAATTTAAAATCAAGAGTAACACACATAGGGGAAATGTCACACACATTTGAATCCTACGTAATGGCCCCTAAATGCGAACTGAAAGCATTTAACTTAGTTGAGGGATACAAACGAAAAACTTGAGTAATATACTGTCACTAAATCCATTTGAAATGGTTCATCACAATCAAGTCAATAAAAAAGCAACTGTTCTCTGATATTACAAGCAAACTTCTTGGTTGAGGACATAGACTGTGAGTAGTCTCTCTTTTGCACAAAAATCCATGGGGAAGATTGCAAAGAAGAATGAACACAAACAAGCAGTGGGTTGTGAGTGTGCAAGCCTCTTTTAAGTGTTTAGTTAGTTGGGATGCAGCGTGAAAAATGGCGAGAAAAAACTTTTCCCCTATTTTTTGCTCACCATTTTTCACGCTGTGCCCCAACTAAGTGAACGCCTGGAAGAGGCTATGAGTGTGATCTTTCCAATGATACCCAGATCAGAGTGATCAGCTCAATGGAGCCTGAATTATGCATGAAAATGCTCATTGACAAAAAGTTGAGTGAAAAACTCAGAGCAAAATTTCTTGTGACCACATGTGGCTACTCCAGGGTAAAAATTGCCCGTCTCGATGATGCTTTCTCGGACTTTTTTGAACTGGAAGCAAGCCCAGTAGAAGGTCAATCACTGCAGCAAAAAGAAAAGAAAAGGAGAAAAAGGAAAGACAAAAAAAAAAAACCGAAAAGCCTAAAGACGTAGGTCTGCGCATGCCCGAGCAAACATGTCATAAAACACGATGCTAGTGGAAAGAAAAGCATGCTGTCATGTTGCAAATGCCTTTTTGAGTAGATTGGAGCTACATGTAATTTGGTCCATATCCAGCCTGAAAATCTCCAAAACGTCCAAAAAGTACGTTTTTGGCAGAATGATTTGGGAATCAGTGGGTTAAGCACACTAAAACAATCATTTAGCATTCATCTTAAGGTTGTGCTTTTGTCATCTCAATAAAAGTCAACTGATAATTGATGCTTGAATATTGGAATCAGGCCATTGTTTGGATATATCTTTCTATTTTAATCACTTGAGGTTTTACAATGCTTTGAATTCACCCTGATATTCCCTGTCAATGTATTCATCCAAGTTTACAGTCGGAGATTTCCTGACCACTGGTGAAGCTTCTCTAAGTCCACTGCAATATGTGGGATGACTAACACCAGAAAATAAGCACAACATTCCTGAGTTGAGGCTAAATAATATTAGCAGTCTTGAAGTGTTCAATGAATTTGAAGCCAATGTTTCTGAAAATCAAACAGAGTGATTTCTCTGGGATTAGTCATTTAATTCATTTCCTCACCAAGGGAGTAAAGGCATCCGGCATAAACTTCGAATGCAGGGATCCATATTCGCATTCGTCCAGTCCTCAGTGGCTACTAAAATATCATGGACGACTAAAACAATGCAAAAAGTCACCCGCTGGACGAGTTTAGTCGGAGTCTACCGTTTCTTAAGTTTTCTTGTGAATTCCCTACATTCTGACTGCTTGTCATCCATGTGGAACTTTAAGAAAACAGAAAGATTTGAAGCTTTCCGTCGCAATAAAATCATCATTTTGGTCCGCCATCTTGGATGAAGTGGCTTTTGCCATGAATGAAATCATTGCAGGGTCAATTTTCGTTTTGTCAACGGCTGATGCTCTGTACTGTCCTTGAAAACATGTGGCATGATCTCATCAACTATTTTGATCAGGACATGGGTTTAGTAATGTTAAAACCTTGGAAAAACAAGCCAAATATGAGCAAGAAAAGCAAAAACATTTCATTCAGCCTTCATGCCACTCACAGAGGCCTTGGTTTTCATTTGTACCTTTTCGGTGTCTGCCGACAGCCTAAGTTACACACATGATGCACTGGGAGACTGATCACGTGAAAATAATAAGAGAGTATACTTTCCATTTACATGCCATTCTGTTGCCATTCTTCCCAATTGAATGGTTCAAGTAAAATTTTGCCTGGGCAAGTATGTCATTTGGCATACGTACCCAGCTGATAACTTGGAGAAAAAACCAATATAGATCCCTGAGGATGTAAAGAAAAATATTGTTCTTTGCAAGTATTCCTTGCATTTACATGTAAAATATAACAAGGAATCACATTTTTAGTGCAGAATGCACTATTGGGATGGTTTTGGGGACTGCCTGTGCTAAGGCACTAACATGTTAAGCGCTAAACTAATTTGCTCTAAATGCATGCGCAGATTAGTTAGCGTTTGTGTCTTCTATACAGTAGGTGGAGGATACATTGCATACGGGATAACACACAAATAGTGAGTAGTTTTCCTTATGGTAGAACCCAACATGTAAGAGGCATGCATTGTAGCATCGTAAGTGTTATATACTATGTTTCCACGCTGTTTTTTATGCCATGTCATGTCAGGTACTAGGTAGCACCACTTGTCTCTTTTTAGTGGAAAAGTTAAACATATCTTTTCGAATTACCCACAGGTCGGTTCAACAAGTATTGTCCGTTTTCAAACTACAAAAGTATGTTTGTCAGGGTTTAAGTAAAGAAAGGAAATGTGAAGTATCTCATTAGCGGCTTATTTATTTCTTGCCTTAACTGCGTCTGTAAGAGAGACCAAAAAGTTCCCGAGTTAGTGGTTGTAAATTTGTAACAAAAGAAACCAGGAAAGTGCTCAAATATTGCTGCAGACTAAGTGGCACCTAATGAAAGCGCAAATTAATTGAATCAGTCTTTGAGGAGACTCGTTCATCGATGCAGGATAATATCGGCCAAGTAGCACTGTTTACCTTCAATACTTCTCATTGAAACGCTTCCCTGTGGTATCAATCGATGTTGTGTATTAATTTTGAATTGTTTTATTGTTAACAATAAAGGTGGCAACAGAAAAAGAAAGTGGTATTCCATGACTATCTGATAATTAAATTAGTTCTCAGTCTCAGTCAGTTCTTAGATTATTATCAAAGAACTGCTTTCAATTGAGGTTTGGGCCATACATTGTATAAGCTGCCATGCTGGGATTATGTCATACGTGGAAGTAATGTTTAAAAGAGTAGAACCAGCTCAAGTTCAATGAAAATGGCCTTCAGTGAAATTGGCTGGATATAACTTTTCTTGGCACATGGCACACTGAAAAAATTTGTTTGGATGTAAAATCCAGGGCACTGTAGAGTATGGCCATCATAGAGAGGTGACCATTAGAGTTGTTGCATTTACTGTAACTATGACAATAAAATTTGTTAAGTGGGTTTACTTCACCCAGGGAAAACCCGTACAACATTGCTTTAGCTTTACTCTTACATTAAGCTTTCAGCAATTTGAACTATATGTACAGTGTATTACAATTCATTTGATAGCAGTATTACTCTAATTTTTACAAAATGAGAGATTAAAGCTTTTATGCTAAGATTTTGTCGTAACTGTTTTGTCTGCCATCCACTGATGTCTAAGATAGGTTTTGCAGTGTTAAGAGCGTCTTCCTCTACTGTTATGTCATTCCTTGTTGCATTTGATAACATACCACCATCATTAGCATTGATGTCTGTCATGAACTGACCATGTGTTACTATTTACTTGCAGCAATAGAGATTTCTGATGAAGAGGCTGAAAAGGTCTTCTCAGTAGGAGATGCTGTGCAGTTCATATCCAAGGCATTGGATGTACATTAGCAGTAACAAGGTAATTGGGGCAAACCAGAGTCAGCTTTGAGGGTTTATGAGGCAGTCTCTCTGAAAGAGGTCCGGTCAACCTGACTTGAAAAATAGATTTCGCTCATTTCCTGTGTGCTGCAAGACATTCATGTACTTATACTAAAACCACAATCCGTTCGATCGAATCTTTTAAATTTTTCGTGTCTTGGGGAATTTTCGGTTCACCCTAGTGAGGGCATGTGACAGCCATTGTCAGCACCTAGATTTAACACAACTTTGGAAGTAAATTAAACAAGAATGAAAAGTCCCTGGACAAACACTGCTGTTACTTATAACATGTCTTCATAATGTGCCAAACTGATTTTTATAAGCACTGAGTTCAAACCAAGCCTACAGCCAGACTTAAATGACACCCATATCTTACAGCTCGATGAGACAAGCAATAAACAGCACGCAATGCACGCAGAAGCGATGACGTTTAAAAATTGTTCCTAGAAGATTGGAACATGAGTAGACAAACTGATTCTTAAACTTTGGGTTAGAAATTTTAGGGGTTTACATTTAGGGTAGTCCATTGGTGGTTCATTCAAGTAGTTCATGTACCAGGTCCATCTTGTTAGTCCATGTGCTAGGGGTCAGCAAAATGTACCAACCCAAATATAAAGTACTCCACTGAAAAGTTCCTCTCTCTGAAATAAACGCCTTATTATCTTTAAAGATACTTGACAAAGCTAATTACCTCACCGGAAATTAATTTGTTGTTTTAACCATATACTTGTCCAAGAGAAAATCATTTTCTCTTGACTTGTGATATCGCGTGTGTGACCCGCTTGTCTATCTAAAATTGTATGTATGGAATATATGTTATTATGACTTTGCCTGTGAGCGCAAATTTATCCGACACTGTATAGAACCAAAATCCACCCCAAATCTTCGTTTAAAAGCTGAAATTAAAAGCACTCCACTGATCCTACAAACAGCAAAGAAAGCCACAAAGGAAACCTACAAAGGAATGTTACTCTCTCTGAAATCAACACATTATCATTCAAAATATTTGGCAACACTAATTACCTCAGCAGAAATTAATTTGTTGTTTTAACTGTATACTTGTCATATCGATTAAAAGCAGTCTGCTGATCCTACAAACAGCAAAGGAAAGCCGCAAAGCCTTCACCTATCGCCTGTGCGACTTACTTGTCTATCTAAACTTGTATGTAGGGAGGATATGTTCTTATTATGAGTTTGTCTGTGAACGCAAATTTATCCGATACTGTTTAAACCAAAATCCACCCCTAAATCTTCTTTTAACAGCTACAATTAAAAGTACTCAGTTCCACTGAACCTACAAACAGCAAAGGAAAGCAGCAAAGCCACTCCCAGAGTGCATTTCACTTCCACAGGGGGATATAAATTATGTGCGACATAAGTGCATGGACATAAGCGTGACAAACTATGCAAAATCACTATCCAAAGGAATGCATGCATGTCAGCATAAAGCGATGACGTCATACAATACGTCATTGCTTAAAAATGGACCAAATTCAAACTGTAATTTTGAAAAAGCGGGGCATGCTATTCCCGTCAAACCAACACAGCCTAAAAGAAGAGAGACTAGAAAATGTCACTACGGCAAGAAACCTTGTGGTATCTCCATGGTGAAATATTCATGGCCTTCTGAACTTGCTGAATTTCGATGGTCTCCATGTTTTTACTCCATTTTGAAAGATTCCTTGTCATGAAGCATTGCCATATCTCGTCTCACAGAGATATCTAAAATGATCAGAAACAAACGGCAAAATCATTGGGCATGCATTATATTTCAGATAAAGGGAAAAAGCTAGTTTTGGGTGCATGAGTTTAACCCTGCATCTGTTTTTACACAAGTAGCTGGATGAGTACTTGAAATTCGCTCGATAATTCCACATGGACTAGTCATCGCTGACACCCAGACTTCAGCTTGAATCAGCGTAAAAATCTGCTCAAGGTGGTAAGTGGCAGTCCACCTAAGAGCAGTCTGGTTGAACTTCGGGTCAGAAAAAAGTTTGCCTTTTATTCTGTGAAACCAAAGGACTTGGTGAGTATATAATAAGACCAGGTAGTTTTGTTAAATTTCTTGCTTTTCATTTTTGCCACACGCCAAAATGACTTCAGCCTTTTGAGGGGAGATTTAAGGCTGATTTAGAAGTTGAAATTTGCGAGTTTTTCGGGTCGCACCGCTTAAACACAAGTACATATTGTTCCATACTGACCATACCGCAGTGTTCAGGTACATTTGAACTCCTTTGCACCAATATTTTGTAAAAATTGGATAAAAATTACATAGAGCAGGGAAAATCAAAGACACCCTACCACGTCACTAGTCAGAAGGAACCGAAAATTGATTAAATGCAAGAATTAAAACCTAAAAAGCAGTACGTAAACTAAGGTCAAAATGGCATTTGCAGCAAAGATCTGATTTTCTGTAGTCAGATCAGATCAGATTTTCTGAAGTCAAACCTACGGGTATCATTCTATGTCAGATGCAAGAGACGTTTTTTTAGAGCTTATATGCGACAATGTTTGCAACAAAAGTGCAAAGGTCACAGCTTGTCTTGATGGTGGCCTATCACAAATAATCGATTAAGAATAGTGTTTTAGCAGTCAAAAAGTATTAGAAATTATGTTTAAGGAGTACGACCAGAAAAACTTGTAAATTTCGACTCCTGAATCCGCCTTAAAGTGCACCTAACCCCAAAAATGTTTTTTTCGCTAAAATGAATCCACTTGTTATTCGAAGCATTTGGGTGAAACAAATTTTTGAATTTGGTTGAATCCTCGATTTTCTACGCCCTTTCAAAGTCGCGCTTGAAGTGTCGCACCACTGCATTTTAGGGAGTCTGGGGCGGCAGTTGCTGATGACATCTACCCAGGAACCAAACACAGTGGTGCCTCAGTCAGCTCTCTGTATTTGCTCAAGAAAATCGCAAACGAAACTAATCGTTCCAATTTTTACTTTGGAACTAAAACGTCCAAGTTTTGTATCAGAATCATTTCTTTTTCGTCACTAGCATCAGAGTTAAGTTTCGATCCGGGAGACTCCGAAATAAACTTCGTTTGAGCATGTTCGACAACTGTGAACCCACTGCTTAGAGCTTTGAGTGCAATTTGCAATATTTCAAGCAAGATGGGGAAGACTTCTTTGCGGACGAGCTGCTTGTATATTAGGAATGGAAAGCTAGATACGAATAATAATAATAATAATAAAATATTTATATAGCGCCAATATCCTAAAAGTTCAAAAGCGCTTTACAGTTAGAAATATTAAAAACATTTAAGACAAATAAAGTAAAAATAAAAAAAAATGTCGCTAAAAAGTTATAAAAATGCTTTCTTAAAAAGGAACGTTTTTAGTTTATGTTTAAAAAGGGACACTGAGGAGCTGTTCTTGATGTCAGACGGAAGAGTGTTCCAAAGTGTAGGAGCTGCTACAGAGAAAGATCTTGCGCCATATGTTTTCAAATTGAAGTGCGGAATGGAAAGAAGTTCTTTAGAAGATGAACGTAGCTGACGAGACGGAGTGTAAGGAGTGAGAAGATCACGAACGAAGTGGAGAAGCAGGCAAACGAAAATCAGGAAAGAAAACTCAAGGACTACTTTGGATGGTAATTTCGTCACCTAAACACAAGATTCCCACGAATGTTTATAGCCAATTTACATTTACCCTTAGCGGGAATGCATTTTGTCAAGGTATGGTTGTTCTATTAAATCCTGTTTGTGTTTTACTTTCTGGAATGCGTCATGCTTATAAGAGCAATGTAAGTGTTGCAGTTTTCGAGACTTGATGACCTCTAAAACACTGGCTTCTATCAATTGAAAATTGTAGAATTGTTTGGACCTGTATTTTTAAAGCTGCGGGAAGCAAGGTGGAAGGAAACATTTCATACAATTACCGATTTTACATTGTCACACGTTTTAAGTCGTAACTCCAAATAACCAACGTAAATTTTTCTCAAAGTTTGCAGTGAAATTTGTTGGATAAGCGGAAAGGATGTGTTACCCAAGCAGTCCGCAGATAATGTTAAGCAGTCATATTTTCTACACTATTGCACAGAATGTTTATCGCACTGCTGATTTCCAAACCGAAAAACTCTATGGGTCTAACAATTTTGTTATCCTGTAATTCTAAAGGATTAATCTTTAATGTTTATCTAAATTGAAAGAGAAATAAGTATTGGTTGGTGGCATACAGGTGCGACCTATTTACGTATCAGTATATTGGTCGTAAGTCTGCGGAACAAATTCCAGTGAGAATTCTTCAATGGTTGTCACAGACTCAATTCGCTTGTTTCGGTTTGACAAAATCAACCATCATTTACATCTTTATTGTACCGATCATCGCCAGTAAATTGTACAGTATATCTTTCTTTAAATCTGAGTTATTGCTGCAACAGCCGATAGCACTTCTGGGAGGCATTTCTGTGCACTTTTCAAATGTGTATTGCACCATCCTGAAGGAATGAGAGCATGTGAGATATTCAACCTTCCTGGGTAGATGTCACAACATGCGCTGGACCCATTCTCCTCAATCTCAGTGGCAAAACAAAATGGTGGTGTTTTGGCACCATTTTCGAGATTTTGTCAGGGCACAGAACATCGAGGATTTAACCAAATCCAAAAATTTTTTAGCAGAAGTATTTCAAATAACAGGTAGATTCCTTTTAGCGACAAAAAAAAATTGGGGGCTAGGTGCACTTTAAATCTCCCCTCGGATGGCTGTAGTCATTTTGGTGCATGGCAAAAACGAAAAGCACAAATAGAAGAACCGTAGCGAGGACAAAACATATTTAAAATTTATAAAAAAACGTTCACTGGCTATATAAAGTTAAAACTTTCAGAGCTTTTGGCTGTCAGACTACAGCCTTCGATGGATAAAAAATGGAAAAGATAACACTACAAATATATGCAAAAATAGGTTGAACTCTTAAAAGAATATATTAAAATGGAAAAATATAAGTGTTAATAAACTAATTGTTCTTTTTTAAAAGAATAGAGTATTGATTGGGGAGTGGCACACCGCTTCGATAGATCATGCAGATAACAATTCTAGGTCGCTCCCCAATCAATACTCTATTCTTTTAAAAAAGAACAATTAGTTTATTAACACTTATATTTTTCCATTTTAATATATTCTTTTTATAGTTCAACCTATTTTTGTATGTATTTGTAGTTGTTATCTTTTCCATTTTTTATCCATCGAAGGCTGTAGTCTGACAGCCAAAAGCTCTGAAAGTTTTAACTTTATATAGCCAGTGAACGTTTTTTTATGAATTTTTGAAAAGCAAGAAATTTATCAAAACAACCCAGTTTTATTATATACTCAACAAGTCTTTTTGTTCCACAAAATAAAAATAGGTCCGCAATGGGAACAGGTGTCTAGTGCAGGGTGGATACTGGGAATTGATAGCTTACATGCAGATTTTGTTATGTCCTGAGAAATTTCTTGTGAATACAGGGCTCAAAATAATGGCCAGTCAACAGACAATATCTGGCCAAAATGGTGACTTGACCAGCCAAAAACTTCACTCACTGGTCATGTTGACCGGTCACATCATGTTGAGACGGTCACGTTGTTCATTCTTGAATAAACAATCAAATCCTCATCTGTAAATCTTAGATTTTTAATCTCTTTTTTATGACTTTTCACACGAAAACATATGAACAGCTAAAAATTGTTTGTGAGCTGTTTGTCACATATTCAAGATCATTAGGGATGCCATTCGCACAGCTGGGGTTATCTGTTCAGAAAATATTCAGCCGTTCGACCAACTGCTGCTATCCATTTGAAAAAAATTTTCATTTGTTACAATGACAGAGGTTTTTAATTCAGAATTCAAAACTATTCACTCTTTGGAACAGCAGAGGTTTTCCGTTTGCCAAAGGGAATCCGATCAGATTCAGCTTTTCATGACTCTTTAGATTTGCCTAACTCTCACACTTTTGTCACAGAGCACCTCTCTTTGTTGGGGTATACTTCAAAGGTAATGCTCTACAGATGTCAAGATGTTTGTCATTTTGTTGATATGGTCATTAGTTCTTTGTGAACAAAAACTCTCTCTAAACTACGACAGAGTTAAGATTTTTTTATAGCTTCTAACACTTTAGAACTTCATTTTAGTCACATCATTAAGAAACTTCCCAACACTTGTTGTGTAACTGTAGCTGTATTCATAGTAACACGATGATTTGTTGAGAATCAAGGAAACAGAAACGTTATTTTAACTTCTTCTTCGACTATATTTGTTTTCCCAGTTGTTTCTGAAGCCCAAAATTAGGATTTGCTGATGCATGTTTGGTTTCATTTACATTTTGATGGACATAAATACCTTGTAGAACATCAAAGACATCAAAACAACAGCTCATGGAATTCAATATATATATTGATCAAAAAAATTTGAAGTTTCATCAAATATGCATCCGTTCAATACTTTTTCCTTGGCAGGTGGCAGGAGTTCCACTTACAGCGTGTCACTTCATTGAGCTGCTGAGCCCTGCCAAGGCTATTTTTGGTTAAGTTTAAGTTTTTCTTTGCATAAAACTAATTTTTAAATGGTCTAGCAATGACTGGAATGAACAAATTATATTTGTGGGTTTAATTAGGCCAACATTAGTTAATTTTTTTTTAAAATACCTTGACCGGTCTGAGATGAGACATGACCAAGCTAAAATTACTTTGGCCTCAACATGACCTGTCACAGTCTGAAAATTATTTTGAGCCCTGAATTAATGTTTTTGTGGGCTCTAAACATATCTTTGTATTTTGCCACTTTGTAATTTCTATTATTTGGTTGAAAAGCTTTTAAAGTATTGTAGTGTTGTTTGCCCCATGTAGGTGTAAGAAATGGTTTTATCAGTATTGATAATTTTTTATGCAAAGTGGAGTATCAGGTGTTTCTTTTTGCCACTTTTATACTTCGTTGCTTTTTCATTTCATCGTTATTTTCCCTCGCGCTCACTGATTTTTCCTGGGTACCATAGCACGAATAAGTCCAAAAATGAACTAATATACAGGGCTGGAAATAACAGTCAGTCATCAGACATTGTCCAACCAAATTTTGAATATGTCCGGCCAATTTCACATTATGGTCAGACATGATGTGCGAACATTTCACCAACACCAAGTTATTGTCCACCCATAAATTTTGTTTAGATACATTGTTAAAGGGCTCAGTCCTTCCAGAACTACTTAGTGAAAGATCTTTCCTTCTATAACATTCGACATAAGAAAAGAAAACAATCTATCCTTTTGCTGTGCTGTGAGTGATTCCCTCACATTGCAAAACTTTCAAATGGCTGATCGTGTTTGAAAGCGCCCTATAATGCAGTGCAAACCCTTGAGCATGGAGTACGTCATGTATGCCCATCGATTGTGTCTCTTAAATTGCATGAATCCTTCACAGACATTACATTAGCTATGTACACAAAATTAGCGGCCAAAAAAGTCGTGGAAATTTTTTCTTTACAGATTTTATGCATTGAGTTCTTTTCTGAGTAAAATTCCTATTTGATTTTTATCACTTAGTCGTCAAATGGTAACTCAAGATTGTTTTTTAATTTTGGACCCTTGACTCTGACAGTTTGAGCCATATCCAGGAGGCTGTAATGGGCTTCTGCCATTTCATAAAGCAGAAGTGTTCATCTTTCCTGTACTTGCCAAATAAAATACTCTTCAGAAATCGCCCTAGTATGCATTACGTGCATTGCAATATGCTGTTAGCACTTCATGTTTGTAGCCTAGATTCAACTTTGGTCAGGAGCCCATCACTAGGAGCCTGCAACTCCCATACTAAGCCGACTGGTCTATTTTTAGGCTTCTTTTTCGACAAAAACGGTCCATTCTGGTCTATATGAGCGCAAATCAGTAAGGAGAAAAATGGCGGCCTCAGGTGGACATGTTAACCTAATCTTCCGGTGAAATTATAAAGTCCATGCTTGTGACTGGTCACTGAGGTTCCTGGGGGAGTCTGGATTCACAGTAAATTTAAACTAAAAATAGATCAGTCTGTGAAATCGCCGGGACAGGAATAAATAGGGTAGTTGCACACTCCTAGTGATAGGCTCCTGCTTTAAAGGGACACAGTCAGCTGGTGCATATGCACATTAGATACCATTTCATAGCTAATTTGCATATCACAGAGACGCAATCCATACTATTGTCAACCAAAAATCTTAAAAACAATATCATAGGATGAACAAAAGCACACTCAAAAAACAGGTTTTTCAGGAAACAATTGAAAATCAAGTAAAACCCTGCAAAGATTGAAGCAGATTTCTAGATATACTTTAATTTCAGGTTGAGGTGAAGTTTTTTCGAAGTGAGAAAATAAGTGTCCTGGTCAACACAGTCCTAAAGCTGACTGTGTCCCTTTAAGGGTAGCATTCAATAGAAAACTAGGTTTGCTTGGAGAACATATTACCAGGAGATAATTTGGAGAGATCAGTGCAGTCATCTAGTAGATAAATTCATCTAGTTTATCATAAGTGATAAATAAATCAAATTTAAATGCAGTTTTGAATGATTTGTATTGAAAACCTTTACAGTATGCTAATAAATTTTATCATGCTAATTAATTATGCTAATCAATTATGCAAATTAATGTCCGACCAAAATTAAGATTTCCTGTTAAAGAAGAATTATTTCCAACACTGGACATATATACAATGAGAAACAGGTATGTCAGGATATGCAATGTAGAGTATCAGGTGTTTTTTCTGCCACTTTGTTGCCTTCTTTATTTTGGCGTTATTTTTCCTCACTAATATTTCCTGGGTGCCACAACATGAATACCAGTATGTCCCAAAATGAACTAACATACATATGGGAACAGGTATGTCAGAAAAAAATGGTGAAGCACTAGCATTAGGAACATTTCTGACTGGTTCTACAGAGAGGAATACCAGCAGCAATGTTCACCTCACATTCACATTCTTATGTGGTTAGAAAATGCACAATGTATTTGGAGTTGATGATGATGCTATTGTTACAGAGTTTTTTGATAACATTATTTGTCATCAATTGCCAGTTAATGACCTGGAACTTCAAAAGGTGGTTAACAGGCAGATTCACTGGCATTCTCATACCTGTAGAAACAAATCAAAGAATGAATGTTCATTTAATTACCCAAAACCACCTATGGGGGCAACTGAAATATTTAATCCATTAGAGAATAATACATTTTGACACAACATAAAACCACACAAAGACACTTGGAAAACTATTTTAAAAAAATTAAATGATTTGAAAGAAGGTGAATGTATACCATTTGAGAAACTGCTTCTGAAGTTAAAAGTTACTGAAAGTAACTATAAATTGGCTGTAAAATCAGCATCTAGCTCTCCAACCATATTTTTAACATGACAACCAAATGAATTTAAGATCAATAATTATAATGTTACTTGTCTTAAAGCATGGAGAGCAAATACGGATATCCAGTTTGTCCTAGTTAGGGCTGAGATCGATCTAAAACTGGAAAACATCTTTTAAAGTATTTTAGTCCTCCACATTGACGGGTACTTCGAAAGCCATGGCATAGTAAAAAAGTATCTCTTAAGAAAAACATAATAAAGGGCAACAAAAGATAGAAAGCACTGGTTTACTCACCACAATACCTTCTGTGAAACAGCAAGAAAGCAGAATCTGTCTTTACCTCTAGATCTCTGCACAAAGACTGACTCAGAACCACTGTGTCTTGGAGGGATGGTAGTGTTTGTAATGACGCTAATCTCTGATTTAGTGACGCTATTAAATAATCTGCCTAAAGCAAAAATATTCACCCCGCTCAAACACTTCAACACAGAACCACACTGCTCAGAATTTCAAATGACGCTAATTTTTGTGGTGATGGACTAAACACTGACCCCAGTCCATGGACTACCCCAATGGACTTCTTAAATGGACTATTCTAAACTGGACTACCCCTAAAAATAATATTTCAAATGAGTTCTATTTAAAATTGTAAGCTTCTATACCTTGCTTTTTTTGTTCCGAAACCACTGCACACAAAATAGATAAGTAGATTCCCCTCATAGTGAGCTGTATTGTTTACAATGTTCCAGCCTCGGGGTAGCCTGACTTACAATTCATTATACAGGTGTCTACGATGAAATTATGTCTTTTATTGCTCTACAACAAATAAAGCTAGATCCGGTTCTTGTAATGTAGCCCCCCACCCTACTTTAGGGTTGCAATTATTGCAAGGACGAAAGGACCAAATTCCCCTCTCTCCTTTTGAATGCCTTATGTATGCCCCTTGGACCTGCCGCTGCAAATGGCTATTCCACTAAATTATTTAATGCCAGCAACCAGTGTTTTTTTTCAAATGCATTTTAAACATTGAGATTCAGGCTGTTTGCTTGCAAATTATTTTGGAACAATTAAGGGCCATATGTATTAATAGATGGAAAGGAACTGAATGTTCTGACTACCTTGTTAATTTGTCATTGTTTCTGGAAGGTTTACTATTCAGCCATTATTCTTGTTATCTCCTATCATGTCATGTTTTAGCTTGTGCATGTGTAATGGCTGACTGAATCAAATGGAATAAAACTGAAAATCACTGTGTGACATTTACATTTAACTAATGTGCTATTCATAAATCAAATATTAGAGTGGGTTCCTCACTCACATTTCAATGATTTTTCCAGTTATGTTTGTATGATCCTGATACTGATTGGCACCTCTGATTGATAACAGCCATTGATAATCAAATGATGAAATTTGGGTTGAGTTTATGCATTTCACACCATTTTGTGTTCAGCAGTTGTTTATTTTAAGTACAATTATTCAAAATGGTGGCTAGAGGCTGCACAGGATGAACATCAGTGGACGTTATGTATAATTGAAGTATACTAGCAGCTAAGAACATTAAATAGTACTAATTTGGAATATTATTTTTAGGGATAGTCCATTTTTGGGCAGTCAATTGGGTAGTCCATGGACTGGGGGTCCGTGTTTTGTCCATCGCCAATTTTCGTAGTAGGAAGATTTTGTGACGTCAATATTCGTTGCAAGAGGATTGGTCCAAATATTTGCCTTAACTGCTCGGGCACCTGCTGGAGCAGACTGACGGGCAACGGCGACATATCAATTTGATTGTGCATTTTCACTTGACATGTGGTTTTCCGGTTCGTGTAATCTGTCACGAGAGGAGAATTTGTTGAAACTATTGGAGCATGACGTCACATTTCACCGTATATGGACTAGTTAACTATTTTTTATCACTTTTACATTGCGCCTAGTGCATTCGCACTAGACACAAAAAGGCAAACTTTTTTCTGACCCAAAGTTCGACCGGACCGCTCTTAGGAGAACTGCCACTTAAGGTATTAGGGTCATTTTTTCACGACAAGAAAAGTGAACATCCACCGATCTGACCGATGAAGAACCAACCGCCATGTTTACCTTGAGAAGCAGACCGCTGACCACACTGAGTGTGGTCCTGTGTGCTCCTGTGTGTTTTGATGGGTTCTTGGGCTGTGACTTAGGCCCAGCAGAGTGGCACGTTGGTAGGCTTCAGTATATTCTGTTTTTTTAAATCAATTTTCCTATAGCTAAAACTCACCATCTTTCAAAAGCATAAGAGGAAGCTTGTTCTGAATTGAGGCGGGTACTGTTTTATTTTGTACTTTGCGCCTTTTTTCCTGAGTTGTCTTCCCTGTATGCATTCTATTTATGATTATTTGAGTAGTTCCAAAGAGTGTGTGCATTTATTAATGGGCTTCTCATTACTGGGGAAAAACGTACACCAGGAGCTCATGGTCGTGGGATCCTGCGAATTCAAGAAGTCGCTGCGCCCATTTCTGCTTTGTTGGCTTTGCGTTTTGTGGCACATTATGAAGACATGCTATAGATAACGTTTGTGCAGAGATTTATTGTTCTTGTTTAAATAATTTCCAAAGCTGTGTTAAATCTAAGTGTTGACAATGGCCATCCTGGGCCTTCACTCAGGTGACCCAAAAATTCCCTAAAACATGAAAAATTTAAAAGATGTGATCGAACACATTGTGGTTTTAGTATTACAACATGAATGTCTTGCAGTACACAAGAAGTAAGCGAAATCTGTTTTTCAAGCCAGATATACTGAGCTGCTTTTAGGAAGACTGCTACTTATTACTGAGACTGCTCTACACTGAGTGTAACTAATGTGTGAGCCTGCGAGCCTGCTAGCCAGAGCTGTGAGTCACGAGCCGCGAGCCTATTTTTGTGAGCCACTCCTTTTTTTCTGTTCTTTTCTATTTTTTTTTTAATTTACAAGGGAAACTCAAAATTTCATTTGTAGCTGAAACTATAAACTTGCCTGCAAAATCCGTTCAATTAAATTAAATTTAATCACAGACGGAAAAAATGAATTGCGCGAATTTTCACGCATAAAAGAAAATGGAAAACTTTTGTTTCTTTTTTACTGAGAGTAGTAATATGCGCCCATTCCGACAGTTTTTGACAGGTACCGGTACTCATCAAATGACGTCATCAATTAAAAATGCTGCCCCTTTTGCATTTGAATGGGTTTGTTTTGATTTGAAGTCCATAAAGCCACACAAAGAATGTTTTGTCGATTTTTGAAAGAAGTCAAAGAAGTTGTATTTCAAAAAATCCTAATTTTACACGTGGGACATGTGCCGGGTTCTGGAGACCACAGCGCCCACAGACCATTTGGTATTTTTTGGTCTGAGGCATTGTCTCGAGGACGTACTCTTTGGTATTCCTGACAATGTGGTGGGGTTTCACCACATCGGTTTGGCGTACTACTGACTCCCAGTGTTGTTGGATGTCCTCCAGCACGTTCTGTCAGACCACCTGGTAGTTGAGTTGTTTGATTCCCTCGCTGTTGAGGGAGATCTTGCGGACCTTGCATTCTTCTCTACCCCTGCTGGCCAGGTACCCGTAATTTTTAGGACCTCTGGACGCAAACTCCACAATGTGATCTCCGTCAGGCAACTCGTCCTTGAAATCGCCAAGGTAAACTCCGAGCGATTGGTCGGGTTGTCCGGGCAGACCCCGGAACATGACGCTGTCAGTGTCAAAGTACACCACGCGCCCCTGAAACAGGTCTAGCACTTTGTACAACCGAAGACGGGCCCAGCAGGTGGTGAAGCAGGCTACAAAGATGTTGAAATTCAAATTCACTGGGTTGTCTTCGACTTCCCGTTTGTAGTGGAGTTCAATGTGCTCTTTGGTCAACACACTCACGTAACTGATGTCGAATTTGTTGCTTTCGTGAAACATCGAGAACTTTTGGCGATTGTGGAATTCCACTACCTGGGTCTTGTTGGTCCGCTCTCCGAACTTGCCCCACATGGAATTCAGCATCATTTTGGCGGCCTTGCATAGACCAGGGTTCTTTTGGATCTTGCTCAGGTCCAGTTGGATTCCTTCACGAGCCTCGTAATCGGGGAGATGTCGCAGACATTTGACGGGGTCATCACCTATGTGGGAGGGCCATCCACTGGCCTCTTCCTTTAACTTTAACCACATGTTGACCTAATCTTGGAAGAGACCGTCTGAAGTTTCTAGAAAGTGCCAGACCTCATAGATGTGCACAATCTGGTGACCTTTCTGCTCAGCTTTTTGCAGTTCTGGCGTGCACCACGTTCCGGTGATCAGCCGCTGTTCATTGATGTGAGTACAAATGTGACTGCGTTCCAGCATGGGTTCCTCCGTTTCTACCTCCACACAAGTTGCGCAGACGGGAAAAGTCAACTTCCCATTCTTATGGAGTGGTAGTACGCGATGGAACAATTTCTCCGGAGGCAACACAGCATTTGGCCAGACCAAAATACTGGGAGATGTCTGTGTGTCCCGGCTGGGAGGTTATCTCAGGATGACGTGCTGGGTACCTTGAATTCTTGTTGACATACGGGTAGAGTGACGTGAAGTTGTAATATTTTAGTTGCTCTCCGTTTTCTATGTCAGCCAGGTGGTACAATTTGACAGCATTCATTCGACCACCACAGAAGGCGTCCCGAGGCTCTAAGGGATCCACAAACGATTTCACCTCCTCTCTCTCCTTTTTCATTTGCCTCTATTCACATTCCCAGAGAGTGAAGACAATGTAATGGTCATCGTGGAGTAAGCGGAGTTTTACCTCGTTACGTTGATAGACATCATTGGGACAGCGATCCTCTAATCGACAGTACTTTTCGGTGCGGTTTGGGTAGCACATCCGGCAACTGTGCCAAAAGCAGCCCTGGAACTCGCATACAGTGTTGATGTCGGCGTTGTACGTGTCCACGGTGTAATGGCTGTTGGAGATGCGTACTCGCTGTAGATGGATCAAATAAATTGAATTTGGTCAACGGTTCAAAGAGGCGTTTGAAAGTCAGGCACCCCTCCTTTAACAACTTGATGCCGGATTCACAGTGTTCGACCAGTTCTTTCTGGAAGTCAACCTGCGCGTTCTTGGCCAGCTGCTCATTGTGCCACTTCTCAAACTCTTTACGGCCACTCACGGACATGGACTCAGGCATGAAGAACTTCTTTTCAGGAATGGGTCCAAAATAGTCCTGATTCTCGGGGGTGTTGAAGAGATGTGGGAAGTGACCCTTCTTCGGTTCTGTCAAACCAAAGGTCTTGGGAAATGCAGACAAAGGCATTTGAGAGAAGGAGAGTCGATTAAACGAATGCGATCAAAGGTGACTTGAAGAAGTTTGGCTTCATTCCTCAGTTCTACAATCCGGTGCTGGCGATGTTATTCCTCCGTCATGAAATACCCGTCATAGCCCTGGAAATTGTGCGCGATAACCGTGACGGATTGCGTGACTTCTTCCATCAACGTATCAGGTCACTTGAGAAAATCGCGAATGCAATGTTCTCCTTTGAAGCGAAACGGACTGGCTTCTGCGGAATCGGGACAGCCCGTTTGCAGACACGTGGGACAATGATCTGTGTTGTTCTTACACGCGTATTGTCCCTCGTTGTCGTAGGGCTTGAAGCAGTGCGCACAGACATAACTGGTCCTGAAATACGCCGGGAGCGATGTAATGACATCGTAATTTTCATTCTCGTATAGCAGGGCCAATTGTTTTTCTTGGGTGATTCACTCCTATGATTGAAGGTGCTAGTTATTTGGAAGATTAGCCCACGAGGGATCAAAGTTGTCAGATTTATTTGCACTAGAGTATGCACGGTTCGTTGCGTCCGTGGTTACATCGTAGTCAACTGAAATTGAAATAATTGCGAGATAAATTACTATTTACAACATTCTCAGTTGAAGTGACAAACGATTCCGAGACTTACAATTTGTGTTCCTGAGTCGTTAGATCCCTTTGATCGCTATCTTGATGCTTACGCTTATGACTGTTGATGACTTGGCTTCGAATTCCGTTACATGATAAAGAGGTCCTTTTAGAACTTAAGTCACATGACCTATTTTTCCCACCTCACGTAGACGAGGCGATTTTGCAATTACGGACGATAATGAATTCTAATTCTTTGTTACATGCAACTGAACATGCAAGTCATTGGGGGTCCAAAGGATGTCACATGGTAGCCAGGTGCGATCAGTAACTGGTAGTCGAAGAGACTGGGTGCTAGTGCAAATTTGGCACGTTTTTCGTAACCGGACGGTCTTTCTGGCACATCTGCTTCCACATGCAACTGAATGGCATTATCGTTCTGAATGGTTCTTCAATCGTAAAACTGCTCCATTTTGGGCGACGGTTGACGTAGGCCTTGGCCGTTGCAAGGACTCTGGCACAACGCAATTCGTCCCTGTTCTCGATTTCTATGACACTTTTCTCAAATCGTTTGAATGTGGCATGGTTGCTTGGTCCCGGCTTCAACTTTCGTCTTTTACCACTACCGCGGAGTGCACTCCCTACGTGGGTGAAATATAATTGAAACAAATCATTCATTTCAAAGTTGTCGTTCCAATTTAACACCCTGTACATTTGCTGAGGCATTTGGTCTACGTGGATACTTCCGGGTAACCATTTACCGGTCAGTAATCCTTGGTAGCCATAATTATTTGTCAGACAATCGTTCGACTAGACCCGGTCGTTCTCTGGTATACAGTTAAGAATGATCAATTTCTGCAACGTCCGATGAATACCATAGGTTAAAGCTGCACCCAAATTTTGACGGGAAAGAAATTGACCCACTTGGTGAATGTTAGCTTTGTAATGGCGTTCGCGCACACCCATCTTCTCACTATGGCGGTCCACGTACGGGGTCAAAGTAAAATCGAACCAGCCAGGCTCTGAAGCATTGACGCTCCCACGAATCTCCACTTGGAAAACCACTTGACATTCTACATGGACGGGTTGAAGATCCACGAGTCATCATTGTCAACGCCCATTCCCGTCAGAATCGATCGCTATCTCCACCGTGTTCTTCATAGCCTTTGAGCAGGCTTCAAGTTGGTTTTAGAGTGAGCTAGCCGAGTGTAGTCTAGGGCGAGCGGGACGAGCCGAGAGGGGTCTGGTGGCGAGGGAGTGTGCAGGGGAGCCTGTAGACATTCCATTGATGCCGCCGTTCCATGATACCAGCTCCTGGTTTCAAGATCTGATTGGTTGAATCGATCACTGTTGACATCTTTGAGAAGCTTTGAGATAAATATTTGACAGATGTTGACAACTGCATGTAAATTTGCATAATTCTTGCCGCGACCGACAAAGATGGCTTCTGCGTGCAATGTACAGTTCGCTGACATGGAATTCGAGGCAGCTTTGAGCAATTCTTTGCAACATTTTCATCACATCTCTGGTTTGAAACATGAGCAGAAGCTATGCCTGGAAACTGTGGCGCAGAAGCGCGATGTTTTCGGAATTCTACCAACTGGTTTTGGGAAGAGTCTTATTTTTCAATAGCTGCCGTGTCTACTGAAAGACTTGAGGAAACTACAAAGTCCTTGTGTCTTAGTTGTGACGCCTTTAGTTTCTATAATGAAAGACCAGGTTGAAGAGTTGACACGTCTAGGTCTGAGAGCATTTGCCATTGGCTTAGGAAACGAAAAAGGAGAGAAAGAACTGGTGGCCGGTGGATTCAATGTGGATCTCCTCTATGGAAGTCCGGAAATGTTGTCTTCGAAACAGTGGTCAAAACAGCTGAAAGAAGGTCTGCTCAGAAAGCAAACTGTTTGTTTCGTTGGCGATGAGGCGCACTATGTTTCAGCTTGGTAAGTAACTCGAATTTATTCTGATATTTTGTAGATCATAATTTGCACTGGTGTTGAATGCCGGTTGGTTTATGAACACACATTTCATCTTACAGCAAAGGTGACATGTTATTCCTCTGGTAATATGTAAATACAGTCAGCCTTTCTTCAAAAAGTATTTTGGACGTTGGCGAACTGACATATAAGTTTAAGAGTTGAGAAGATGAATATAAGCCAAGTGCTACACTGTATAAGTCATGATCATGATTTCTTAAGCTAAGTTTTTGTTTATTAGTAATCATATTTGACTTAACACTTATCATTTATGGATAATGATTGCTATGCACTTGCTGCCCTCTTGCTCTTATTTTACTTGTTTTTTTTTTTTTTTTTTGTGGGTAGAGGCCAAGTTTCTATCCAGAAAGGAAATAAAAAGGAGCCATTCAGGGCAGCATTTTCCAAAGCTAAGGACTTGCAGTGATTCTTACCTGGAGTCCCCATTTTGGTACTGACTGCATTTGTGTGGTTAAAAGATAGAGCGTCCTTGTGGAAAGCCTATGAAATGGTTAACCCTTTAGTGGTTGATGTATCACCCAACAAAGATAATATCTATCTCGGGTTTGAACTAATCGAAGTAGAAGCAGAGGCGTTCAATCACCTGAAGTGGGTTGCCACCGTGGTTGAGAGAGAAAGACAAGAAACCCCACAAACCATAACATTTTGCAAGACATTTAATGAAAATGGCAATGTCATTAGCTATTTGCTAATGAACTTGAGAGCAAGTGCCTTTGTAGAACAGGAGGGAGGTAAAGTATCACTGATTGGTGTTTACCATGCAAAATTGTGGGATATCCAGAAGTCGCGTACTGAGAAGGACTTCAAAGGAAATGGCACCCAGAGGGTTGTTGTTGCAACATGTGCTCTGGGAATGGGTGTACATTTCCCCAATGTTCGGTATGTCATTCATTACGGGCCACCCCAAACTGTCACTGAAATAATTCAGCAAGCTGGTAGAGCTGGAAGAACTGGTCATCAAGCCTACAGCTTTGTTTACACTACAAAGCGTCAACTTTCACGGTGCGATAAAGATGTGAAAGAGTTGGTTAAGAGTGAAAATTGCATGAGAGAGAAGCTATATGGGCATTTTTAGGAGTCTGTTTCATCCAAGGAACCAGGGCATGACTGTTGTTCACTGTGTCGGAAGAAATGCCAATGTTCAATAGATGGGTCCTGTGATGTTGACAAGCTGGTGGACAGCTTAACACCTGAGAATGTTTCTGTACTAGAGTCTAGTACTTACACACCAAGAGATTTGATTGAGCTAGACAAGAACGACCTCCGCTTATCGTTGTTGGAACTGAAAGAAAGATATTCATCGGGACTTGTCTCCTTATTTCATGAGGAAACATGCCATGGATTCTCAGACAAACTGATTAATGACATTGTTGATCATGCTAACCATGTCTTCTCAGGAAAATATCTCACAGACAACTTGGCCATGTATTCATCAATTCATGCTATTGACGTGTTGGAAGTATTTCAGGAACTATTTGGAGACATTACTCAATTTGATCAGGAAATGGATGAGCGTCACTCGTTGAAAAAACAATTTACACATATTGAAAGCTACCTACTTTCAAGTTCTGTGTCTTTTGATTCTGGCTATGGAGAAACAGAAGAATCATTGGTTCCAGACTATGAATTGGAGTTCTGAGCCATTTAAACAAGGTGAATTCAATGTGTAAACACTCCTTTTCACATAGTCAATCTCAAATTTAATAAGTATAGGTAATCATATGAATGCAAGTGCAGTTATGGATTTACACTACAAGTGATATTTGCAAATTCTCTCAATTTAACAAGCCATTAGGCGAGAGCAATTTCAAAGAATTTTCAAATATCACGAGTATCGTAAATCCTTAATTGCTCAAGCTTTCATACAATTACTTATTTATTATTTGTCTGCGAAAATTGTGAATGCGTCCGCATTAATTTGCATTGCGGTGCAAACTAAGAATTAAAATAAAATAAATTGGCCTGCTCCCAGCCAATCACAATGAAGAAATTTTTTCAGTCATATCATAAATGGACTAAGAGCACAAGACAAATTATAATTTTTTCGACACTTCCATTCTGAAATAAAGTACATGTATTCAAAGTAACAATTGAAAGGCCTCAAGATTGTGCACTTTTCATCTTGTATTTGTCAGATTTGAATTGACTATGTAATTCAGGAATGTGAACTAAATTCTTACCAGTGAAAAGTTCACCACTTCTTTCAAAACTCGCTTGGTGGTCTCTGCAAAGATGTTCTCCCTCAAGGAATCCATGTTGCAAAGAGCTGCTGCAGCGGCGCCAGGATTATTTAAAGCGATGTTCCTTACAGCTTTTTTTTTCTAATGCTTCCTTGCACACATGTTCCTCGACCTTCCCTGATTTGGGATATCCAGTGAAGATCTAATTCGAATAGTAACAAATTTATTGTTACAGTAATACTTTGCAATCTCAAATAAACTCAAACCAAATGTTACGTTCACAACAGGTTTCTCTTCTTATGGTACGTGCATCCGGGCTTGAATTTTCTCCTCCAATGTGAGGGGATTTTCTGTTTCTTTGGGGAATGCCTCTATTGATCCCTGCTGGAAGCTTAGCGATCTCCTTGAAGATTTGCCCGTTGCACTTTCTTCGTCGATCGCGTTTCCTTCTTTATTGCGTTTCGCTGAAGGGGTTTCACCAGTCAGTGATCGAACCGCTGTAGGTCGTTTAGAACTACTAGTTGGTGTTGTAAATTGATCGGGTGAATCTACCAGCTTCTCCAAAGGTTCATCGCAACGGCTTGTTATTACTGTGCAAGAATGAACCTTGCGAACGACTTGTCTGGCACAAGAAAGGCAAGACAATTCAGGGAAATTCATTCCACGGTGTAAACAATGTCCTAGCTTTTCAACTTCGGCAGCCAAAACCACACTCTCTTGACCAGAAGCCCCAGTCAGTTCTTTGTTTTTTACCCTGTTAAAAACTGACGCCACCGGCACTCTTTTCCCTTCAGGCGGATTTAATAGCTTTTTGCAGAAACGGCAAATACGTTCCCGTTCGCCTTGCATTTCCCCGTTCCGCGAAACGCGCGTGCGATAGAATGCTATAAAAAGCCGATATATTAGCGCGGGAAAAAGCATCTATTTTGACAGGTTTAATTACCTTCTTGACTGATTTGAAACAGGTTAATCACCGAGGGGCGGATCTTCAACCCGTCGATCGACGAGATCTTGGAATGATACAATGCCAGCAAGAAAACTCAGGATGAGGCCTTCCCAGACGATGAAGCAGACGATGCTCTTTTGGATGAAACAGTCTCTGATGTAGAACGTCAAGTGGCTTTGCAAGGGCAGATTGGTTGGAGCGTCAATGCTTTAGAGCCTGGCTGGTTCGATTTTACGTGAAACCCGTACGTGGACCGCCGTAGTGAGAAGATGGGTGTGAGTGAAAGCCATTACACAACATTCGCCAAGTGGGTCGACTTCTTTCCCGTCAAAATTTGTGTGCGGCTTTAACCGATAGAATTCATCGATGTTGCAGAACTAGATCCTTCGTGACCGGATACCAGAGAACGACTGGGTCTACTTTAATTTGTCGAGTAATTGTCAGACAAATAGTTATGGCTACCAGGGACGAGTTGTGTTGTGCCAGAACCCTCGTAACGGCCAAGGTCTACGTCGACCGTCACCCAAAATGGAGCGGTTTTAAAGATGGAAGAACCATTCAGAAAGATTAGGCCATTCAGTTGCATTTGGAAGCAGACGTGCCACAAGGACCCTGTGGCTACGAAGAACTTGCCAAATTTGCACTAGCGTCCAGTCTCTTCAACTACCAGTTACTAATAGTAGTCGTCGCACGTGTTTTTTTTAATTTCTTTTTTTTTTTTTGAACGAGAGGCCACTATTATTATTGCTAAACACATGATTACTTACATTGCCTTACTCTACTTAGAACACGACACAATACTTAACCTACTTACAATACACTACATTATTGTTATTATCATCATCATCATCATTATTATTACTATTATTATTATTATTATTTCTAGTGCTTTTACTGTCTTACAAATGTCACTTACAATACATAAAAAAAAACTATTTACAATACTTGGCATTACCTTACTTACCTACAATATGCAATAATTACTTATTATGACTTACACATTACGTTACTTAAGGAGTTACAATACAGTGTAATTACTTAATTATAGAAAAAAAACCAACAAACAAACTATAAAAAAGGACCTCGAAACAAATTACTAATTGAAATGCCTTAAATGGTGAGAAGGAATTTCCACTTCAGTTGAAATTCCCTTTCACCATTCAACGTGGCAGCAATATATTTTTCTATCTCGGTTTTATCCTGCTGTAATGAGATGAAGTCGCTGAAAACAAACATAGTATTATTTAAAGCGTTGATATAAAGTTTTGCGTCGCATTATGAGGTGGTTGAGGGTCAAACGGTGAGTACGGGGACGAGTAATTCCAGATAATACCTCTGGCTCGGAGAGAAGTAAACTCGCGTTACTTACGGTAGAATAGGCTGATTTAGCAAGAGAACGGGAACGTCATTTGACGACGACGCGCGCAGTACAAATACCCAAATATGATCAAATTGGAACAGAATCCAGATTATTCCGCGCACCCTGCAGTCGTCATCTGACCATATTTGGGTATTTGTACTACGCGCGCCGTCGTCAAGTGACGTTCCCGTTCTCATGCTAAATCAGCCTAATACCAACTTTGGAACTTATACCAAAAGGAAGACGCGTGTGGTTACCGTGTGACATCTTTTTGGACCCCCAAGAAAAACAATTGGTCCTGCTATACGAGAATGAACATTACGATGTCATTACATCGCTCCCGGCGTATTTCAAGACCAGTTATGTCTGTGCTCACTGCTTCAAGCCCTACGACCACGAGGGACAACAGGCATGTAAGAACAACATGAATCATTGTCCCGCGTGTCTGCGCACGGGATCTCCCGATTACGCAGAAGCCAGATGCCATGGTCGACGAGCCTCCATCCCCTGTGGTTCTTGCAAGCTTCTCTTCAATGGAGACACGTGCGTGGATAATCATTTAAATCGGTCTTACAATGGAAAACCCGCGGATGCCAAAAATATCAGCGTGTGCACTCAGTGTTGCAAGTGCCAGGAGTGCAAAAAAATATTGGTGGGACTAGGTGAACATGAACGTCATCTCTGCGGCCACAAGAGTGCCCCTGTTGCAAAGAGTACGTGGAAGCTGCCATGCACCAATGCTTCTTACAAATTGCCAAAAGTCCAGAACAAGAGCGTGAAGAGAAACGGAAAAATGCCGAAAGAGTTGTTGGGGCCAAAAACGAGCTTGCTGTGGCACCGCTGCAGGGTTGGCCACTCTCAGGGCCAATGAAAACAGTGACGACAATGACGATGAAGAGAAGGAGGAGGATAAACTGTCCATCCACATGTTCTTTGACATCGAAGCTATGTAAAACACGGGTCAACACGTGATCGCCAAAACAGAGCACAACGATCGTCCGTTTCGCTTCAAAGGAGAACATTGCATTTGCGATTTTCTCAAGTGGCCCAATACATTGACCGAAGAAGACACGCAACCCGTCATGGTTATCGCGCACAATTTCCAGGGCTATGACGGGTATTTCATGACAGAGGAACAACATCGCCAGTACCAAATTGTAGAACAACTGAGGAATGGTGTCAAACTTCTTCAAGTCACCTTTGATCGCATTCGTTTAATCGACTCTCTCCTTCTTTCAAACGCTTTGTCTGCATTTCCCAAGACCTTTGGTTTGACGGAACTGAAGAAGGGTCACTTCCCACATCTCTTCAACACCCCCGAGAATCAGGACTATTTTGAACCCATTCCTGAAAAGAAGTTCTACATGCCTGTCCATGTCCGTGAGTGGCCGTAAAGAGTTTAAGAAGTGGCACAATGAGCAGCTGACCAAGAACGTGCAGGTTGACTTCCAGAAAGAACTGGTCGAACACTGTGAATCCGGCATCAAGTTGTTAAAGGAGGGGTGCCTGACTTTCAAACACCTCTTCGAACCGTTGACCAAATTCAGTCCATTCGATTACATAACCATCGCCTCCGTCGGCCTGTAACCCAGCACCATCGCCTCCAATCCCCTACGCGGATGAGGATGAAAGCCAATCAGTCCAAGGGTGCTCTGGAATGGTTGCACTGGCAGGAACTCTGTTTGCTGGAGTCCCCAGACCAACAACATCTGCTGGGACTCGCATTCAGCATGCAGCCAACCGTGGCGAGTACCACATCCCCAACAGCCGTTACACCATGGATGGGGCCATGGTTGGCCCTCCCACATAGGTGATGACCCCGTCAAACGTCAGCAACACCTCCCCGATTACGAGGCTTGTGAAGGAATCCAACTGCACCTGAGCAAGATCCAAAAGAACCCTGGTCTATGCAAGGTCACTAAAATGATGCTGAATTCCATGTAGGGCAAGTTCGGAGAGCGGACCAACAAGACCTAGGCAGTAGAATTCGACAATCCCCAAAAGTTCTCGACGTTTCACGAAAGCAACAAATTCGACATCAGTTACGTGAACGTCTTGACCAAGGAGCGTATTGAAGTCCACTACAAACACGAAGTCGAAGACAACCCGGTGAACCCGAATCTCAACATCTTCGTAGCCTGCTTCACCACCTGCTGGGCCCGTCTTCGTTTGTACGAAGCACTAGACCTGTTACAGGAGCGCGTGGTGTACTTTGACACCGACAGCGTCGTTTTCCGAGGTCTGCCCAGACAACCCGACCCATCACTTGGAGTTTACCTCGGCGATTTCAAGGATGAGTTGCCTGACGGAGATCACATCACATTACGGGTACCTGACCAGCAGGGGTAGAGAAGAATGCAAGGTCTGCGGGATATCCCTCAACAGCAAGCGAATCAAACAACTCAACTACCAGGTGCTCTGACAGAACGTGCTGGACGACATCCAACAACCCTGGGAGTCAGGAGTACGCCAAACCGATGTGGTGAAATCCTACCACATCATTAGGAATACCAAAGAGTTCGCCCTCGAGACGGTGGATCAGACCAAAAAATACCAAATGGTCTACAACAAGCGTGTGATCGACCTGGCCACATTCCTGACATAAACTTTACGGATACTCACGATGTACTCCGGAAGATGTGCAACTTGTAAATAATATTTTCCCCTCACCTACTCATGTCAACGCACACGCAATGATGCTCAATACTCACTCTTCACCCTCATATCCCCTCCATGTAACACGCACACACTAATCATTTCTCTCAAATCGTTCACGGGCGCTGCGGCCACCAGAACCCAGCACATGTCCCGCATGTGAAATTAGAATTTTTTGAAATACAACTTTGACTTCTTTCCAAAATCAACAAAAGTGTCTCCGTGTGGATTTTTTGTACCTCAAATCAAAACAAATCCATTCAAATGGAAAAGGGCGGCGTTTTTTATTGAATACGTCATTTGATGAGTACCTGTCAAAAACTGTTGGAACAGGCACATATTACTACTACTGAGTAAAGTGTTAACGTTTAAACTAAAAACTCAAAAAAAACAAAAAACAAAAACAAACAAAAAGAAAGAAAGAAACGCAGTGGCTCGCAAAAATAGGCTTGGCACTCCAGCTCGCAGGCTCGCACATTAGTTACACTCTTAGAGAACGCTTTTCATAGCAGAGGAATTTAAAAACTCTGGCTTTGCGTTTTAGTGTGGACGGAAAACATTTGGAAAATGGATCTTTTCGGAAAACGATGACGTCACGATGATCATGTGATTTCCCTGCCCAAGTTTTCCTCAAATTCAAATCCAAAATGACCGGTAATTTTTGCGTTTTCAAATATCTCCGTCGTATTTTGACGGGGTCGAAAGAAGTGTTTGTCTCGGTAATGTTGTGGTATTCACAGGTAATAGCTTCCTAGTATATACCACACAAGTGAATAGTGCTTTTCGCGCGCTCTCATTGGTTAACTCGGAGGTGATTAGCAAGTACTATTCACCTCCGAGCAGCCGGCGCGAGAGATTTTAAAATTTCCGACCGCTTGCCACACATTAAATAACGTTTTGGGCCGCTAATTATTCAGCTTGTGTGATATATACTAAAACAATTGTTCACCTCAGTGTCGGTAATAGTGATGGATATTTACCTCCACTTCGGGGAATAATTGTTAATTATACGTCAGCGCAAAGATAACAATTTAGAATAACACTTACAGTAACGACAAACCTAGCGAATGATGCTAGCTGATTTCAATGTTCGTGAAGGTACTTCCAATCAATTGATGTTCGTTTTCTGCATTTCAGTGCTTTACCAAGTTCATGAAGTGAGGATAATAAAAATATCTTTTTATGAAACTGGAATGGAAGGTTTTCGTGTTCAGTGTTCACCAGCGTACTCACAGTGACGCAGTTCACTGATGATTCTTGTCTGTAATGTGGATTAGTTCAAGCTTGTTTGTGTACATTTCAATGTAATAAAGGCTTTGTGATTGTAGTAATTCTCATCACATTCCTGTGATAAACCTGGCCTTGGTTTTGCTTTTCCAGCTCTCAGTTTGACTCGCACATCCAGCACTTCAACTCAAGTCATTTTTAGTGCAGAGTGCACTATTGGGATGGTTTGGGGGTTGACGTCGCTAAAGTACTGTGGCAATAAGGCACTATTACACTAAGGCACTATAGGACTAAGGCACTATGGTACTAAGGCACTATGGCACTAAGGCACTAAGGCGCTAAGGCACTAAGGCACTAAGGCACTAAGGCACTAAGGCACTAAGGCACTAAGGCACTAAGGCACTAAGGCACTAAGGCACTAAGGCACTAAGGCACTAAGGCACTAAGGCACTATGGCACCATGGCACCATGGTGCCATGGCACTATGGCACTATTGCGTTATGACAATATGGCAATAAGGTGTAAACTTTAATGTTTGTATAATTAATTAATTTCAATTAATTAATTAGGCTTGCAGCAAGGGGGTAGGATGGGGTAGGTACTTGTGGGCACTACGTAAAATGGGTGGTGCATGTACGTACGTGATTTCTTTGATCACTTCAAAAAGCTGTATATTTGTTGCAGAAAGTCCCTTGCTCTCGTTGTGGTACTTTTCTCTTTAAAACAAAACCAATATTTGCTCATGCGCAGGTTAAAAAGCGTTAGTGTCAACTACATCAAGTTCTCTGGGAGCAACCATTTTGAAATAACCGAATTCTGGTGATTCTGCCTATCCTGTTTCCCTGCACAGTCTGCATCTACGGCGCATGCCTGAAATGATTGCTCCCAGAGCTCTCGTTTTCCGACCGCTGGTCAAGGGGAACGAAGACTCTGGGAACGAGATTGCATATCAGGTGGAAGATACATTTTATACAAGATCACACACGTTGAGCGCTTTTCCTTGTGGTAGAACCTAATAAGTCATACGCATGTGTTCTAGCATCGTTAGCACGATACAAACGTAGGCACGCAAGGGGTGCAAGAGTTATTTTTTTGTGTGAAGTGTCGGAGATAAGAGCATTCATGGAGCTGTTTACAGTATCGATTTGGTTAATTTGACAAGTTTTTTCGGTTGTGATGTACAGCAAGAAACAAAATGGGAATTTATGATGTACATGCGAAGTTACACCGGTCATGGTAAGATAGCTAAATAGTAAGCCATAAAATGTTTGACTGAACAAACTAAAGTAATCTGGCACGTCTCAGATTAATGTAGATATCATCTTATTTTCTAACAGGCAATTTGATTCGTTCTTTGAGAGTCTATCTTTTTGTCGAGGGTAATATATATTTTTTCTGGGTTTGTTGTTTTACTCCTTGCTGTAGGCTCGATTTCCGCTGCTCATTCGAGTCCGGTCTACATGTTCTTCCCCGACTTGGTTAAATGTAAATATATCACAGACCTGATTATTTATCTATAACCTTTATAACATTCAAAGTCCGGTTTTCATGTGACTTCATCACGCTGGATGCTTTGGCCGATGTACTAATGCCATCAACTTTTGAATGGCTATCCACGTAGAAATAAATCTAAACATTAAGTTTTGCAGTTGCAATTTCTTCAACAAAAAAATAACACATAGGGATAACAGAATGTGGTTCGCGTTAATATTTGTATTGACAGTGACAATGTTGTGTCAAAGTGCCTCACTCGCTTCGAATTTCACATTTTTAGCTTCAAATTTTTCACTGCAGAAAACAAATGACAACGCCTTCCCTGGCTTCGTTTGTGTACCTTTTTCTCTTTGTCGCTGTAGTCGTTTAGGTCGTGTTACTACTGATGCGATTTCGTAGAGTGTTTGCTTCATTGTTTTCCAGTGTTATTGACGGGCTGCGATGAGAAATATTCCTGTGCCATTTATCAAACAGGAACTTTAGTTGAAATCTGGAGGCGATGGAAGCTTTGGAAGCAAATTTACGGCTATTTTCTTCCTTCGGTAAATTCGCTGTTAAAAAAAATATCTGTGCGTTTTGCGATCTAAATTACCACTCTCCTTCGGTAAACTTGCAGGGCTTTGCGATTGGTCGCGATGAAAAATATCTGTGAGATTTGCGAGCTTACTCACCACGTTTAAAGGATGTAGCTTGGCTAGAAGACGCTCGGTTTATTTTTCTAATTTTCCATACATTTGTCTGTAAATTTGGCGGGTGGACGCGGCTCGCGGGAGAAAAAATACAGACAAATGTATGGAAAATTAGAAAAATTAACTGAGCGTCTTCTAGCTAAGGTACATCCTTCAAACTTGATGAACACAATCTTCCACCTAGCATTTTATACCTAGTCAGAATGAATGATAGGAAATAGAGGAATTCAAAACATACTAAACGTACTCATGGAGAAACTTTAAATTTCCTCTACGTGTTTATTCAAAGAACTATTTTCACTCGGGGGAAAGCCAGTTCAAATCCAGTTCTATTTTCGCGGCGGCCGTTTCTAATGCTGCTATTTCCCTTTTATTCTCCTGAAAATCCCGTTTTTCATCTGGATGCCAACTCAACTATCCACAGAAAAACTGACTCTCATTTTGCCATTCGGCAGGTGCGAACTGTGTGATTTCTTTCATGACAATTAAGCTTACATAGCGTTGACCGGTATTTCCAAGCGCGTAAACTGCGTCTCTTATCTTGGCAGAGGTTTGAGTCTATCTGTTTGTCGAGGATCGAGGGTCGAGGGTCCCATGTCGAGGGTCGAGGGTCGAGGGTAATATTATTTTTTTCTGGGTTTGTTGTTTTACTCTTTGCTGTAGGCTCGATTTCCGCCGCTCAGTCGAGTCCGATCTACATGTTCCTCCCCGATTTGGTTAAATGTAGTCTTCTCGATTCAGGTATCTTTTAATTTTGGGTCATTCATTTTTTCATCGACGTTGTTCTCGGCGTCGGCGTCGGCGTCGAGGTTTCGTAAACTCCCTAGTGTTATTGACGGGCCGCGATGAAAAATATTCCTTTGCCATCTATCAATCAGGAACTGTAGGTGAAATCTGGAGGCGATGGAAGCTTTGGAGGCAAATTTACGGCTATTTTCTTCCTTCGGTAAATTCGCGGTTAAAAAAAAATATCTGTGAGTTTTGCGATCTAAATTACCACTCTCCTTCGGTAAACTTGCAGGGCTTTGCGATTGGTCGCGATGAAAAATAATATCTGTGAGATTTGCGAGCTTATTCACCACGTTTTAAAGGATGTAGCTTGGCTAGAAGACGCTCGGTTTATTTTTCTAATTTTCCATACATTTGTCTGTAAATTTGTGCACGCGGCTGGTGGGGAAAAAAAATACAGACAAATGTATGGAAAATTAGAAAAATTAACTGAGCGTCTTTTAGAAAAGCTACATCTTTCAAACTTGGTGAATACGATCTTCCGCCTAATATTTTATACCTAGTCAGAATGAATGATAGGAAATAAATAGAGGAATTTAAAACATATTAAGCGTATTCATGGAGAAACTTTTTAAGAAAAATTTCCTCTACGTGTTTATTCAAAGAACCATTTTCACTCGGGAGAAAGCCAGTTCAAATCCAATTCTATATATTTTCGCGGCGGCCGTTTGTAATGCTACTATTTCCCTTTTTTTTCCCCTGAAAATCCTGTTTTTCATCTGGATGCCTACTCAGCTCTCTACAGAAAAACACAGACTCACATTTTGCCATTCGGCAGGTGCGAACTGTGTGATCTCTTTCATGACAATTAAGCTTACATAGCGTTGACCGGTATTTCCAAGCACGGAAGCTGCGTCTCTTATCTTGGCAAAGGTTTCTTCAAGTTCTTATCTTTTAGCGCTTGCTTCCTTAAGTTTAAACTTTAATTCTTGCTTCTTTTCAGGGGCACCCAACGACCGTATTCTCTCAAAATAATGCTTTTAAACGCTGTTTTAGGCTACCTGGAGTACTTTTAAAGCTCTGTAGGTTAATTTTAGGTTGCGCTTAAAGAATTTTAACTTTGCGGTTATTCTAGGGGAACTTGAGTATTCTCGAATTTATTACGGCTTTTTTGTCCATTCCCCGAAAACCTTAGGACTTATCGCCTTTCCGAAAATGATAGCTGACCTTTTCTCGGTACCCAAAACGACATTTTTTTACAATTCCAAAACAACAGATATTAAATTTCTCATATCACGAAAGTTCGAGGTGACAATTCTCTTCAGAAAATCAGAGGGGATTAAAGGCCTTCCGAACAGATAATTTACCGAAACGATCCGTTGGGTGCCCCAGGGGCACCCAACCACCGTTTTCTCTCAAATGCTTTTAAACGCTGTTTTAGGCTAGCTGGAGTACTTTTAAAGCTCTGTAGGTTAATTTTAGGTTGCGCTTAAAGAATTTTATCTGTTCGGTTATTCTAGGGGAACTTGAGTATTCTCGAATTTATTAGGGCTTTTTTGTCCATTCCCTGAAAACCTTTGGTCTTATCGCCTTTCCGAAAATGATAGCTGACTTTTTTTCGGTACCCCAAACGACATTTTTTACAATTCGAAAACAACAGACATTAAATTTCTCATATCACGAAAGTTCGAGGTGACAATTCTCTTCAGAAAATCAGTGGAGATTAAAGGCCTTCCGAACAGATAAGGTACCGAAACGATCCGTTGGGTGCCCCTGTCTTTTGCTCAATGAATCTTCCACATTGGCTAAGTAACTGACGCCCGCTTGTCGGAAGAGAAACGTCGCTCGTTTTCGGTACTCGATACTCGTCCGCATCATTGTTCAGTTCAGCCCGACGTGTAGACCTTTTTTCGTGCAGGAGATTTTAAATTTGATTCAGGGCTTTGTAACTGCTGTGTTGATGCTGTGTGACATTTCAAGCTGTTTTTTTACTCTCTCGGGCGTTGTTAGCCGAGCAATCATGTTCAAGACTAGTCTTTAGTTACCTTTTGTGGCTTTCAGGAGAAAATGAAGATCATCTTCAGCTAGATACCGCGCGGACAATGTTGAGGTGAACCCTTTCTTCCTTAATTCCCCTGGATATTGTAAAAGATCCCAGTCGATATCCGACAGAAATTCCTCTCTTGATTTCCTATAATTCATTCTGATTTTCAAAACTGCAAAAGACAAAATGCCCGTACGCGTTGCTGACTTTGCTCCTCTTCAAGTGTTTGCGGAGTGGCGCCGAAACGTTCCCTAGTGGGCGGGTAAACTTTGAAGTTTGATTGTCAAAACTTTGAATTTTGATTGACCGGCAGTTGCAAGCGACGGTAAGACCTTTTTTGAACGTTTCCTCCACCGTGCTCTTCATTTGTAATAGCTAGTAGTTACAGTGTAGTTACGGCATGTATTTCAGAAAATTTATTGAAAAGTTCGACTGATCGTGTGACAGAAAGTCAGGCCAACATTTTACCAAATTAGGTTTGATGTTAATGACAAAGCAAACACACTTCAATGTAGCGAATGGGGTTGACAAGCCTCCGATTCACGACTCCCATGATTTGTGACATTTGAAAGAAAAAAAAAGCTCAGAAAAAAACAAGTATTACCCTCGACCCTCGACCCTCGACCCTCGACCCCCGACATGTGACCCTCGGCCCTCGATGATAGGGTCTAAAAGTACTCACGAGTAACCACGAGTGACCACGAGTGACCACGAATGACCACGAGTGAGATTACATCAAAAAATGTCAGTGATGTTATTATGACGTCATCAAGAAGTAATTGTGAGGTCATATCATTAAATAATGACCTTACCACCACACTGAGGCTATTTACTGGAGTAGTAATCAAAGATTAGAACAGTGGCCGTGTTTCACAATTCGATTTTTTTCCTTTTCAAATATTAGCTGCTTTTTTACTTGTGCAAGGGAAGAAAAATTCGCCCGATTTTACTAAAAACTGCGCGCGGACTTTGCACGCTTTGTTTGATCGAATAACAGATAAACCATTCTGGCCGGAAAATACGGCCTTTTGGCAACCTACAAAACTAGGTGGTAAATCTCGTACAGACTGGACTGCGTTACACCGCGTAAACGTAACTAGTGATCACTAGCGTAACTAGAACATGTCCGATAATTTTTAGCGACGACTCAAGATAAAGGAGGTGTCTCCTCTATGTCCTTCCCTTCCTCCGGAGTCCCCGGAGATGTTTAAAATCCTGGTATGTGGACTATAGATTTCAGATTGCATGCCATAAAATGAAACGGAAACCCAAAATTTGAAAATAAATTGAAAACAAGTTGAAACATAAATTTTGCGAGTTGCAGCTAGGCAAATGTCCACGATTTGTTGTCAGAAAACTAATTTAACCCCGAATTGCACAGCTTAACAAAACGCCGTGATTTGTGGTCAGAATGGTTTATTCGACGTTCCAAGGTTAACATTTTTCAATTGTGAAAACAAGAGGTAAACTCGCGCAATTTAAGCAAATACAAACGCAGGGTAAAAATGTTTGGCGACGCGCTGTCTGGTGGGTCGGCTTGCCGAAATCGCGAAACTTAATTTTCTCAAGAAATATTTATTATAAGTTTTGGCGTTCTGAAATTGAACGTTCACTTGCGGAAACAAATCTTAAAGAAACGCTTTTACTGGAAGTTTATAGTTCCCTACAAAGCTTATAGTTTGACAAGTTTCATTCATTCATTAGTAGTTCAACCTCACGTGCAGATCGTTATCTGTTATTCGATCAACCAAAACTGGCAAAGTCCGCGAGTGAAGTTTTGAGCCTTTACACTACGTTTAATAAGATCGCTCGATTTTCTTACCTTTCACAACTGAAAAAAGATCACAAAAGAAGCATGAAAGAACAGAAGGTCAACAGTCAATATTTGGAAAGAAAAAAAAAATCGAATTGTGAACTCACAGGCAGTGCTCTCAACACTATTAAATAGCTTAAGTGTGGTCACTGGTCAGGTCATTATTTGATGAAATGACCTCACAATGACTTCTTCATGACGTCATGATAATTTTTTGACTTTATCTTAACCGTAGTCACTCGTGGTCACTCGTGGTCATTCGTGGTCACTCGTGGTCACTCGTAAGTACTTTTAGACCCTATCACCCTCGACCCTCGACAAAAGATAGGGTCTAAAAGTACTCACGAGTGACCACGAGTGACCACGGGTGACCACGGGTGACCACGAGTGAGCACGAGTGAGATTAAATCAAAATATCTCCGTTTTGTTACTACGACGTCATTAAGGAGTCACATTCACATCATTTCATCAAATACCGCATCTATTAGAAGGGAAACTACTGACTGAAGATTTTCCACGACATACGTCCCATAATTAAACAAAAAGGCCAAAAAAAAAAATATTAAAATGAAAAAACGATAACTACAGCAACACGTATGCTTTATTTATGTCACCATGTTATTTAACTTTTTGAAAACACGCCAAGCGTTAGATTTGAATATTTCTTTAGAGACACCAGGCGACCAACATTCCGCCACTGTCATCTACTCTTCCTCTTGTAGACATAACAAAAATACAACTTCAGAGCGCGAAGTAATGAATTTCTTTTTCCTGGTGAAAACAATACCTGAAATTTACTTATTATCAAATGGAATAGGAAGACCCTATAAACCGACAAAATAAGGGAATTTTAGTTGAACTGAGGAACGACAATATTCTTTCTTAATTAACTCAACGTCAGGTAATGTCATGGAATTAACAAACTGGATCATGCTATCACTTCCTGCTCGCATACACAGGTGTACGATTACTTTATGCGCCAAACAAACGTAGGGAGAGCGTTAAAAAAAGCTTGGCAATGCGTTGCTAGCTTCTTCACGGAACATAAGAACATATATGTGTCTCTTGGCTATAATGTGAAAAACAGGAAAAAAGTAAGGCAAAAATTATATTGAAATATGTAAACAGTTTTGAATGAGGTATTCTAATGGACTACTACCAAAGCACAACCGTATGGTCCTTTAAAGACAATGTTATGGTCATATTTATCAACCACTGCTTTCTGCTGTGTTGACATGGTAAGGAACTCGCTCCATTCCATTTGGACCATGCCGTTGAAGAGTGGATTTTTCCGCTTTACGTGACTAAATATTGGATGGTAGTATATGTATTAGAGAAGTCGGCGTTGAAAATCAGCTGACTGGTTTGATTGTTACGACCTTTTAGTCGACGATCCACATGCTTAACAATAATGTTATTTGGCTCAGTTCTGTATTTCTGCGTAAAATCTTCCCCACAGCCATAGCACTTTCTGACAGCTTTGGGTCGAGCACAAAGCGTGTAAGGATAAGGCGACATTCCCGAGTGCCATGGTACACCACTCAAAGGTTGCGGAACTTGTTGACTTGCAGTAGATGGTGGCTGAAATGTTGAGTGGACACTGCCTGTTAGTTGCAATGAAGACTGCTCCGACTGAAAACCAGGGACTGTTGAGTGTAGAAATGACGGGTCAGTGAAATTTGGTGTCGTCTGTAACGGATGGCTGTTGAGAGTTGCTGATTGTGAAGCTGACTGCCCATAGAGTGTATATTGCACTTGCTGGTAATGCGGCCATGGCGGGCCCCTCGTCTGTGTTTGTTGTGAAGCAACCGGAGGAAAAGGAGAATTCAACGTTGGCATACTCCATGCTGACTGGTTCACAAATGGCATTGAGGTTGTCTGTTCCGGCCAATCTATTGTACTTTCATTGGCACCAGGGAAAAACTCATCTTGTACCATGCTTGTAGACGGCATTGTTGCATCAGGGCGACTGGATAAGACTGGTCTCTGAGACGAGGTGGCAGGGTTAAGTACACTTGACAAGGACTTTTGACTTGGTTGTTGTTTTCGTGTTGCTGCTTTGCGGACTTCGTTTTGCTTCAGACCCTTTTCTGAAACTTTTAGACCAGTTTCGATGGCTGCGGTGAGGTTCACGCCAGCAATGCCTTTGGATACCTTCTTTCTCAAGTTTTGACGAAGGGCATACAAATATTCGAAGAGGATTCCTTGGTCGTCGGCAACAGCAACTGTGTCGGGGCATATCTCAAGTGCTCTGTATGTGCTGCAGACACACTGGAATAAGTCACTCTTTTTACCCAAGGGCTTCACGATGAGTGGGTCTCCACCGTCCTTACTTTTCACAGTTCTCAATCTCTGGTCGTTAGACGCCGCCTCTTTTATGGCTCCTTCCTCATTGATGAGAAGTTCTGCTTTTTTAAAGATAGCTTTCAAGGTGGCTGTTGGAATGCACTTTTCTGGTATAGAAGATTCGTGAAACTTATGCTAAGATGCTTGGGTAGAGGCGATTGCGTACCAGTGACGTCGTCTTCTGTGCCATTCGATCTCGGACCTTGTAAACTCGACGTGGTTTCATTGCCACAGAGCCAAATAAAACGGTCATGTGATATTTATGACTATTCTTATAATCGTTTTGTTTTAAACTTATCTTTAGTATTTTGGGTTTCCTTTCATTCCACATGCAATCTGCAATGTATAGTCCACACTGTAAGTTTTTAAACATCTCGAAAAGAGAGAGAGAGAGACGGCGGGTAGGGGGGGGGGGGGAAGGGGCGGTAGGGGGAAGTACAAAGAGGAGACGCACGTTTTCCAAAGTCAATAAAAATTATCAGATTTTTTCTTGGAAGATATTTCAAATCATGCGCTGCGCGTTCACACAGTAAATAACTTCAGTTTTCGTGAGTAAGTCGTAATTTGATGAACTATTGTGAAAATGACTCCGTAATGACGTCATAATAACAGCACTGAGACATTTTGATTAAATCTCACTCGTGGTCACTCGTGGTAACTCGCGGTCACTCGCGGTCACTCGTGGTCACTCGTGGTCACTCGTGGTCACTCGTGGTCACTCGTGGTCACTCGTGGTCACTCGTGGTCACTCGTGGTCACTCGTGGTCACTCGTGGTCACTCGTGGTCATTCGTGGTCACTCGTGGTCACTCGTGGTCACTCGTGAGTACTTTTAGACCCTATCTCGAGAAAAAGATAGACTCAAACTTTCCCTGCACTGATTGGCTCAGTGGGGGAAGCTGTATCTGAGATCCCAGTTGAATGCGTTTGTGGGCGGAGTTTGGTTGCAAAGCAAAAGATTTTTCTTACGCTGTTTTCTCGAATAATTTTTTTTGCTTGAAGCAGACACTTTAAAGAGTTTTAACTCAAAGGGAATTTGTTCAATTGCCCTCAAATTTGGACGGTAGCTAGTTTAACATATAAACTACGAAAATTGTCTGCGAATTGTTAATTTCGAAATATTTTATCTTCGAGAGCGATTTTTGTATGATCACTCTACATTATTTTAATCCTATTTCGAAAATGTTCTGTAACTTTTTACTGCAATTGAATATGGCAAAACGCAGACACGTTTTTTAAGCGCTTTGGGCCCTGAAACCGAAGAAAAAATGAAATTGGCGAAAAACAAAAATCGCTTTGACTTGTAGCTCTTGAAAGGTGATTCGGGCGCTCGCATTTAGTGGTCGTGAAAAATTCGACAATTCATTTTATTTCAAAATTCTTGGAATAGTTTGATAGCCAGCTCTATAAGCTTTAATTTGATATAGGGGTTTAGGTATCTACATCGCTTGCACGCGAGACACCCCTGAAGGTATACCGTAACCTTAAACCAATCAGCCTGTTCGTATGAATGGACCAATCAGCAAGGGTGTTAGTTCAACGTTGCCAAGGGTATTCTCCCGCCGTATCGGTAAAGATTGACGAAGGCAGAAGTCGGCGGAGACACATTACTGTTCTCTTGAGACATGGTTCGGCAGCTGAAAGACGTGCTGGGCGGAAAAGCGAGAGTTAGAAAAAAAAAACAGCGACGAAACGACTTGCTGTGATGACAACGCGCGAAAGCAGATCCTCGCGTGTGAGCGAGGCTACGCCGGGCCGAGGCTTACAATAGACCAATTTCGATCTATTAAAATTCAGCCTAACACAATAGACCTCAGCACGAGGCTCTGGGGAATTAACCCCACAAACTCTGTAGTTATTCCTCGGAGCCTCGTACTGAAGTCTACTGTTTTAGCCTGGAGTTTAATATATCGAAATTGGTCTATTCAATCGGTGTGGTGGAGATGGTGGACCGTTGTGGCATTCAGGTTGGATGGATAAGTGTCAATTCAGCGACCACGACGAGTGACTTTCGAGGGTTTTTAAAGGCAGTAGATGTATGGATAGAAAGACCGCAGGTTGTGAATCGTCGACTCATGGGTGCGCTTATCGTTCAGAGGACTTCAGTTGAATATTTGACCAGTAAAGATCTTGAGAGATCAGTGAAATTGCTGTTTGATGATCAAGGCAAATATCTATTTCAAGGAAATGGTAATAAGGAACTTGAGACAACAAAACATGACGACATCTCTGTGATCACCAAATCTGATGCTGAAGAAGCTAATGCACTCGAAAGCTGTGGAAAGGAAAACCAATCAGGTGCACGTGTATGTGAGGAAGACAGAAGTACTGTTATTGTTCGTAAGTTACTGCCCAAACAAATAGACAGAAAAGATGCCATTTTCGAATTGGTGATTCTAGGTAAGTGTATTTAATATATAGATTTAGCCAAGCCTAAAAGCCAAGCTCCTGGGCCAGGTTGTTGAAAGCCCGATCAAGCTAACCCAGGATAAGTGAGAATTTTTTGAGTTTTGTAATTTTGTGGTGAGGCTTTCTGTTTATATTGTTTTGCTTCTGTTTGAGTTTCAATAATCTCAAACTGCACAAAACAAAAGCAGCTAAAAACATTTGAATACCTTCCGAACAACTGTGGCCCTGATTAAGAAGTTAACCTGGCATGAGCCTGCGATCCAATCGAAAATCAGTACTTGGTCAGCAGTCAACTTGAAAAACTCACATGACCTTGATGAGCTCTAAACCTGAGTCTACGGTATGTTCACATGATACTGGTCAGCAGATATCTTGTTTTGACAGCTGTCAATGGGACCATAACATGGATGTCCAATATCAAATATGTACGATGTAAACCAAGGCTGTATGCCTCAGTCGACCTATTAGCTGGAGTATGGCTGTCATGTTGCACGATGTTGATGTAGTCATTGGGGGCATGTGCCCGCATTCCATGCCACTAGCGATGTTGACCATGAAAAAAGAGTTGCATGGTTTTTTATTTCTATGCATACATGTGGTTCTGTCCTATAGTATGGTGGCCCAGCATTCTCATATGAAAATCACATGAATATACATAATATTTGTCAGAAAACTGGATGACAAAATAAAAACTGGTGAGACAATCTCAGATAGTGCAGAATGCAATTTATGGCTCTGATACAGTAGTCACATAGGTCCTTACCCATGTTGTTCTCTCCCTTAGTAGTCAACTAATATGAGCGTACAAAAACTTGATAAGACGTAATCTTAGCATTGTGTAAGTTTCATGTTTGTATTTTCTTTCATAAGTGCCATGGAGTCTGCAGCAATAATAATGAAGTTTCTTTTGTCACAAATTTAGTAGTTTTACATGTAACAAATGTGGGAAAGTTTCGGCTGAATATGAACTTTGGGCTCTCTTTCATAAAAGTAGAAACAAACAAGCTGCTAAGGAGAAGCAATACGTTCCCATTCTCTATTTCAACCCTGACAAACACAATAGTTATAAAACAGCAGGTGACATTTCTTGAATCGAGCTAGGGAAGATTTGGGAAGATACGCAGTCACAGTAGTGTTCTTTGCACGAAAAAAGGAGAACTGATGTTACCTGAAATATAACTGCTATCCCCAGCCAAAACGAGAGTGTGATATCACTCATTACAAAAAAATTAAGAAAAACTGTGCATCTGAACTCAAGAACGGAGTTTATCACACTAGCAATGCTAGAACGCATGCATCTTACATGTTATGTTCTACCACAAGGGATGGCACTCAACGTTTGTCGGTAGTCCCGTATGAAATGTATCTTTCACCTAACATATAGTTGACTTTGACGCTAACTAATCTGCACATGCGTCTGGAGCAAATTGCATTTGTTCTTGAGAGAATGGCACCACAAGTATAGCATGAGATTTGAACTAGTGAGACAATCTCAGATAGTGTAGAGGGCAATTGATAGCTCTGGCACGGTAGTCCCATAAGTACTCACCCCTGCTCGGTTCACTTCCAGTTTGTGTCTACCATGGTAGTCTGCTAGGGCTTTTCCCCTTTGCAGTGTGTATGTCTCAAGGTTGTATTTTCATTCAAGGTCCAAAAATTACGCACAAATTAATTACTACTAGTGGTTTACGTTGATTTTCATTCATTTTAAATTCAATAATACGTTGAAGCAGCAAACATGACAATTTAGCTCTTTACGCCAACTTTGTAACTTGATACTTTTGTTTTCCTCGCAAAGGCATGTAATATGAAACCCTTGTTTTCTCCAAAACATACGGAAGATGTCGTTGTTTTTTGGAGATAAATGAAAGAAAGTTAAATATCTGATGTAGTGATGAAGAAACGGAACAGAAACAATGTTGTTTTACTAAAAATGCAAATTTTTACCGATGAACAAGAACTAATTTAATTATCAGATAGTCACGAAATACCACTTTCTTTTTCTGTTGCCACCTTTGTAGTTAACAGTACAACAGTTCAAAATTAACACAAAACGATATTGATGGCTGAGAAGCATTTCAACAAAAAGTATTGAAGATAAACAGCACTACTTGGCCGATAGGAATGAGTCTCCTCAAAGACTGATTAAATTAATTTGCGCTTTCATTAGTTGCCATGGAGTCTGCAGCAATATTTGAGCATTTTCCTGGTTTCTTTTGTTACAAATTTACAATTTGGAGAGTATTAAAGCCACTAACTTGGGAACTTTTTGGTCTCTCTTACAGACACAATTAAGGCAAGAAATAAACAAGCCACTAAGGAGAAGCAATACATTTGAACCCTGACTAGCACACTATTGTAGATTGAAAACTGCTGATGATATTTGTTGAACCGACCTTTGTGTAATTCTAAAAGCTATGCAGCCACATTAATGTTTCACTTTTGCAATAAAAAGGGACAATTGGCGCTACCTGAAAAATAACTGCCGTCCTTGGTCACATGACATGACATAAAATAATGCATGGAAAGATAGTGTATAACATTAATGATGCTAGAACGCATGCGTCTTACATGTTGAGTTCTACCATAAGGAAAACTATTCAACATTTGTGCATGGTTCCGTATGCAATGTATCCTTCACCTAATATAGAAGCCACGAACGCTAACTAATCTACGTATGCGTTTAGAGCAAATTTGTTTTGTTCTAAGGAGAATGGTACCACAAGGAGAGCAAGGGGTTACCTGAAACAAATATATAGCTTTGCGATGTTCAAACCTAAGTGACGGCGATGGAATGTGTTTTACGTAGAGTACACATGTACCTTTCCCACCCCACCACCACTACTTCCTTGCCTGTAGACTAATTAATTAATTGAACTTAATTAATTAAACAAACATTAAAGTTTACACCTTAGTGTCATAGCGCCTTAGTTCCTTAGCGGCAGGCAGCTCCCATAACCATCCCAATAGTGCACTCTGCACTAAAAACCATATATAAACTTTTGTCATGTTATCAAAGAAAGAAACATAAGTATGACACATTTTGTGTAATGTACATGGGTACCTACACCACCCAGCCCTCCTTCCCACAAGGCTAATTGATTAATTGAAATTAATTGATTAAACAAACATTAAAGTTTACACCTTATGGTGTTATGGTGTTACCGCCTTAGTGCATTAGTGCCTTAGCAAACAGCAGCCCCCTAACCCATCCCAATAGTACACTCTGTACTAACCAGTGAGACAATCTCAGATAGTGCAGAGTGTAATTTACGGCTCTGATACAGTAGTCACATAGGTCCTCACCCTTGCAGTTCTCTCCCTTGGTAGTCAACTTGGCCTTTTCCCCTTGCAGAATATGAGCAGACAAAAACTTCGTAAGACGTAACTTAGCATTGTGTATGTTTCATGTTTGTATTTTCTTTCAAGGCCCAAAAATAACTTTTAATTGCTGTTTGTAAAGATGGCTTTGAATTTTATTGTGGTGTTTTAAGCTGAGTTTCAGTCATTTTAAATTCAATAATACGGAGAAGTGGCAAATGTGACAATTTCACTTTTCACACCAATGTTTGTAGCTTGATACTTTTGTTTTCCTTGCCTAGGTTTGCAACATGATACCCTTGTTTCCTTGAAAATATGAGAAAGATGTGTATTTTTTACTCACTGCTGGAGATAAATGGAATAAAGCTAAATATCAGATGAAAAATCGAAGAGGAACAATTTGTTTTATTCCAAATGCAAATTTTCATTTCATTTATAAACAAGAACTAACCTAGTTATCACATCACGTCCAGTCGCGGAATAGTTTGTTCTTATTCATGTCAAACTAATGCACAATGCTATTGATTAATACAACTAAGGAGCGTTTCAATGAGAAGTAATGAAGGTAGAGATCGTTACTTGGTCGAAATTATATCCTACATCGGTGAGAGAGTCACCTCAAAGACTGATGAGACTGACGGTTTCAGTAAGTGCCACGGAGTCTGCGGCAATATTAATTGTGGAGTTTCTTTTGTCACAAATTTACTAGTTTTACATTTAACTAACATGGGAAAGTTTCGGCTGAATATGAACTTTTTGCTCCCTTCATAGAGGAGGAAATAAACCGGCTGCTATGGAGAAGCAATATGTTTCCATTCTTTATTTGAACCCTAGTAAACACAGAATAGTTATAAAACAGCAGACAAAATTCCTTGAATTGAGCTAGGGTGGATTCTAGAAGATACACAGTCACAGTAGCATTATTTGCACTAAAAAAGGGAGAACTGATGTTACCTGAAATACAGCTGCTATCCCCGGTCAAAACGAGTGTGGTGTCACTTGAAAAAACGCACAGATCCAAACTCCAAAACGGAGTTTTTCACACTAGCAATGCTAGAACACATGCGTCTAAGATGTTGTGTTCTACCACAAGGAAAAGCACATTACATTTGTGAGTGATCTCGCATGAAATGTATCTTTCACCTAACATGTAGTTGACACTGAAGGCTAAAGCCTGGTTCACACTAGCGACATAATGACATGATGACATAATGACATCTACATAACAATATAAGGAAAAGATCAGTTTTATCTTTATGTTGTTATGTTCATGCTGTTATGTTTCTAATATGTCATTATGTCTACATGTTCACACTACAAACATAACGTCCTTTTTACGTCAAGATAACATACTCTTTATGTCGTTTGTGAGGATGTCGTTAAGTCGTTATGTCGTTAGTGTGAACCAGGCTTAACTTATCTGCGCATGCGTTTCATGCAAATTGCTTTTGTTCTTAAGAGAATAGCACCACAAGGATAGCAAGAGATTTACGAAAACATATATATAGTTTTGTTATGTTTTCAAGAAACCAACGCAAGTATATCATGTTTTGGCAATGCGTAGTACACTCGAGTACCCCCTTCCTGCAAGGCTAATTGATTAATTGATTTTAATCAATTAAACAAACATTATAGTTTACACCTTATGGCGTTAGTGCATTATGACGTAGTGCTTAGTGCCTTAGTAAACAGCAGCCCACTAAACCAATCGCTTAAGTGCACTCAGCACTTATAACAAAGAAATAAAAAAGGAATGAGCAACAAAAAAATAAGATAAAAATTAAATTAAAATTAATTCATTTTTGTTTTGCGATTGCTAGGATAACGAGGGGCCATCAAAACGCAACATTTGATTTTCAGTTTTGTTTTGAGTTTGCTATGAGAACAATGGGCCATCATACTGCAGCCCAGAAGGGTCACCTACCATTTTTATTTTTTTAATGTTTGTTTTAATGTTATGAAGAGCAGACGTGAATATTTAACTTTCTGGAAACTTCTAGAATGTCAAGTCACGCAATGTTTGTACCAGAATCTTCTCCTGTCACACTATGGAACATTTTAGAACATTCTACTGCATGATGTAATTATAATGTAATGCTACATAAATAGAAGCTCCAAGAATGTTCTAGAATATTAGTTAAATGTATATAAAGAGTCAGGTTAGGTAATACAGAGCCCGTTGTTGTTCTCGGCAGAGACCGAGTGGAGAAGCTATATAGAGGCCCGTTAGTAGTTCTCGGCAGAGACCGAGGGGAGAAGCTACAGTCCCGTTGTTGTTCTCAGCAGAGACCGAGTGGAAAAGCTATAGAGTGTTATTGCTATTGTAAAAGCTATTGAGGAACTTTGTTTAAGGTCAAGTGGACTGTAAGGAGATTTCTTTGGAGACATCAAGATTCATTGTGGGTTCGTGTCAGTGGTGACTAAAGTTTAGCAGCAGGCTTAACTTAGTTTGGTAGTAGATTTTGTTGTTCAGAAATCACTCCTTTGTAGCTAAGATTACATTACATGTTAAATAAATAAGTTGGGTTCATAGAAGAGCTTCATAGTATATCTTTCTGGCGGTCAAGCGATACAGTAACATTAATTTTTGTTTTTTTAAATTTTTGTTTCCGTTTTTGTTTTTTTGTCTTTTAGTTTTTGTTCGTTTTTGCTTTGTTAATTTGTGTTTTGTTTTTGTGTTTCATTATCATCTTTTTTTTCCTGTTAAAAGAAAAGAAATAAAAACGCAAACAAAAATTAAAAACAAAAACAAAAATTAACAAAAGGGCAAAAGTAAAGCAAAATGCGACACTGAAGAAGGAACTTAACGGAATCTACGTTGAAATACACCGGAATTGTTCATCGTTCCAATACATGTGCATCCTGAGAACGAAGGTTAACCTCCGCAAAAAGCACTATGAGAAAATGATGAGCGGCCATATCAACAAAATCATGAAGCTGCTAAACAAAGATCACGATATGGACAAACATATCCAGAACATTTCCTCCTACAAGCTTTCATTCTTCCAGAAGCTTGTTCTGTGTCGAGGTTTGAAGTTTTCCTTGCCGCAACGCATCTCTTCAATGGACATTCAAGCTAGCTTCGAGAAAGCCTTGTGGCAACTGGAGCCTTCATTATCCGATGATAAGAAGGAATTAGCTGCGGCGACCCTTCGATCGATCACGCTTAACTACATTGAGTGCAAAGCCCCCAAACCACCGAAAGCGCTACAAAGAGCTATTGAGCAACTAAAACGAAGAGATGACATCGTAATCACGAAACCAGATAAAGGTACAGGAGTAGTTGTTATGGATAAGGCAGAATATGTTCACCTTTTGAGTGAATCTTCCATCAACGATACAGCTAAATTTACCGCCGTAAGTTCGGAGAGACCCAAGACGCGTGGACGACCGCCCAAAAACTACCACCCTTTACTGCAGAAAGAGCAGTTTGCACGAAAGGATCACGACTCGCCCATCTTTATGGTCTGCCAAAGACTCATAAAGAAAAACTGGCGATGAGGCCCATTCTATCCGCCACAAGTACTTACAACTTCGCCCTCGCGAGATGGCTCGATGATAAACTGAAGCCCCTGTCGATCAACAGCTACACAATATCTGACACATTTTCCTTCGCTGATGAGATTCGCAATCTGAGCCTCAACGAATCTGACATCCTAGTATCTTATGATGTCTCTTTGCTATTTACGAATGTCCCACTACAAGAAACCATCGAGATCCTTGCTGATAGAGCTTTTGTTGACAACTGGTTCAACAAAACACACCATCTAAACATCAGCAAAGCTGATCTAATTGAACTGTTGTCAGTAGCAACAAAGGACCAGCTATTTCAATTTAACGGTCAACTCTACCAACAAATTGATGGAGTAGCGATGGGCTCTCCCTTGGGTCCCCTAATGGCCAATACTTTTCTTTGTTCTATCGAGGAAAAGCTACAAAACGAGAACAAGTTGCCAGACTTCTACAGACGCTACGTGGACGATACACTAGCCACAATGAAAGACATACCAACCGCAGAAGCCTTTCTGAAGACTTTGAACAACTGTCATCCATCCATATCCTTCACCATGGAGATCGCATCTAACGGTAAGCTACCATTTGTCGGCATTGAAATATGCAAGAAGGGCTGCAAGCTGGTAACAAGTGTTTACCGTAAACCCACAAACACTGGTCTCCTCTTACACCACCAAAGTCATGTCGACAACCGCTATAAAAGATCTTTAGTTAAAACCATGTTAAACCATGCTTACCGCTTGTCCTCAACATGGGAACTATTCTCAACAGAATGCGAATGCCTTAAACTGATCTTTTCTAACCTCAAGTACTCAGATTCTCTTGTGAACTCCACCATCACCCGTTTCGTTAATTCAGTGATGTCACCAGACACAAGATCGACGCCTCCAACAGAGAATATCTACTGCATTGTCCTGCCTTTTAAAGAACAGAAATCAGCGGACATAGTAAAGAAACATCTCTCGGACTTGAGTAATAAACTTGATCACAAACTACAGCCGGTGTTCAGAAGCTGTAAAATTGGTGATGATCTCAAAGTACAAGAGCCAAAACCACCTTTGATCAATCAACAGTGCGTTGTTTATAACTATATATGTGATCTGTGTGATGCAGAATACATCGGTTACACTAGCCGTCATCTTTACAAGCGCATTGAGGAACACCGATTTACTGCCATCGGAAAACACCTTCAAAATGAACACCAAGTTGATACAGTTGGTGACCTGACTAACAACTTTAAGATCCTAAAGAAATGTCAGGGAAAGTTCGATTGCTTGATCCACGAAATGTTGTGGATTCACAAGAAGAAACCGAGCCTTAACACACAGTCAGACTCCATTCGCACAAAAGTATTTGTTTAGGCTTTGAACAGACACTGAACTCATTACCAGTGTTTGACACCTCATTGAACATGAACATTGAACAGCTATCTTAATCTTAATTTATTCAATTTCGCACCTCTACCATTGGTATAAATTAGTTTACTTTTCGCACAAATATTTTTTAACTTGAAAATGGTGCCAGGATGACACCGAAACGTCGTTGCTCAGTTTTTTCGCTAATCTTTATTGTTAAAATGAAAGCAAAAATTAAAAAACAAAAAACAAAAACGGTAACAAAAATAAAAAAAAACGAAAACAGTGAGTATAGACCATCATGCTTTGCTGGCAGTATCCATGACATGACCATTGTGTGATCAATGCCGTCAAGTGTAGTCACGCATCAGTTACTATAAACTCTACGGCCAGTTCATTGCTTGTCTACTTGTCTTGGGAGAAGAATATAGCAAGTGCAAAGGTCACAAAGATTTCGAGTAAAGTCAAGGATATTTCTTCATCAACTTCCTTAACTTGTAAAACGGTGTTAAAAGGTCATTGTATAAATAAAAGCATATCATTGTCAGAGCTGTCAAGCCTCACGCAAACAAATGTAATCTTAAGCTCTCACAATGAACTAATTATTGCATGCACGTCTTCGGAGCTTTCAAGACTTGCCTCGTTTGTTTTGAAAGTCTTGCTATGGTCCTAAACTTCTACTGGCTTCAAAAGCAGTGAAGAAATTATTTTCACATTCTACGATGATCGTTTCATTGTTTGCGTGCTCTGTGTTTTATTTCTATTTTATTGTTTGAGGTTTTCGTGTTTGAATGTGATAGAAACTTGACAGATGCAAACATATTGCACATGAGCTCTTTTGGCGAAGGAGAAAATATTGGAAGGGACCCATACCTTACTTAGGCCACTGAGGGAGGACATGAGCATTTGTCTTAGTCCTCAGAATTTGTTTTTCAGTACCCCACACATGAGTGGCACAGAGTACAAAGACTCCCTTTGTGGTAAACATCCCGTACTTACTACTTTCACGTCATGGATTGTAAAGTTCCCAACTGCAAGTAAAGCATGATGGTCTACACTCATTGATTTTGTTTTGGCCGTTTTTGTTTTTGTTTTTGTTTTTGTTTTTGTTTTTGCTTTTGTTTAATGTTTTTGTTTTTGTTTCCTTTTTGAACGCAAAAAACGCAAAACAGAAACAAAAATTAAAACGAAAGGCAAAACAAAAACTTAAACAGAAATTACAAAAACAAAATAAAAAAACAAAAACAAAAACAAAAGTTAAAAATACACAATTAAAAAGAAAAAAAAAACAAAAATTAAAAAAAAACAAAACAAAAACAAAAATGGTTGGTGACCCTTCTGGGCTGCTGTACCATCATGTGGCCTGGTGTTCTCATAATAAATACAAGGTTAAAAGCCAAACAATTTTCCAACCTTGACAACATGGCCCAGTGTTCTCGTAGTGCTGCTTTCTGTTGGATTGTGATGCTGTAAAAAGCGTATGCCAGCTGCAAACCTGGTGGTTTATAGGAGTTATGTTAGACTAACTTTTCCTGTATTTCTGGGAAAAACTGCTTTTGTACAACTAATATCCTGCTTAGTTGAACCTACACTACAGCCCATTGTTCTCATAACCCGAACACACATGGTTCCCATTTTGTCATAACTCTCTCCATTAGATTGTTGCAAGTGGATGATCCATGTTTAAGATAAAATCTGGGAATTTTAGTCTTAATTAAAACAGGACCAGAGGCATAACTGTTGTCATGGCAATGCCACAATGGTTGTCATTTTTTTTCTTTTGTGATGTACATTTCTGGTCCCAAGTTCAAAGAACACTGCTTTAATATTTCTAGAGATATTCTTGATTGAGTGTGGTACTATTTTAGTGGAACCACCTATGACATCATCACTTTCCTCATTTGCATAATACAAAAACGTAAATATCTCTAAAATGAAAAAATATATTCCAAAAAGGAAAACGTTATTCTTCTTTTCTTTGGAAAGCCTTTCAAATAAACAGCAATTATTTTTTACTTCCTACAATGTATATAATTCCTTACATACTCTGTTTTGAGATGGCCGCTCACGGCTTGGCTTGGGAAGATGATGTTGAGGAAGCAGCTTGGAGTGTTACTACTATGGGAATTCTAATAGAACTTAGACAAATAGACAAGTCTGTTATCCAGAAATCAGTAAAAAACAAGCACTGAATAATGTAGCAGAACAATCCTCAATTTTCTTGTACTGACTGACATTGTACTGTATTTTTCAATGCCACCTTGTTAGTTTAATAATTTCGGTTTCACTTTGTGGTAGCTGCAAAGTGAAAGATACTGATGCCAATTGCTAGGAATTAGCTAACAATATTGTTGGATGATATCGATCCATAGATGATATCAATTTCTAACCTTAGATTTTCATTGATAGGTCAGGCTTGGATATAAATTCATCATTGTTTAATAATCAGGGCCTCTGAAAGGGTGTAGGAAAAACGATTATTACGGCATTACGCATGTAATATACAAGCAACATTTTGATTGGCTAAGAGCATGTAAATTTATACCAGCAGTGCAGAAAATAAATTGAAATTGAGTGCAAAACAGTGAAATTGAAAGTGATTGACAGATACAGTGTGGACAAAATTGAGCTCCCTCAGACAAAATGGCAGATAAAGATTGAAACTCTGTATCTAAATATGAAGACTTGATAACACAGCAAAGTACATGCAAAGATCGGCAAAAATTAAAAGAACTAGTTACCATGAAATGTGTAAGGTAAGAAAGAAACACAAAAGCTGAGGACAAAAACATAGACTTGAGCTTGAATTGCAATGTTTGAGAGCCCATATGCATCAAGACAGCATTACAAAATCCTAGTTGAAAAATAAATGTTAAAATGTGTCAATCAGTTCCCCAAAGCAAAACAGGAAATAGGATTCAACAAGTCAAGATATCCAAAGAACCTGTGACATTTTACTGTTATAGACTAAAGGTGCAAGCATCCTACTTTAGCGAAAGAAAAGAGCCTAGAGATTAATAGGTAAGTTCACTCACAACAAAACATGGCAAATCTATCCTGTACAATGCCCACTGAAGAAGCTAGCCCATGCAAGTCTGTGCATGGATGCTTATTTTTTGCTATCATGAGTTTATTTCCTTTAAGCATGGAGTGCAAGAGTAGCCATGAGGCAGGCAAAAAAATTAAAAGTCTGTGGACTTCCTTGGGAAAAAGGATGCTTGTTAGTCCCCTCCCCTACATTATCACCTTGTCATTATTACCTCTGTTCTAACTCCCTAGAAGTCAAAATCGAACAACATGTGAAACAATCAAAATACCAAACAACAACCATTATAGTGTCACACGTGTTGGAGTGTGTTGTCTCAAAATTATTTATACACAGAAAAACAACAACAAACAAATAAGGGGGAAAACTGGAACCAGCTGACTTCTGTAGGCTTTGAAGCTGTTTATTTCTGTCAGTTTGGGAAACACCTTATATTTTGATGGAAAATTTATTTGAAGGAAAGAAGCCACGAACTTGTCAGGAAAGATGGCCCGTTTATCTTAATTTTACTGTTTATGGAACAGAGCATGAAATAGTCAAGTAGAGTTTGGAAAAACTTTCATGATTAAATAGCATGACTATGGGTATAACTGCTTGAAATCCAAAGATTCCATGGAAGAAGTGGGCTTTTTACATTGATTATCGACTGTGTAATATTATGGTCATATGCAAATTTGGCAGCAGGCGACTCTATACAAAGTAACGACAAGCACTGCAAATGGCATGCTGTGTGTGTGATGGATCCTTGACACACTGATGACATTATAATCACCTTTTAGCCAACAGGAACTCTCCATCGCTTGAGACCACAGACCCTCTATTATGGTCTTTCCCCAGGACCACCCCCCTTGCTCTGGAGCTTTTCAAAGTCTCCCGCAGTCAATACTTTTGCTTGCCTTCTTGACAAAGTCAAGACAAAATAGGAGGTCTGTGAACAGCCTAGCATTGGGCAGCAGTTTCAGTTTCAATTTTTTTATTATTGCACACTATTTACAGAAAAACAACTTAGCATAAGATGGTTTACAATGATTCAGGAAAAATAAATACGGATAGAAATTAACTAGAAGAAACAATATTTAATAATTACACAATTACACAATTAATTACACAATACACAATAATTAATTATTACATACCTTATTGCATGAAATTTTCGCGATTTTGCGAAAATTTTGCATTTTGACTCACTTTAATTTCGTGTTTTTGAGTGAGACACAGTTTATTTCTTTGTCAATGTAATTTAACATGTCCCTGAATTTGATCAAACAACTTAATCAACAATGTCCAAATAAACAGAAACGCAACTGATTATGTAAACAGTAACAAGTCTACAAGGCACGGTTTGTAGTTCATGCTTGAATGCAAGTCACGTTTTTAGTGGTCAATTGACCTCATTATCCATGTATGTTAAATATTCCTTTCTGCAGACTCCAAAGAGAAAATGTTGCATTTTAGTTTCCTGACTGATGCTGTTTAATTGTTTGCGTAAATGTCTTGATACGGATCAACAGGCCGTAGCACTTCTTTTCCAGAGGCGACAGTAAGAATGAAGGCATCTACCAAGAATGTTGAAGCAATTGAAATTTAAGCAACTGGTGGAACAGCACTGCAAGGAGCCAGTAAATGGACAGTTTGAGGATTGTACAAAAGAAGTGCTACCTGGAGTGGAGATGCCAAGCAGTAGTGATGAAGAGGACCAGAACATTACCACAGAATAGTTTAAAATGATTGTTATAAACGTGTGTAATGGTAATAAAGTTGCTCTTTTAATCATTGACATAATGTGAGTCACTTAATTTTTGCGTCATGTTAATTTCACGACATTTAATTTTCGCGTCACTTAAATTTCGAAATTCGTTAAATTAACGTGTCACGAAAATTTCATGTAATAAGGTAATGCACAATTATTGTGTACAGTGACCAAAGCAGCCAATGAGCTTTCGAGCAGCAACCCTAAAGAAGTTAATGAATGTCCTTCAGTGCTGAAAAGTCCATTTTCTTGGTAGACTTAAGCTCAATTTTTTTGGCATTTTGGTTAAAGCAACTTGTGCTGAGGTTGAAGAGTTTCCTCTTGGTGAACATAATACAGCACAGTTTATCAACCACTCAAAAAAGGACTGAGCCAAGAAAGACTCAGCAAAACTGCAGGGATTTTTTGGTCTCCTTTGTTATCAAATTATTCAATTCAACTGTGAAGAAAGACTGCTTTACACAGTGAAAAAAAAGCTTCTTTTCATGCAGGACTTGGATAGAGTGACTGAATTTTTTGTGTGAATTAACATTTCAAATTTTTATCCAATAAAGTTGAAGGAGCTTGTCACCTGCATTTATCACATAAAATACTGAAGCATGCTTAAAGTGCCTATGAAGTAAAAAATAATTCCTGCTTATTTGAAAGACTTTTCAAAGTAAAGAAGAATGGTGTTTTCCTTTTTGGAATATCTTTTTTCGCTTTAGAGATATTCCCGTTTTCGTATTATGCAAATGAGGAAAGTGATGACGTTATAGGTGGTTCCTCTAAAACAGCACAACACTCAATCGAGAATAACATCACAAAAGAAACAGAATGACACCTACTATGTTGTTGCCATGGCAACACTCTTAGCTCCAGTCTCTTTCTGTGAAAAACCAAATATCCCCATTTGCAACCTTTTAAAGTATGACAGAGGGTCTTGCTCGGAACACACATCGTTCCCATATTGTCTTGACTCTCCCCATTAGATTGGTGGGAGTGGATGATCCTTGTTTCAGATAAAATCTGGGAATTTCAGTCTTAATTAAAACAGAATCAGCAGCAGCATAACTGTTGTCATGGCAATGGGATGACGGGTGTCATTATGTTTCTTTTGTGATGTACATTTCTGGTGCCAAGTTTAAAGAACACTGCTTTAATATTTCTAGAGTTATTCTCGATTGAGTGTTGTGCTGTTTTAGTGGAACCACCTATGACGTCATCACTTTCCTTACAAAAACATAAATATCTCTAAAACGAAAAAAAGGTATTCCAAAAAGGAAAACGCCATTCTTCTTTACTTTGAAAAGCCTTTCAAATAAGCAGCAATTATTTTTTACTTCATAGGCACTTTAACAGAAATTGTCACTTGTATAGTAATAATAAGTAATAAAAGGACTTTTTGTCTCAAAGGCTGAAATTTAGAATCTATTTTAAACCAATTCTGCTAAGTTTGGGAAAACAAAGGAGCAAAAACTCTCACAGGCTATCGCCCTATTAATAACAGCTGTGATCTATTACTTGTAAATCATTTGTCGCAATCTGACAATGAAAAAGAGGATTTGAAGTAGAGTTGATTAGTGCCCAGGACACTGCAAGCTATTAAGACCTCTTGGAGGAACAGAATGTCTTTCTTGATTGTTTTCAGAACCTCAGTAATCAAGCTCAGAGTTTGTTGAAGACTATGAATTTCCCAACCAGCCCAGGAACCAGTAGAAAAATAAATTGTTGGCCTATTTCCCAGGGAGATAACGTTTAGCTCTGCAATGATTTGAGATTTTCCCATTAACCTAACATGTTGGTCATAACTTGGCCTAACATAGACAACAATGGGGGAAATGGAGGAAAGAATAGAAGGAATATTTATTTAAGAAATAGAAAACATGTACCCTGTTTCTATTGAGTTTTAGTGTAAATCTACTAGCATTCTATCACGAATGCCGTTATCTGATTGGCTATATATGCTACTCACTATCTATTCTCTGATAGATAGTAGCGTAGCAGTGTGCCCTCACTAAGAAAATGACAGCCACTTCTTGCCGTTGTTGAAGTGTCTGTGAAGAGGTCTTATGTAAAGTTTTGAACGACTAGTAGACTTATACTAAAACAATTAGATTATTCGCTCTCGATTTTTATGCATGATAGTTGACGAGGGCGCAACCCTCGTCAAATGTATAAAAAATAAATGTGTATACTTAATTGGCCACTCCCCATTGGGGCTTTTCAGGACCAATGTAAACAAACTGATAAATAAATATTCAAATAAACATAACTAGGTTAAGAATCCCAACTGGCGGGAGGCAAACCAGTTGGCTATTTACAATTGCATCTGAGAAGTTGAACTCGGGGCTACTGAGAACAACATCAGTTAGTGTTCAGAACAGGATTTGAACCCGGACCTACAGATTTCAAATCCGACGCTTTAACCACTCGGCCATGCTGCCTCTAAACAACTATTGCCTGATAGAAATCTCAAGCTCATAATCTAGTTGTTTAATAGAAACATGAGTGGAAGTTTGGGAGAACGAGAAATGCTGTGGGAACATGAGCCGCAGGCAAGTGTTTCCACAGCTTTTTCAAGTTCTCCCAAACTTTCACGAGTGTTTCTATTGAACAATTAGATTATGAACTCAAGATTTCTATCGCGTGATAGTTGACTTGAGCTGCACCCTCGTCAACTATCACGCGATAGAAATCTCGAGCTCATAATCTAATTGTTTTAGTATTAATCTACTAGTTGTTCAAACTTTATCAAAATTCTCTTCACAGAGTGACACTTCGAAAACGTTGACTAAAAGAGAAAAAAAAAACAATGCAAGTTATGAACAAGACTTCTGCCAGGAAACCTAGTGAACAACGATTCCAAGGATTCCACCAGTAAAATCAAAAGGCCCTTTTGGTCTGCCTTGTGTCACTTGTTTTAGAGCGTGGGGAAATCCACTGCTTAACCAAAGTGTAATGCTAGATAAAGTAAACAGGATTGCATATTCACTTCCAGTTTTTGTGACTACTGCACTTAAGCAGCAGTCACTATTGCCATCGTATGAGTTTTCTGACAGTAAGTAACAATAGAATATACTTTGAAACCAATCAGCACAACAAATATCCATCTCATGGTCTCTTGCAAATGCTTTGTATCAACAATGATTTGCTGATAGTCATTGATGACAAACGAAATCTCAGCTGCCTCCTTAGCTCTTAGTGTGTGGAAGTTTTCTTCGAAATTTAGGTGCGTTTTTTAATATTTTAAAACATTTACTTCTCACGGCTTTCATATTTTGTTTCCAATCGATCAGATGAAAGGTTTCGTGAGCATTTTGAGCTTTTAGGTCGATATGATGGTATTGAGTATTCCAACCTGATTTACTGACGACTAGTACTGATTTTGACTGATTTTATTAAATAAATAGACAACTTCTGCTGATACTCCATAATTTTTTAAGTAGGTTTAACATTGTATGGGGAGAACTGAATCTCTTTGGAGGAATATTGCACCCCAATGTTGGATAGTTGAGCCTCTTGCAAAAATATTGAGCTCCGATGTGGGATAATTGAGCCTATAGAGGGACCATGTTGTGATAATCTTGTAGTGATCAAAATAATAAAGGTACTAAAGCTGTGCTGAATCATTACCAAAGTTCTTGTGATTGACATGAAATACCTATTCCAGATAACTGCGATATGTTAGATTTAAAATTCAAATGAGTCATCAAGTACTGTGAATAGACTGATGGTCAGAAAAGCTTTGTAAACAATCGAAAATCAATCACATTCTAGGACAGGGAATCCTCCAGGATTCCTTGTGGTGGTGGTGGTGGTGGCAATTGTTTTTTTTTTCCCCGAGATGTTGTGCACCAATTACATGGTGATCCTACATTTCTAGGTGTTTGTTCAGTATCTTAGAGAACATTCCACAAGGTTTACTGAAAGCAAAATTGAGAATTCCAGAATAGAATATTTAACAAATTTGTCACAACAAGATACATATGTACATGGTGTGATAATCTCATTGTTCAAGCTCGTGCAGACAAACTTTTATATTAGAATCCAGTCAACGTATTGCAGAAATCAATGTTATTGAGTCAGTGCATTTTACTACAGGTATTCAAACTATTCATTTAGGTAACATAGATGATTTAGACTGTTTCAACAGTGCCATTCAACTTTGTACCAATGTCAGCTGTCAGTAAAACAGTTTTGATGATGTCTGAAACTAACTCTACTCTGTCAAAAGAGAATGAATCGAAGAAAACGTTCTCATACAACACAGCAACAAGAAAAAGATTTGTACAAGCCTGTAACCTACCTGCTTTGAGACAAAACAAAAGATTTTAGTTAACTAATAACACCACAGTATATACAGTAATACATTCAAACCTGTATATAATGGGCCTGTGTTAGTGGCCACCCTCTATTAAGTGGCTAGTTTTCAAAGTCCTGATTTTTTGCGCATAAAAACACTATTTGTGACCTGTATTAGGCGGCCACCTCTATTAAGCAGCCGTGACCACCCTGTAGCAGTCCTAGGTTTGTCTTTCTTTGTGGTTTCTACCTGTATTAAGTGGCCACCCTGAATGTAACAACTAAGAAATTGAACGTAAGAACTATGAAATGACGGAATGAGATATTTTGTTGTGAAGTGTAAGTCATAGAAATACAGTACCGTACACCGTAAAAGACTAGAGGACAATGTCACACATATTATACCATTAAGATACAAGTTGGCACTGAACCTTGTTTAAGTATTGAGCGCTTGAGTTGCATGCATTTAGTTTTTTGGGACTTCAGTATTCATTTGATGACCCTTTATCAAACAGATTGTCACACAGGTTGGAACTGTCTCAGGAACATTCACACAGCTCTTTGTGGAAGCCAACTTACACTTTAATTTGTTGTTACTTGAGTTATTTGGCTGCCTTATTTCATGGATAGAAATGATACTGATACCAGAGGAATAGAAGACCAGTCAGGGTTAATCAGTTCCAGGCAAAGATCATAATCTCTCGGTTCTGGGTGATTCGTTCACTTGCTCCCATTGATACAAGTACACTAGTGGTGTGATGCTTGTACTATACCTCATGCTTTAAATAAAACGTAAAGTAAACAGAACAGATATCATTACGAATAAATTTGATCTGGCCTGATACCCTGATCTGACCCATGTTGATACATATATATACAGTGAGATATTGATCATAAGATCAACGATTAGTTTTTGTGATTTACACAATCATGTGTGGTTATTCGCAGAAAATAAGCATTAGTTGTTAGTTTTTAATCTGCTCATTGTGATCTTTAGATTTGTAAAAACACCTTTCACCGTCATTGGAAGTAGATGTGAGGAAAAAACTTGTGTTCAAGTGGTTAACTAGGTTGTAAACAAGGTGAACATGGTATTTGGCCCAAAAGGGAGGCTAATATTATTGGTGGATGCGTAGTACACACATACCATTAATGATATAATTGGCTGCTAGAAATAGTGGTGTCATGTAATGATACAAAGTACAAAGAAACGCTCACAGGAAATTAGCACTTGAAAGAATCAAATGTGGGAAAGTCAATTGAGCTAGACATTAATTTCTGTTTATGCACCGGCATAAACAGCCACTAAAACCCAAACGTTTTAGCCTGTCATTTGTTGCCAAAATTGATTAAATTGTGAGCAAGTTGTGTAAACTGTGGGCTGGGACACAAAATAAAATGCTCAAAACAGCCTGTCACAAATGATTGCGTCTGCAAGTTCTTCATGGTCTTCATGCCACACCCTTTTAAATAGGGAAGAAATAGATTGTCTTGAATCTGTACAGTATGGTAGCCAAATCAATAGCACAATCCAACGTTTTAAGCCTGTCTTTCATGAGCAAAATTATTGATTGTAAACTGTGAGTTTCCAGAACCATACTTCACAGGAATCTTACATTAGCAACGCAAAGAATGGTTACACAAGAATTTCTTACACAAGAATTTAGAGAGGGCTCACATAAACATATCATGTTTACATGGACACGAGGCAAAAACATGACAGTGTTATCAGTTTACAAATTATTTGAGATTATTAAAAGTGTTTCCTCTAATCAGTAAAGTTTAGTTTTGAAGTACCCATGGAACTGAATGCCTTAGTGGGAACAAAGGAAAATTAGGAAACCATGGAATTTTTTCCCATTATTTGATGAAAAAAAAACCTTAACTGTGCTTTAAATCACAAGTCAATTGAGAAGAAAATAGCTACCTGTTAAAGAAGGCCTAATATATAGATTTAGCCAAGCCTAAAACCGGAGCTCCTGGGCTGGATTGTTCAAAGCTTAATTTAGCTAACCCAGGATGAGCGAGAATTTTGATTTGAGTTTTGTTAGTTTGTGGTGAGGTTTTCTGTATATTGTTTGTCATTCTGTTTTGAGTTTGAATAATCTCAAACTACACAGAACAAAAGTAGTGAAAAACATTTGTATACAAGAAAAATTTATACTTTAGTTTACTTTGTTTCCTGGGTTAGCTTTAACTGGCTTCCAAACAACTATTTACAACAAGTTAACCTGATATGAGCCCATGATCCAACCAAAAACTAGCACTTGGTCAGCGGTCAACTTTGAAAAAAAACGTGTGACCTCAATGTGCTCTAAACTTGAGCCCGCGATATGGTCACATGATACTGGTCAGCGGATACCTTGTTTTCACAGGTGTCATTTGAACATATTATGGATGTCCAATATCAAAGAAGTATGGTATAAACTGAGGATGCAATTGTCTCCGTTAACCTAATAGCTGGAGTATGGCCGCCATCTTGTATGACTTCAACGTTGTTGTTGTCGTGCGTATGTGCGCACGAGCAATACCACTAGCCATGATAACCATGGGAAAATCAATGCATGGGTTTCCTTTACTTTCCTATATGGGTATGGTGCTCTGCTTGGCAGCCCTTTGGGCCACCACTGGAGCTCCGCTAATAAGTAACTGTCAGTAACACTTTAAGCAAATTTAAGGCTTGGTAAAGATTTTGTCTGTCAGTTAATAAAAAGAAGGTCAGATAAAAAAATACAGAACATACACGGGTATGAAGTCTTAATGCCCACCTCCCAGATGTACTTGTTGTGTGTATTTTTCCCATTTTTTAACTTGGAAAATATTATTTTCCAAGTTCTAGTGGTGAAGCGATCTCACTCCGTCACTCCTTCACTTCCTCACTAGGTGACATCCTGTTACACATTTGAAGTCCCGGGGGAACTCCCATGTTAAAAGGTCAGGAATGCTCGATGGACAATTTTAATTTTACTCTGAAAGGAGACTAATATGGGAGTTGCTGGAGCGTCATTAGGCCCCTAAAAGATACCATTTAAAATGGAATAGGTTTGACTACTAGCCACTGTTCAAGAAAGGATCCCACACACACTTGTAGACCTGACTCGTGTACTCGAAAGATCAGCGGAAATCAAGCCTAGAAACAGAAGTTAAATGAGAGCATTTCTGTTAATTAATATTTCTTTGAGTGCACCCTAAAGGATACTTTGACAGCTAAAAATGGTGACGTTTCGTAGTAAACACCCAAAGTGAGACCAGAATCCTTGATTTGTACTTGAGACGACAAGCATCCCCAACCTTTTCATATAGGAGTTCCCCCTGGAACTGAGGCATGGTTTAAGCGCCATGCACGCGCAGGGTTGACATTGATGCAATCAACTACGCTGCCAAGTACACGACTAAAATGAAAGCAAAATTTTCCTCCTGTGACCATTAATCAAGTTTAATGAACCTGTACTTAAACCAGGAACACTAGAATAGTAGCATAGTGCTAACCACTAACTGTTACATTTTATGTTATGAAATGGAAGTGGCAAGCCTATTTAACATGTGATTAGTGTCTGGTTGTGAGCAAAAGGTATTTAGATGTATTTAAGCTAAACCAGAGGAAGGCTGTCAGAGACGCCAAAAGTGCTGTTGCAACAATTTTGTTATTAAAAATATACCAAAACTGTTTTTTATGTTTCCATTTACCATGAAGTTGTAAGATCTTTATAAAATGTGTTTGCTTATAGACCTCTTGAAGGCCATTTTACAGTTGCTTGCACAGTGTCAAGTTGGTTATACTTTGAATTTCTGACGCAAGTACTCAATATCTTACCGCAGAAATGCTCTACATTGAATAAATTTTTGCATGAACGTTTTTATAAACAGAAGCTACCTGTAATTAAATAAACAGCTCATTTCCTGAAGGTGCCTGCTCATACAGGTTTAACCATACTCGACTGCCGAAAAAGAAGACATTGAAAGTCACAAAATTGACGAGCTGTATGAATTTTTGAATGATTCAAGCCGTGATGTTTTAGATGATCAACAGTCGAGAATTGAGGAGAATTCGAACAACGTTTTCCACTGTTTATTTATACGATATTGTAATAAATACACACAAATATGGACATGGCGAAATAAGGAACACAGTTGATAAATAGAAGAAATGACATTACACAACACTGGCAGTTCTGCAGTCTTTAATATTGCTCTGGAAAGGGAAGGGGAAAAAAAGAAGTTATTATAACATGGGGTATTCGTACTTGGTCACCCATCCACCGAACAGGGCTTAACTTTGTGGTGGACAAGATGTGGTGCTGTCCTTGTGGTATATATAATAGTGACTCTACGCTGATCGCATTTTTTAGTGCAGAGTGCACTATTGGGATGGTTTAGGGGTTGCTGTTCGGTCAGGCACTAATGCTATAACACAATAAGGAGTAAACTTTATTGTTTGTTTAATTAATTAATCAATTAGCCTTGTGGGAAGGGGGGTTGGGTGGTGTAGCTAAAAGGTGCCCGTGTGCATTACACAAAATGTGTCATGCTAACATTACTTTCTTTGATAACATGACAAAAAAATATATATATGGTTTTGCAAATCTCAAACTATCCTTGTGGTGCTATTCAATTCTCTTAAGAACAAAAGCAATTTGCTCCAAATGCATGTGCAGATTAGTTAGCGTCAAAAGTCGACTATATGTTAGGTGAAAGATACATTTCATTCTGGTCTACTCACAAATGTTGAGTTCTTTTTCTCCTTTTTTTGTTGCAAAGAACACTACTGTGGTTTCGTATCTTCTGGATTCTTCCATAGCTCGTTTCAAGAAATGTTGTCTGTTGTGTGTTTGCCAGGGTTCAAATAAAAAATGGAAACGTATTGCTTCTCCTTATATAAAAGAGAGCCAAGAGTTCATATTCAGCCGAAACTTTCCCGCGTTAGTTACATGTAAAACTAGTAAATTTGTGACAAAGGAAACTTCGTTATTATTGTGGCAGACTCCGTGGCACTTACTGAAACCACCAACTAATAATTTTATCAGTCGATTAGGTGACTCGCTCACCGATGTGGGATATAATTTCGGTCAAATAAACAGCTCTTCCTTCAATACTTCTTGTTGAAATGCTCCGCAGTTGTGTTACTTGATAGCATTGTGTAGTAGTTTGACGTGGTTTTATTGTTAACACCAAAGCTGGCTACAGAATAAGAATGCACTGTTCTGTGACTCGATAGACAAGGATAGCCTGCAGAACAGGCAGATTAGTGGGCTCTAGCGCTAGAGGCTACTAATCTGTCTGTACTGCAGGCTAGGACGAGAATAACTCGGTCTTTTGGACCAATAACTTCATGAATGTTTTCGACAGATTTACATCTCCTTGTGTATTTCTCTTACCGTTGCGTTTTGCATTTCTTAACAATGACAGTGGGCTTTAACTTTAACTGAACCTATGGATTAAAACCTCAAGTCAGTGGCATCAAAATTGTCACTTCCATTTTCCAAGTTGAGTGGCTCATAGCCACTTTGATTGTACATGTACTAATTAAAATATTTCTATTATTGCAGAAAGAAGCCAAAAAAGAGTTTACTTTTTTCCTCTTTCACTTATGGCCTTTGAGAAAGATGGGCTCAAAAGCTTGAATGAGTCGATGTCATATTGTCTACTGTATCAACTGGTTTCTCATAAGGAACAGGCTGCAAGGTACATATTAACTGATTTGCATATTAAAATACTGGGTATCTTTTTACTGCAGTTTTTATTTCGCCACATGACAAATAAGATCGTGTTTACTTTGCATGTTTATTTTGCAAGAAGTGATGCTCATTAATTTATTTGTAAATTTGCGAGTATTTCTTGTGGGTTTTGGCAAATGAAGCGAATTCTTTGGCTGTTTCATTGCAGCGAGTTAAGAGATTTGAAGAAAAATTAAATATTTGCTGGGGTAAACAAGATCTTGCCAGAACTTGCAATGTTTAAGTCAGTGCTAGGGAAAATAAAATTAGCTGTGGATAGTGAAAACCCTCTGATTGTGTGACTAGCGTGACTACTTCAAAGCACAAACAAATTAAATTTTGACTTTTCAGGAGGAAAGCTGTTTATTAAAAGCATTATTAATAGCACGACACTCGTTTCCTTTTGTACCATTCATATGGGCATATCCCCAGCAAACTTCCAGATTAAGACCATTATGTCATCACAGATTTCACAAAGGCTAAGAGTGATGGTGCAATAAGTTATAACACAGTTCGTGTTGATCAAGTGATGTGTTTACAATAATCAATGAATCATCAAGGACTGCTTTGGAATGTGCACTGCATTGTGACTGTAGTATTAACAAAACAGTTAAATTTTAAAAGCGTGGTTATAAGATCTAAAGATCTTCTTGTTTCTTGGTTAAATATACTTACAATATGAAAATTCTAATTGATAAGCTTGATGAGATAACGATTCTTTTTGGTATCTCTGATGACAACCCAAGGATTGTTTGTTAAATCACATAATCATTCTTGAGAAATGTACCATTTATGTATGTCATTGTAAAAATATCAAGCCGTCTCTATCCTTACTGAAGGTCAAAACAACAGAAACTCGAAAACCAGAACTTTTAATTGCAAAAAAGAATAATAACGAATCTATTCATTACAAAAAATGGCAAAGCATGTCATAATTATTTTTCTCAATAGCTAAGTAGCAGGTATATAATATGATATATACATATACTGATATACAAATGTATTCGTACAAATATTATTATAATGGGTTTGTATTATCAACCATACCCTTAGTTAGATCTAGCTGACTGTGAATGTAATTCTCATCACCAGTCTCCTCCTATGTGTTGGAAAGATACATTACTTCCTACTTCATAGCTTTTACCGTAGTTGTGTATTGTTACTATGGTTACTGCCTATTTTGTAACATTTGATTTCAATATGTAGCATATTCCTTGCACATAATTATCTCATTTATATTAAGGTGTTGTTAAAGTGTTTTTACGCTTTATAGTGTTTTAATCGTTTTCGATTTAAAATTCTGTATTGAGTTTACCCTCTACCATCTATGCCCTACGCTCTTCTACAGTTCTATGTACGGGCGTAGAGGGTTACTGTTATTGTAGCAAGTATTAAAGCGCATGGGGAATGTTTAGTGTTATTACAGTTTACAGTATTTTAATAATGTTTTTAATGTACAATTCTGTGTTGAGTTTACCCTCTACTCTGTGTGCTCGCTCTATGCTATATGTTCTACCATCTACATTCCACTCTCTGTGTTCTACCAGCTACTCTCTTCAATCTACGCCCTACGCTCTACGATCTACCGTCTTCTCTCTAAGCCCATCTACGTTCTACTCTCTATGTTCTACCAGCTACTCGAATTTGCCGGATTCAAGAAAATGCCATCAAATTCGAAGAAGAAGAAGCTCTGCGACTGAGTGAAGGGCACAGATGATGACGAAGATACCCGTGATGAAATTGCAGATAAAATAGAAGAGCAAAAGATCAAGAAAGCCAAGTTGAAATCGCCATTCACAAGATGAAAAAATCAGCTGGCGGATTAATTAGAAGATGGATTGGCAAGTAACCGTGAAATAAGAGCGTTGAGGAAAAAACTTGATGAAGCCCAAGAGAATGTTGTTGAAGATTTGACATCATTGGCTGTGTTGTATTCGGAAGCTAGAGATCGGTATACCCTTGAGAAAACAAGCCGCGAACTTGAGGAAATCGAGAAAGAATTCTGTAAGGCCCAAGAGAGTGGACAAGAATATTTGGACGCCAATAAGGATGAATTATTGAGTCGAGCATTGGGATTTTCCGGGAAATTGCATAATTTGCATTCACAAGATACGAAAGCTCGCCACCACGTGACCGAACTGGAGGAGCAATTACATGGAAAAGCAGAATCTGTCAAGCGTGCTCAAAAGAAGATGGAGGAAGAATATGTCTGTTGTCAAAAAGAAATGGAAGCTGAAGTTAGAGAGGCAAAGGAGGAATCAGCCCGTGCAAAAGGAGATTGCAAAGAGAAATATTCGAAGCTCGAAGGTGCCATAGACGAGGAGCTTGAGTAGTTGCCTCCAAGCCCGCCAAAAAGGGATATTAAGCCAGAAGAAGACGAGAAGACTGTTGAAGAGTCACTGAAACATGAGCTCGGGAAAGACATGTGGAAACAATTGACGAGGGTTTCTATTCCAGTATTTAGTGGAGACAAGTGGTCGCATGGGAGCTGGAAGGCAGCATTTATGGCTTGTGTAGACAAAGTGCCAGCCACTGCAGAGTATAAATTGTTGCAGCTAAAGAAGTACCTATCTGGAGAAGCGTTGGCAGCAGTTGAGAGCTTAGGACATTCAGCCGAGGCCTATGAAGTGACCAAGAGCAGATTGGAGAGAAAATTCAGTGGTCAACGTCGTCAGATCAATTTGCACTTAGAGGAATTGGACCAGTTCTGACCAATTCATCCTGGAAATGCCAAGGACCTAGACATGTTGGCAGACTTACTGGACGTGGTTGTGGTAAATCTGAAAGAAAGTGATGGGTGTTTGAGCAGAAAAAAGTGGAATGTGTTGAGACACTTCGTAAGTGGATCATACAAGAAGCTGAATTCCAGACTGTTGTGGCAGAGACACTATGTGGGCTGGCACGAAAACAAAGAGATAGCTCACACACATTCTTTGGTCAGACAAGTGGTTCAGGAAAGCCTGTTAGCACAAATTGCCCACTTTGTAAGAAAGATCATCCAGTATGAAGCTGCGAAGAATTTAAGAAAATGGATGTGCAAAGTCATTGACAAAAGGTTAAGTGGCTAAGACTGCAGGGCTGCAGAGGTGGACTTAAACAAAGGAAATTTGCCGTCGATGAAGACGCTTGGTGTGTTGTGGTTGGCTAAGGAAGAAATCTTCACTTACAGAGTGAATCTGCCAGACGAGAAGTTCCAGTTGACCAAACGAAATTTTCTGTGTAAGAAAGATGTCCAAGTTAACGATGTAGTCTTGGTAGTAGCAACAGACACACTGTGTGGGCAGTGGCCGCTCGGTAGAGTCGAGGCGGTCTGTCCAGGAAAGGACAAGCACATTAGAGCTGTCAAAGTCAGAGTTGGCCGCAAGGAATTGTTGAGACTAATCACCAGAATCTGCCCATTAGAACTCCTTACAGAAGATGACACAGAAGAATAGAACAATAGTGAACTTTAAGAGAACTAGAACTATATTGAACCTTTAAGCTAGAAACACACAAAACTCCTATTGATGGGTCGATGAGCCACACTCAAGAAGGGGGAGTATGATGTGAAGGACATTTTGTTATAGTGTACTCGAAGTGCGAATACTTAGGTCACGTGACTTTGAATACTTAGTGGATGTTTTGCGACCACATGGAGATGTTGTTTACTAGTTTTTAGGGTCGTAATTTGTCATAGAGATTGCTGTTCATTCCAAGTTCGAATAAATGGTTTAACTCAGAACCACCAGTGGTTACCCAGAGGCATTTACCACACTTGTATTGTCAGTTATAAATCTACTACAACTTTAGCACATCTATGTAAATAGTATGTTTTAGGGGTCCATATGATTAGCGCTAATTGTATGGCCCTCAAAATATAACAACACGCAATAATTAACATATGCATTAAGGCATTTCTTGTAACGTCTGTTTACAGCATGTTTCAACAGTTATTCACTCCCATGGGAAGTTAAACTTAGGCACACTTACAGTATGTGCTATATATGCTGTTCAATGTCAGTTATAATCATTCCCTGAAGAAGTCTCAGACAGAGACAAAATGCATTAGAAATAAGACGTCATCCTACAAGAAGTCTTCCTTTGTGCTGCTCACTGGTCTTCGTTAAAAAATTAAAAAACTAAAAAAAAATTAAAATTTCCAATAACCTTCCAAGCAGATGAGCGTAGAGTGTAGATCGGAGAGAAGCTGGTAGAATGTAGAGAGTAGAGCGTAGATGGGTTAGAGGGTAGATGGTGGATGGTAAGTTTGTAGAGTGTAGATTGAAGAGAGTAGCTGCTAGAACATAGAGAGTAGAGTGTAGATGGTAGATCATAGAGTGCAGAACGTAGATCGAAGAGAGTAGCTGCTAGAACGTAGAGTGTAGATGGGCTTAGAGGGTAGATGGTAGAGCGTAGAGTGTAGATTGAAGAGAGTAGCTGGTAGATCATAGAGAGTAGAATGTAGATGGTGGAACATATATTAAGCGCAGAGCATAGGGCATAGAGGGTAAACTCAATAGAGAATTGTACATTAAAAAGATTATTAAATACTGTAAACCGTAATAACACTTTAACATATATGAGATAATAAAGAAAGCCATTAAATTACAATTACAAAACTTACAGCATTGCAGATGATCAAGAAACTCGCACTCGCAACCCAATATTTTTTATCACCATACTGGTTTTTTAAGCCTCTAAGCTAGTGTAGAGAGTAGCCAAAAATTCTTGAACTGATAAACTCGTAAAATAATAATACGTAGAGCATAGATGGTGGAACATGGAGTGTAAGAGCTTTAAGAGCGTCGCACGTTGACCATAAGTGGAAGAACATATAGCGTAGAGCGTAGTCAGGGTAAACTCAATACAGAATTGTAAATTGTAAATGATTATTAAAACACTGCAATCCGTAATAACACTCAACATTCCCTAAGTGATATAACATTTGCTACAATAACTATATGCCACTGCACCTCTATGGTGTACACATATCCGAGAGAAATGGAGCTTAAACATTCAAAATACTACTGTAGAGTTGTAGAGCTCTACGAAGATTTCTACACCTAATCGAGCTTCATAAAACAGGCTGGGTATATGGTTGACACAAATGATGTTGCTATTGACAATGCGTATATTCCATTACTTATAAAGCAAACAAATGATGTGGAGGAAAATCTAAACCCTACAATTTTTGATGTCCATGATTTGACCGTCATTTTCTGCGAATTAGAGCATGCAGGAAATGGAAACACACTCCAACTAAACATAATGCTCTAAACGTAAACACGATCTAAAACTACTGGCCAGTGCCTTCCAGAATAACTAGCTTGTTTGTTTTAACAAATTTCAAGGTAAAACACTGGCCACAACACATTGGATATCAAAACAAATATTGAAAAGGATTATTAAAGTTTAAGATAAGAATACTACTCCTCCAAATACGTAAAATACTACTTTCTAATTAAAGTTTCCCAAATTACTCCAATTGTGATTGCACAAATGTCATTGTGTTTTAAAATGAACAAGCTAGTTATTCTGGAAGGCACTCGCAAGTAATTTTAGGTAGTGTTTACATTTGGAGCGCTTTGTTTAGTTGAGGTGCGTTTCTGTTTCCTGCATGTTCTAATTCGGAGAAAATGACGCTTGATAGGGTCGAAAAGGGTCAATTCAAGCCTCTCAGGTTCGTGCCTTCAGCATCTGGTTTTCTTTACAAGATCTTATCAACTTCAGTGCAACACAAAGAGGAAAACAGAGACTGCTAACAACATCTGACTCAAAACCCTACTGTGACAATCAAAATACAAAACTATAACTAGGGTATCTAAAAGATAGTAATGCTGCGGCACATTCTGTTGATGTCGACATTAGTTAGTCTTTGATCCATCTGCTTGCGTGTTAATGGTCATTTATTTCTGAAAGTAGTCACAAATTGTGTAGTGTTTCTAAAACGAAGATCACAAGCCTACTCCCTAGGGAAAAACAAATTTACATATGTGGAAGAATGAAGGTAAATTATAATCGTAGTAGGTCCAAGTTGTCAAATGTTATTCAGTATGAACATTTGATCTGTTTAGGCAGTGTTATTTTCATATAGGTGTATCGGAGGAAGCCTTGTTTTTAGGGGGGTGGGGTAGCCTTTTTTTTAGGGGGGTGGGGGTATTATTATTGCCAATCATCCTTTGCAGTGGCATGCTTTGGTTTAACATAAGTTATACCAAATATTGATGTCTTTTAGAATGATCTTACTTTACCTGTGAAATAGGTAGTAGAATATTGCAGGCTATTATTCCATTGTGTTCTTTTGTTTACTTGTAGCTATTTTGCACTAGTTGTTATTCTCTGTTTCACAGGTCAAGTGAAATCACTCTTTTTGAAATTACAAACATAAATAGTATATCAGAAAGCAGTCTTTGGGTGTCACTTGTACCAAGAACAACAATGTATTTTAATAACAATGGTTACAAATATTTTGACAATTAGTGTGAAGAATTGGTCAAAAAGATTTTCCAAGAAATTAATCTAATACAACTTTTCAGTAAAACTCAATGGCAATGGGTTTTTGTGTGGAGTTTCCTCCTATCATTTACAAAAGTAATAATGCCTACTCGTCAATAAAACCAATAATTATTAATCAGCAGTTCCCAGGTGCTACTAGGGACAAATGTAACATGTTTTAATTGAAATGGTTACAACAATTCTGAAAATTAGAGTAAAATTTTAGGGAAAATATAACAGTAAGAATGAGCTCAGTAATGTCATCATCATTGAGGTCTGGAAATTCTTTCTTGAAGTCTGCGTCCTGTTCTCTTTTGATGGCATACAGCTGTTTAATAATATCATCAAGTATATTTAAGGACATTGTGTCTTTGGCAGTGATTGTCAGAATACTTGCCATAACTTTATTATGACATTTGGTCTTCAGTTGTGTTAGGCCACACTCAGAGCATTTTATTATTTTCTTGTCACTGTCTATGACTTTTGAGTGACACTTGTTGCAGGTTAGATATGACTGAACATAGTTGATTCCGTGTGGTGGGAATTGCACTTGCACTTGTTGTATGTTGTCTGGAACATCATCGTGTCGAGTTATATTCAGTTTGGTGGCTTCAGTTACATTGCTGTATTTGGTCAATGTTAAATAGTTTGTGCCATTAAATTCTTTGATGGCAACATTTGATAAATTGTAACATTGGTTAGATTTCATTTTCCTTGTATCTTGTTCCCACAAGACCAGACGAAGAGAACCACTGTTATCTGTAAACATTGCTTCTTGTTTGGTTAAAGTTTTTCCACGAACATCCACAGTTTCAGCTGTGCCATTGAATAAGACACAGCCAGCAATGTTTACCAGGGTATCGTTTTGTTTCTCCTGAATTTCTTCTATTGAGTTGTCTATAGCTTCCACGGTTTCTTCTTCTATTTTCTGAAGGTCACAATCCATCTCACTTTCGTTTGGATCTTCAATTCTTGTTCTCTTGTTGAGAATCAGTTCTTCCTTTTCGGTCTTCAGGTTTTTCTTCAGCTGGAATTTGTTTATCTGACTGGTGATGAAGACTCAAGCTTGCGCTTGAGCACTGAATGCTTCTCTGGAGAGAAGCACACAGCACAATACACTTGAGAGTTTGTCTGGAAATTTAGTGAGAAATATTGATTCTTGTTTTGGCTTGTCTTTATAGGTGAGAGGTTATGTAAATAACCAACCATGCTTTGTCCTGAAATGGAAGCACAAAATCGTTAAGATTGAGTTATTACTGATGAGATCAAAAGAATATGAATCTTGGAAGTAGATAATATTGTAGTAATCTTTTTAGTGAATTGGATAGAGATACCACAAGTTGTATCAGGTTTTGACGGATTCCATAGGGTAATTTTAGTTGCTTGAGGATTTCAATATAACATGTTCTTATGTATGTTTATTTCAAGAGAGATTATTAACCATGTTCAGGTTGACAACCAATATTAGTCAAGGTACTGCATGAAATTTAGGCTAAGACATATGATCAGATGCTGCTGAAATTCCGGTAGAAAAAATTGTGGGTATGATAAGTAGAAATGACAAGTGTATGCAATCTGCAGCAAAAAAAGTTCTGCAAGAAAAGGGAGCAACTGGTGTTACAAAACTGAGTGTACATTCACTGCCATGTAGGAATCTTTTCTGGTATGCATCAACTTCGTACATGATCCCGAACAGATGGAGATCGAGGTGTGATAAGATAAGCACATGGTGAGCTCTGAACTTATATTATGCTTGGATAGAAAATCGAAAGATCTGTAATTCTTTGAAAGAGAAAAGCGGAAATCTAAGTTACAATTTTGTCCTGGTATGCATAATAATAAGCTATAATCAGACTTTGTCCATTTCACTCCCTTCTTTTTCAAAAGTTGTCGACATAAACAAAATTGAGGAAAGCGCCTGATCTTGGAATTAAAAAGAAAATTGACTCTGCAAACTCACCTTGCATCAAATAAATACTTCCAACTTGTCTGCAAGAAAAAAACAACAACGAAAATGTAACTTAACATCTGTCCTTGTATGCATCAACTTGTGATGTGTACATATCAAGAGATCGCGACAAGATAAGCACATGGTGAACTAAACTTATGTTTGGACATGAAACGATACAGATCACGAAAATCGAAAGCGTCCAGATTTGTAAAACTTTCACATACTGCATTAAAAACGAAAGCGGGAGTTGGAAAAGTCAAGCACGAGCTTCTTCACCTCGTAGTACAAGTAAATCAAGGCAAAACATTACCACTAACCTTTCTCACTGGAATTCAAGCCAAAAGACGACGGTACGGTATGACATCCTCGTGCTTTCCTGGCGCAATGCCGCAGAGAACTCTAGTTAAAAGTGGCGCAGTGCACTCTGGTTAAATGCAATGCATTGTGGTAAAAAGTGATGAATTCGAGAATTCGTCGCCCCTCATATATTTCCCTTAAATCCTGATTATGTTGCTGCTCGCTCCCTACGGTCGCTCCGCAGCAACAACAATAATTTCCAGGTCAAATGCATATCATTCTTTGTTAAGACTCTGTCTCTCTCCTTATCCTCTGGCTCTTACATGTATCTCACGCTCTCATGGGTAAAACAGGTAATAAATTCACATTGTGGGTTCACCCTTCTCTTCACAATGTCTCCTAATTTATGGCACATTAATGTTTACTACATGTTATTTTTAGAACTACTCAAATCGGTACCCAGGGACTTTATGTAGCATGATATTTTTATTTCTCATATAATAAACCAAAGACCTTCATTGGTATAAAAAAACCTCCCTTTCTTTAAAGGTCTGTCACAACTGAAAATATTTCACGTCAAAAAAAGGTGCAACACTGCGACAACGGTCCAGAGTGACATAACAACACTAACGGACTTGCGTAAGCTGACTACTTGTTGTCAAATACAGCCTGCGTTGCAGGTGCAAATGGGGAAGGGGTACGGATCAGGTGGCAAAAAAAGTGAGGAAGAAAGGGAAGAAACAGCACCCTATCCTGATAAAGAAGCGTGTTTCCAATAAGCAGCCCAGTTTAATTTCCTTAACCTGGAAAATTCAAAAAAGCAAAAAGAACGCTATGCACACACAAATATGCAGTGTGGACCTATTTTTTAACTCAAGTCGCCTTTATATACACAAGTAGGTTAGTCCCAACTTCCCCTCCACCCTGGCACAGGCTGGTCACATGTCTCCCAGAATCTGGGCATAACAATTAAATTATTGAAGGGAGGGGTGGCCAAGTATGAATTTTGTCTATACTGATCATAAGCCTATGGGAGTTTGGGATGTGTACCAAATATGGTTTTTATGTTACCATTTGCCATGTACAGTCTTAAGATCTTTGTAAATGTATTTGCTTTTCTGTATGTAAAGGCAAATTCTAAGGAAATCTGTGAAGAAAATTAATATTGTTTCCTTTTTTCAGAAAAATACTGATGTCAGCATTTTTGTTGAGATTCAAAGCAAATTATCTCGAAAAAAATGGGTGGCTACCCCCATTTTTCTTTGTGGATTCCAATAGCACTTGCAAAGATCTACTTTTTCTGCATGATCCTAATCTGGTGCAAAAACCTTTGTAGTTAGCAGGCACCGTCCTCAATAATAATTATATTTGATCATCACTACTGCACCAGTTGAATGCAAACTCAATCTTCAATAGCAGCATGCACATGCAACCTTCCCTTGTGGCAGTGCATGACTTTTGCAGACTGCAGACTATGTATTTTTTGATATTCCCATTTCCATTAACGAGAGCTAACTGTAAACAGGTTAACCTGAGCACTATTCAGGCTAACCTGATGAGTGATACTCAGGCCAACCAGAGTGCTATTTAAGCCTAATTGTAGTCTACAGTCTGCGAATGCCATACCTGCTCTTGGAGTCCCTCCTTCCAGCATGCAAAGCAACCTAATGTCAGGTTTAGCAGTGTTGGAAGCTAAAATTTGATTTTGACTCTCAAAATCCACTTCCCTAAAGTAATTTTCACATGTCCAGAAATATGTCTCCCCACCCTCCAAAAATCTCCACAATGATTCACAAATAATGCATTTTTTGGTATCTTGTAAACATGAAGGACCACCCTAGAATCAAAACATTTTGGAGTAGTCAACTTGTTGGCACCTGGAAGACTGATGTCTTAAAAGATTTGTAGACAATTTTTTTTTGTTTATATGTCAAACTAGCTAGCTAGTTGAGGGCAAATGAACAAATTCCACTTGACTTGTAGCTTTCAAGACTTGTAGCTTGGAAGCTCACGTTTAAAGGTCTTGAAAAATAAGACAATTCATTTTATTTCAAAATGCTTCATATGTTGAATATTCAGAATGTTCGCTGTAAATATTGTTGATTATTTCATATTATTATATGGCTTTGGCTTGTGGCCGATATAACGTGCGCTCTGATTGGCTAAGAGCGAGATCTGAACGGTCATTATGCAGCGGTAATGCCCATGGGCCGATTACGGATTATGCAAATTAGGAAGAGCCCGGCTCTGAAAATTCAAGCGCATAGAAACGACGAGAGCCAATTTAAAACAGTAAGAGAAAGTAAGTAGCTAAAAGTTTAGAGATTTTTCCTTAATAAAATTTATATAGAAGTCGTTTTTGACTTACCAGCCGGTAACCTTGGCGGGCACTAGTGAAAAACAATCAAAGTTTGACGAGTCTTGAGTAAAGGTAAAATCGCTAAGTGAAAAACACCATTGGCAGATCTGTCATGCATCCTGCGCAGAACACAACGAAGAAACTTATAAGATATCATCTAATAGTCACAACAATTACAGAAATATTAAAGTCTGTCACAGTTCTCATCAAATATGTTCCTTCGCTTTACACAAGCAACGGTAAATCAGCTTCCAGGATCATCAGATCTAAACAAGTGGGTGGTTTCTGTCGGTAGCAGTGTTTCTAATAACTGCAGGAAGTTTTAGACATTCACAAGGCTTGAAAGTTCATCCATAAATCCCAGAATGAAGAAGGCGAAGATATGGTGTCGAAAGCGAATGCGAAGATCGAGTTATTCTGAGCAGTGCATTGTGAAGCATTAGTATTTTGTTTCACCGAAAGATTGTTGGTTTCGACTATTTTGAAGCACTTTCTGTCTTTCCATGTGCGTTGACGTTTCGGCACAAAGTCGGAAAAACTCCCCCATCAACTTGTGGCACCACGATACTAAAACACCTTTTTAAGGCTGTGACAATCACTTTTCCTGTAAAGAAGTGTGTATTTTTATGGAATACGTAATACAGGGATGAAGTTCACTGACTGTGTAGTTTTGTCCTGGGTTTGAGACGATGAATGAATCGGTAAATGCGCGCATCACTGGATGTAAACTGACGACTTCCACTCAAATAATTTTTTTCTTTTCTTTAATTCATGGGCCATATAATAAACAACTTAATAACCTCAACCGTTCGGTCATTGCGGGAAAATCTCAAACCTTGGCCTACTGTATTGACCTCGCCATCACTCAGTCAATACGGCAAGGCCTCAGTTTGAGATTTTCCAGTAACGACCTCACTCTTGGTTATTAAATAGTTAGTGATGTAGTTATTAAGTAAACATAGACTTACTTGATAGCATAGAGTATTTTTCTTTTTGTAGTTTCTTTGTTTGGAGATACTAGCACTCCCATGCTACACTGAAATTCGAATGGAAATAAAGTTTTTGCGACATCCGTTTCTTAGCAGGCAAACGTCCTTGTTCATCTCGTGTGCCCACTCACTAATTACTGTTGACTCAACTAGACACCAGCAGTGTTACTTCATACACATGAAACCATTATGTAACTTATCATTGGGGGAAGGCCATATAGTTTATTTCATTTTGTCTAGTTTTGAAACACTATTATTGGCAAATTATTTGGGCACCCCAGAAGATAAAAAATAGGTCCGCAATGCGTACTTGGGGTCTTATGCTTTGTTTTAATCCTTTCGGTTGGAATGCTGTTTTCAAATGTCAGTATCTGGGTGTGGAATTGCTACAAGTGAGAAGATAGACAAGTCGTTACAATTTTTAAGTGGGAAATTTATACCAGAATACTGTGTGTTTACTTACTTTATCCTCTAATAATAATTATTTATTTGGCTCTTAGTCGTAATGGGACATAACATGCATAACAACAATCTCTCAATTTAGCCCTATTTTGTGCATTGTCTCATGTGAGTTTTAACTCCCTGAACTCGGCACTATTTGCACATGTCAAGTGAACTTGTACATGTCAAGAGGTTTTCCTGCTATAATGACTAAGCCTGATTAGATACATAACAACATCAACAACTGAGTACTGCGGGGTTGTCAGTTGTTTTTTGAGTAGCAGGTTCCATCCAAAATGTAGGTGGCGAAGGTTTGTGTCAAAAACGTGCCGCAAAGTGGCTTGGCAAGACGTGTACTGTGCATCGTTTGGGGAGAGTATGGGAGAGGGTTGCCTCCTCCCAATGGGAAGATGTTTGAAATGTAATTCTCTGAGATGCAATGTGGGGCCGCATTGTGTAAAAAAAAATTACCATCTTTATTAATTTATCATTGTGTACATTTGTTGATGATTTTCCCACTCTTAATTGTTGTTATTCTCTGATCCAGTGTTCATATAAATGTTATGGCAAAAAGGTTAGGGAGGATTGACTCACTCAAACAAATAGCTCTAAAAACAAACAAGTAGAAGATTTCAATAATAAGTGGAAATATTTCATTTAAGTTTCACCTGCCTTACTATTGGTTTTTTTCCTTGATGTTTTCTATTTCTTCTTCACTTCTTTTTATTTGATACCATGCATATCACACTTGCCTCAGTACTCTGCACATTGTATACCTAAATTGGGTGCCTGTTAGCCCATTGACTACTGTGCTGGCCATAACCGGCCATGACGAGCCTTGGCCTTTCTTCCACTTCTGATGTCATCACCTTTGACCAAAATTGGCATTACCTACATGTATGCTCAGCTTCTGCAGGAGGAAAAGATCTTTCCAGTGATACCCAGATCAGAGTGATTGGCCCAATGGAGCCTGAGATATGCACAAAAATGCTCAAAAAGTTGAGTGAAAAACTCAGAGCAAAATTTGCTGCCACTACACATGGCTACTCCATGGCAAAAATTGCCCGTCTCGATGATGCTTTCTCAGAATGTTTTAAACTGGAAGCAAGCCCAGTAGAAAGGTCAATCACTGCAACAAAAAGAAAAGAAAGGGAGAAAAAGGAAAGACGAAAAAAAAATCGAAAAGCCTAAAGATGTAGTTCACTTTCTCGTCCAAAAACTCAAAATTTTGATTTCTGTGCATGCCCAAGCAAAAATGTCGTAAAACGCAATGCTAGTGGAAAGAAAGGCATGTTGTCAGATTGCAAATGCCTTTTGAGTAGATCGGAGCTAATTTAGCCTTTATCCAGCCTGAAAATCTCCAAAATGTCCAAAAAATGTGTTTTTGGCAAAAAGCTCTAGGAGTCAATGGGTTAATGACAGGCTTTACTTGAACAATGCTGTAATGATCTTTAACTGTATTAATAAACTCTTCCCTGACTACTTAATCTACATTCACAAATTCACACTGGAAATACTAAACAACTCAGTCAACTGAAAATTTCAAGGTGCCGTCAAGCCACTGGACAGCAGTCTTTCACCTACCGCGGTGCTAGGCTCTGGAATAATCTAAGAGACTATGTTATATCTTCAGACTCTGTCAAAGTTTTTAGGAAAAGAACTGTTTACCTACTTTTTTCTGATTAATCTATGAATTTGTAAAAAGTAAAATTAATCCAATTCATTGTATTTCACTAAGTTTTTAATGCATATTTATTACCTTACTTACTTGGTTATTTTTTAGTTATTTTTCTATGATAGTTGTGTAGTCTTGTAACTGAAAAACCCTTGTAGGGAGTTGCAATAAAGTGTGCATGCAGTGCCATATCTAATGGAGGGGGCCCGAGGAGCCCTACCCCCCTTATTTTGGGTGAAAAAAAAAAATAGCACGAGGAAATGCCAGAAGGGCAAGCAAAAAAACCTGGGCCAGCTTCCCCCTTTCCCTTCCTTAGCTCAAGGTCTGAATCTGCTACTGGTATGTATGTATGTATTGTGTCTCTACTGTATTGTATTTGTATTTTGTCCATAAGGAGGCAATAAAAAAACATTTTCATCTCTTTCTTCATGGAGTTATTTCATAAAGTGTACTGTTATACAATTGTCTTTTTAAAACTTAAAAACCCAGTGAGAATAAGGGCCTGTTTACAAGGAGAGAGGGTTAATTACCCTAGCACTCACACATTTCCTCTTGTTTTCTTCTTTGTGTTTACAAGGCAGCCAAGGTTACTCGGGTAGGTGGGTTACCCTGTCTGCATGCTAGGGTTACACTGGCAGACAGGTTATGTTTTCCCTTGTAAACACTCCAGGTAAGGTTAACCCGCCTGACCCGTCTGACACGGGCCTCAGAAGCAATGTTTTGTCTAGCCGATAAATTTGGTGTTGAAATGTTCGATATTGTGGTGCTTTCTTGGCTTTATCTCACATAAAATTATTTGAAAAAAAGGTTATTTCAAGTTTCCCTCATATTTTAACCTCATGTTCGGAATTTTAGGCTTCTTTCAATAGCAAACGTATTTGTCTATATGACATGCACACGTTGTCTGATAACCATCTCGTCGGGACTTTGCTTCTAATAAATTAAATATTCTTTCTCTCATTATGGTAGCACTTAACTAGAAAAATAAACAATACAGTCCTATTTATTGCAGTGCCATTTGAACAGAACGAAAACTCACCTTTTGCCGGACTATTTCAAAATACTTTATTCTGTGTTTTGTTCTCTTCAGAAAATGATGCGCTGAGATGAAGAACATTTTACGGCTAATTAACTCAGTTTCTATTCATGTCACACAATTTTTTCAGCAAATACTTTATTCCCTCCGAGCCAATTTGGGTTCAAACAAATTAATAACTGGACAATTTTATTTCCATATTATTTCTCCAATATTGTGCTCAGGACTAACCTACTAACATTCGCAGTAGGTGCTGCAGGTTTTGAGAATGTGCCAGTCACAGGCTTATTTTGACAACTTGGCTTGCGTGAGCAAACATTTCCCATATCACCGAGGAAACTCATTCCATCACCTAACTGAAATAACAAAGAACAACGAAGGCAGACATAAAAAATTTTCGACATGAAATCATAAACAGCACAACAGAGCAATTTTGAAACAGAAATAGCTTACGTTGAACAATTACAACTAATTGCGAGGGAAATCTCTTCTAAATTTTCACAAAATAGGTGAAATGGCTGCAATTACACAACAACAACGTTACGCCAGAAGCAATGGCCGACGAAACAACTCAAAAATACTAGTACCCAATCTGCCTGCCAGACTATTTATACTCCCAAGAGGTCTGTCACATGTCATCTCATCCTCAATGTGACTGACTGACATACTGACTGACTGACAATCCAGATCTGCCTCTCACTTAGGGGACTGTATGCATGAAATGCACGGATAAGACCCCAAAAAGGTTAAAAAAAAGCACTGGTAAGTCCTCGTTCAGAGATAATCTTAGCAAAATGGAAAATAAAAAGGAGCGTTATTAAATGATTTCCCAAAAATGAAAATCGCACTCGCCAAAGGGGTGAGTGATCGATGATTTGTACTTGCCCGACATTTTTTACACTCACACTGGCAAGTGGGCGAACTCTAATTTCCAGCACTGTTCAGTGACATTCTACTGTTAGTAGTACCACTGTGAAAAATTGGTTGCACATTAGAAAAGAAAGTTAGTTGTGAAATCTACTATAACAAGAAGATCTTTTAGATCTTATAACCGCGCTTTTAAAATTTAACTGTTTTGTTAATACTACAGTCACAACGCAGTGCACATTCCAAAGCAGTCCTTGATGATTCATTGATTACTGTAAACACATCACTTGATCAACACAAACTGTGTTATAACTTATTGCACCATCACTCTTAGCCTTTGTGTTATCTATGATGATGTAATGGTCATAATCTGGAAGTTCGCTTGGGATATGCCCATGAATGATACTACAGGAAACAAGTGTCATGCTTTTAATAACACTTTTAATAAACAGCTTTCCTCCTGAAAAGTCAAAATTTAATTTGTTTCTGCTTTGAAGTAATCACACTAGTCACTCAATCAGAGGGTTTTCACTATCCACGGCTAATTTTATTTCCCCTAGCACTGACTTAAATGTTGCAAGTTCTGGCAAGATCTTGTTTACCCCAGCAAATATTTAATTTTTCTTCAAATCTCTTAACTCGCTGCAATGAAACAGCCAAAGAATTCGATGTCGAGGAAAAGGTGGTTGTTATTCATCGTGGTAGATGCAATAATAAAGTGTATTATTGTTTGTCATACGATGTAGTCACTTTAGATGTAGATCCCGACGTTTCGACTGCTTACTGCTAGTCTTCTTCAGGTGATAAGGTCAACTGATTGCACGGTGTCATTTATATCACAAAGGTCAGCTGTGATTGGTGCAAAGAATTCGCTTCATTTGCTGAAACCCACAAGAAATACTCGCAAAATTGGAAATAAATTAATGACTGTCACTTCTGGTGAAATAAACTTGCAAAGTAAACACGATCTTATTTGTCATGTAGCGAAAATGAAAGCTGTAATGTCAGCGCATTCCATGGCTGATGTAATACCCTTTTTAGCATTTTTAGCGTATTTATTATTTCCCTTCGAATCCAATGTTTCGATAAAACCAAAAGAAAATATATTTTACACACAAATCAAGAAAACAATATCCATAACATTGTCCTTGTATTAATGTTTCAACAGCTCTTGGTGAATATACATCACAGGTTGCGTGATTCAATATTTGGCCAAGAGAAAGTTTGGGTCTGGTCACCGACAAAAAAAAAAAAAAAAAAACCACGGGTAGAACATGAACCACGCTTGGCCCATGGTCATGCGGTTAACTAGTCACATTCAGATTTTCATCAGATCCTACCCACAAGTAGACTTTGTTTGTTTCACTCATAAAACAACAGGAAGAGATTAAGGAAAGAGAAGAGTTAACACCAGAGTTTATAAACTTGTTTAAAAAATTTGTCTTTTCTGAAAAGATGAAAGAGGGTGGCAAAGGATTTTTGCATGACGCATGATTGCCCCAAAATTAGCGGCGTGACGCGTGATCGAGACCAAATTAGCGGTGTGACATGGGACAGGACATCATAATGTGATGCAGGATTTGCTATTTTACAAGCACATGACACTTGATTTACCAGTTAGATTTCTGTGACAAGTAAACGTTCATACCATTCATTCAAAGTAGATAGTAAGCAGAATCTTACTGAAAAGATCAATAAATTGTGGTAGATGTGACATCATTTTCTGGTCTTTTTCTTCCTTTTCTTGCCCTCTGAGTGATTCCTTTGATCTTCATTTGCTTGTTATTATAGATCCAAACAATTGTGCCACAATAGGAATAAGTCAATTGAAAAAAGTTAAATTTTGCATTAGGACTATGAGCTTCACTGTTTTTGTCCATTGTGTCAACCGATCATTTTTGGCAGTGCATCAGACCATATTTGAATTCCGCTATTGTATGAAAGGTCTGAAAGAATGTCGTCTTAAACAGCTGAAACGATAAGAGATGTTAGAGTTTGGTGTCATTTTATGCTGCTGGAGAAGACAGTTGTGTAAGCAATGAGAGACTACTCAAGGAAAAAGTTTGTGTACTAGTTGCTGTACAGAGGAGGATTTGCAGGGGTAAAGCTTTGACACAAATATTGCCTGTATTTCAAAGAGTGGCAATGGTGGTGTAGATATCTCTTTAATTCGCATACAAGATCTCTGCCAACTTAGCCTGTGAGCAGGCTCCCAATTGTGTTACAGGGGAAGGAAAAACAAAACGGGTGAGTGGAGATAGCCGAGAGTGGTCTGAAGAGAGAAAAATCTCATTCCACTAGGCTCACTTTGCTCGCCCTAATATATTTCGCACTCATCGTGAGCTTGTGCACAGACCATGCCAACTCTCCCAGATTATCCAGGAGCCTCCTGGATACAGACTGAATATCCCAATCCCCCATGCAAATAATTGTCAATTTGATCAATAACGATTTCTTAAAACATAAGCAGGTGAATATTAAAGTTAAAAGCCGATGTTTCGGCATCATTGTGACACCATTAATTCTCAAGGCAAAGTGAATAAATAATTTGATTTCTACACAGTCTCTACAAATTAGCATATTAATAACAAAGGATCACACATTCTTCAAGGGAGACATTCCTTTCCAAGTGGAAAGGAATGCCTCGCTTCCTTTCATCGGTGTTGAACTGTTAAACTTAGCTCCCAGAATCAAGACTAAGGTCTACGTAAAGCCAACTAATACAGGCTTCTTACTCCACTACGAGAGCCACATGGATAATCGGTACAAGCACAGGCTAGTTACCACCACGTTAGATCGAGCTTACCGCATATCTTCTGACTGGTCGTACTTCTCACAAGAATGCGATCGACTTGAAACCGTATTCTTAGAGCTTAAGTACCCGACGCACTTATATAATTTGGCTGTCATGCAATTCGTAGATTCCAAGGTAGCAGACCAGCAGCACATTCCATCAACCAAAATGACCACACCCACCATCCAAGTTATCATACCATTTAAAGATCAGGCCTCTGCTAATGCAGTGAAGAAACGTCTCACAGACCTCAGCTCAAATATCAACACCACAATTCAGCCTGTGTTCATCAGCAGAAAACTCAACAAAGTCCTTTAAGTCTGACAAGTCAAGCCAGCCACTGTTAACCAACAATGCCTAGTTTATAAATTTCAATGTAACATGTGTGATGCAGGATATATTGGTTACACTCGTGGTCACCTCCACAATTGCATTGTTAGACACAAACAAAAATCGTTGTCAATTTGTAAACATTATTTGAGTGAACATATTTGTAACTCGAACATACCTCCTTGTCTTTCAGGACAATTTCACGTGCTTACTAAATGTTTTAACAAATTTGATTACCTACACTGTAATTAAGGAGATGTTTTTTATAAGAAGACTTAAACCATCCCTAAACATGCAAACAGACTCGATTTGCGCAAAGATATTTACTTGAAGAACTTGTGATCCTTTGTTATTATGCTAATTTGTAGAGTCTGTATAGAAATCAAATCTTTGGTGATGGACAAAACACCAAAACACTGTGGAGCTTCTTAACATACCACTCATCTGAAATAGTATTTTTCAGGGGTAGTCCATTTTAGGGTAGTCCATTAGGGTAGTCCATTAGGGTAGTCCATGGACTAGGGGTCAGTGTTTTGTCCATCACCCAAATCTTCACATTATTTATTCACTTTGCCTTGAGACTGGTGTCACGATGACACCAAAACATCGGCTTTTAACTTAAATAATTGTCATTTTTAGGGGAAAATGTTTGGAATATTTGCTGATGCAATTCTGTGGTTGAATCGGCAGAGCTCTCCTTTCAACGACACTTTTAGGGTCGAGAAAGTAGAATTGGCAATGTACTTACTTCTTTTTACGTGACACATATTGGTGAAAACAATTCTCCATGATACATGATTTGATAGAAAAATTCAGTGTGATGCGTGATTGGTACCCCCCCCCCCCCCCCCCCCCTTTGCCACCCTCATGAAAATACTGAATGGTAAGCTATCAACCCAGCTGGCAAAGACCTCATCTCCACCTTTCTGGGATGATTACTGTAACTAATTTAATTTAATTGCATGGCCCGTGAGTCAGAGAGATTTTCAAAAACTGTATATGCCATGAGACTATTAGAATTATAATCTCACAGCTGCTTAATAAGTTGTGTACATAACTACGATGATCATTCATGTCTTTACATCTTTTTCCGCAATTCAAATGACATTGTTCTTTAATGCTTTAATTGGATACTCCTGAAACATTTAAAGCTATACTAAGAGGTTTAAAGTTGAACTTAAATCTATATATACAAATTATAACAAAATCAAAATTAAATTCAGTAGCATTCTTTAACATCTACGGGTATTATTGTAATGAACTCACGTGACCAGCTCCCAGTTTGCTTGATAGCTTAGTTGGTAGAACATTGCACCAGTATTTCAGAGGTCATGAGTTTGAAACCCATTCAAGCCTGATTTTTTTTTTTTTTTTCACGCTGTAATTTCTAAGCTGTTTAAGTTGTGTAGTACATAACTGTGATGCTCATTCATGTCTTTTACGTAATATGATCATCCAATAATGCTGGGACCAACATTCAACATGCTTTCTCTTTATTTTAAGAGTTGTATTACAACTAAAGGACAGTGCAACAGTGACATCTACTGAAAGTGAGAGGGATGGCATTTTATGTCCTACAGTTCAATGGCTGCAAGCTCACTTACTTCCTAAACTGTGTAAGTGGGCAGAGGAGATTCAAACTAATGACCAAGATAGAAAAGGATCTCTGAGACTAGTTCCTTTGGATCAGTACACACTGCTTTATCATAGACTGAAGCAAGATTATGGAGAAAAGCTTGTGAAGGTAAAAAACTGCACTGTTGTTTGATTCTGTTTTCAATTGGTACTTGGATTTACTGCCTGGGGGCTACTCCCTTATTAATTTTGTACAATTAAGGTCTCCATGGCATTAAAGGGAATCGTAGATCTTGAGGCATTTTGGTCTGAAATAAGGTATCTACAGTGACTCAATTTGGTTTGAAATAGGATAATGTTTTGGCTTCTCAGGTGGAAGTTGGTATGTTGTTTTTATGAAGCTAAATTTTTGCCCCATCAAAATTGTGGAATTTGAATCCCTTCTCAATTGTTTTTTTCCAAATAGAGGCCTTAGGGTATCAATTTTAGGTTCCTAGGTCTGAAATAGGATACTGAAAATCTCTTTGGGTTGGAGAATTGTGCTACACTGTACACACCCTCACCAAAACCTTTTGAGACTACCATTGCGTGGGGATTTCTGCAACTGTCTTTATGAAAAGAAATCAAAGGCTCTCTAAGCGAACTCATAATACAGTAAAACCTGTATTAAGCAGACCCCATATTAAATGGACACCGCATAAATTAGCATGTATTTCTGTATCATGTGACTTATTGTTATGTAATCAGACCTTGTGGTCTTTGCTCGCCGCCATTATTAAATGTTACGTTGTTGTTGCTGTTGTTTTTTTTTACATTTTTATTTCCATTCAGGCTTACATCAATAATATTTGTGGAAAAAAACAAAGGCTAGAAATTAATAAATGGCTTTTAAGTTTACATCAGTATCTTACGTTATACTACAAGTGACAAAAAAGAAAAGTACACAAGAAAAAAAAACAGCAAGAACAAAGGACACAAAAAATAAATGAATGAATGACTTCATAAGTACAGAGAGCGAACAATCTAAATTATTTCTTTCAATTGGTTACTATATTACATATTTAATCTATCAACATATTGATTTGATATCTGGCCAGGGCTGAATATCCATTTTTTTCAAAATAATCCTTCTTACATGTATTTGTCTTGCGTTCAGTTTCGTATTTTTTTTTTCTATTTTGTTTTGATAACCTTTAATTTTAGGATGTATTTGGTTTCTTCTGCAGTCCCACAAAAATAGCTTTCCAACAACAATAAAGTAATTTAGTAATTTTGTTGAAGGGCATTGCTTAGACATTATACTAAATATAACATTCTGCAATGAAAGATGAACCTGTTGATTTGATAAAAGGCACCAATAAGATTCAAAATTGTTCCAAATCGCCTTGAGTAAGTGCATTGGTAAAGGATATTGTACAAAGTTTCTGGTTCGGCCTCACAAAAAGTACAAACATCGTCTGTTCTGTAACCAATTTTGAATAATTTTTTATTTGTGTAGAGTATGTTGTTAAGCACTTTATACTGGAAAGCCTTAACATAAGATTTGAGCACAACAGAATGAGGTAACAGAAAAACGTCTCTCAAATGATCATCCCAAAGGTTAAAATCACTTTTCCATTTATGGATAATGTTAGGAGGCTGTGCCTTTTCCGTGGTTAAATCTTTAAGACTAGCATGGCTGAAACGAATATTTAATGGAAATGATGGGACATGGAAGAGGTACTGAGAACACCAATTAAAACCCGTAGGAGGTCTTTTCTTTATAAATTGTAATTACAATGTTAATGACTACACAATTTCTTCCCAATTTTATCGTGAACTCTTGTTGTGGTGGGCACAGTTCTGTGGAACGTTTGCTTCAGAAAGCAATTGGCAAAGAATCATTTGGAATAAGAGGCTCCAAGTAGCCTATACTCATGTGCACGAGGTCACAAGTCGTATAAAATAGATACGCAAGGCGTGCATAGTCAGACGAGCAATTTGAAAACGTTTACCAGCTGACAACTAGAAATAATATGGGAGAAATGTGCAAAAAGTGCATTACAGATCTAAGATATAGATAATTAATATGCAGGAGAGAAGATAAGTACTGTGATGCAATATTCCATCTTTATTACAAGGATATCATCAGGCGAATAACAAAGCAAGCTGAGTCGAAAACCTATAGATAGAGAATTAACAAACGGTCAGAATTGCGAATTGGATGAAATATCTTTTTTTCATAGCAATTCTGAACTAAATCTCTTTAGGGAAGGTACGTTTTTAATTGGGGGGGGGGGGTGGGCCGGGGCCTCGGAGGGGAGGGTCATTAGTAAACTTTTTACAAATTGGGGAGGGTCAAACCTGTTTTATTCGCAACCGACAGGTTTTTTTTTTGGCAAGGAAAAAATTACTCCATGTCACTTAGTTGACTCTTATTTTTTAAGAAACACACGAAGTACATAGAAATCTAAAAATTGTATATACAAGCAAAGCTACTAGTCGAGATTAATCTAAATTGTTTACAGGTGTCGAAATATTACATCAAAAAGCTATCTCATCCCAACTAACATAATTGTCTCTCTCGACCCGTGCCCACTTTCGTCCATATTTTGGCGGCAGCAATGTTTCCGCGTGGGCTTCTGGTATTAAATCAGTCTCCGGTGACGATTTGTTACTTAAACTACTCGGGCTTGACCTGACAACTCAATCTACTACATCACTTTGGGAGTCAGTTTCAACCTCGGAAAGTAATGAGGTCACTTGTTGCTGTACATTTCTTAGCGGGGGCTGCCGAGGTTGTTGACACGCCATTGAATCGTACAGCAAGCTGCCAACGTGCGCTTTGATCATTGCAACCTTTTCAGCTTTCTTACCTTTGAAGGTGATCTTGTGATGGGAAAAGTACAAGGATAGCTCGTCCACCTTCAAGGATGACAGCTTATCGGCGCTGTACAGTCCAACCCAGTTAATATCATTGTAGTCCCGTTTCAGCCGTTCCTTTTGCTCCCTTTTAGTCTCCTCTTTCTTCTTCTCCTTGCGCATTTTTTATCTGGGCAAGGTGCTCAACATACTCTGCCACAAGCTTTTCGGGGACAATGTATTTATCTGAAATCTTTCTAATAGCGTCACTGTTCCCACTGGCTAGTTTACTTTCCTCATACAATCGCTTAATCTGAGCTCGAGGCTGGAAGTCGTCTGGCTCACGGCCATTGGTGGGGGTTGCACTCCAAGAGACATAATGGAAGTTTGGTAGTTTGCTATAGTCGGGATATGGTCGTCGAGTTGGAAGTGGAGCACTAGTAGTCTCATCCTTGTCACAAAATTTACATAGTTGGCCATTTCTCTCGTGACACGACATTCGCCTGTACTCCATATAAAGCTCTTCTTTTCTCACAATGGAGGCTCTCAAATTGTTCTAGCTTGGAAAAATACCCATGACCCGGAACAGAACTCTTTTGATTGTTGGTGACTCCAAGATACTCTTTCAAGTACTAACGGTTGTAGAAAAATTGATTTTCTGGTCGGTCAACCAAAAATGCTGAAATATACCCCCTTGGTGCTGGGGAGTTGTCAATTCGAAGACACACTTCCTCAGCAACAACCCACGCATTTTTTTCCATGACTTTACTGCTGTGCGCTTCTAGCTCTGACGTTAAAAGAGACTTAACTTCCTCTTCAGAAAGTCCATGTAAAGTGTCGTATATCTGCCATTTAAGACTGCCTCCATCACACAGAGCATCCCCTATACATGCATTGAGCCGCTCTGCTTCATTCTGTCCCAAGTCTTCTCTTGCCTAGTGAATTCTCAAGACCTTTTCATTGCCATGCATTCTTGCTTTCTCTAGAATTCGTATTCTGGACTCTGCACTGGACACGCCCACTACTGGACCAGCATCAGTTAGCTCTAGTAGGCGTGGATACCCAGGTGGCAGTCTGAGGCAGGCGATTCTTCTCAAGACCTCATCACACTGATTGAGTACGGGATTCAGTACCCTCTGCAACTGTTCACCAGTTACATGTTTCATATCCGTTTCTGCCTTACTGATACAATCTAGGAGGCAATTAACAACATTGACTGTGTTTTCTCCAATCTCCCTCTCTGAGCCTTCCTTTCAGGGGGGAGGGTCAGATGTTTTTGTGTAGGTATTTGTGAAGGGTCATGCATTAATCCATTCTGGGAAGTGGAAGGGCACAGCTTTTTTCGCAAAAAATTTCTAAAATACCCCGACCCACCCCCCCCCCAATTAAAAATGTACCTTCCCTTAGGCATTTTTTGTTCAAGTGTTAGACTTGTTTATGTTGGTTGTTAGGAATATATTCCAGTACTGGGCCATTCTAACAAATATCAACTTTGCCTTATCTTTATTATATTTGTAATTTGATTTTAAAGTAGACTTGAAACTTGATAAAATAACAGTACTCCTCAGTAGGCACCTGGTGCTTTTTGTAAGTTATATCATGCAATGCCATATTTCTGAGAATTAAAAAATATATATATATATCCTTACACACGTTGCTAAAAATGTAATAGGTTTCAATAATTGATACAAAATACAAGGTGTACTAGACTAACCAAGAACCAGACAAAGAAAAAGGAAAAAACTTGAACACACAAGTGTTTTATTACCTGACATTGTTAGTCACATTTTTCTTGACTCAATCCCGATAGGAAATCGAGCAATTTCAGTTTTTAATGGACACAAACCTTGTACCAGAATAACTTTAAGTTTATTACAGTCCTTTTTTGCATTTTCTAAAAGCTAAAGATATAAACAGTTATCTGAAATAACACCAAAAACACTTTCTCATGGGAACTCGAGCAAGTAAATTTCAAAGTTCAGAGAAATTGTCAGGTATAACACAGGTAAAATTTCATCATCAGTTTCATTTCACCAGTACTTTTAAGTGTTTCATATGTTACTTCTGAGTCAATGTTTATTTTCTACATTTGGTGTTGTTAGAAATGATTTCTTTTGAGAAGATATTTAAAAGGATCGCACTGAAGTTTCCAATACAATGAAAATAATCTCACTAAAAAGTTTTAGTCCACTTGTTACTCGAACTTTTGGTGGATTCCTTCTTAACACCTAAGCTAGTATATAACTACAATTAACTGAACTGAACAACTTTAATCTGGATTTGATAATGGCGACAAGATAACACCAAAACATCAATTTGTAGCATTTATTTTTCTTTTAAAATGATTTCTTTGTAACTGAGTATCTTTCGGGATTTGAGGGACAAAAGAAACTTGACAATTTTGTCCTGAAATCCTCGGGGACATGCCAGAATATTGATATATCGAACATGGCCTATTACTTGCCCGTTTTGTTGAACACGTCCATTTATACGAACAGGAAGCATTTTTTTGACCAAAAGATTAAGTATACAGAGCACGTTCTTAGTAAATGATTCTTCGTAATATGTCCTTGAATTTCCGAAACCCTAATAAATTTGAGACTTGTCATATTGTCAGATGGCGATCGACAAACAATGGCTTACCTCTCCAGAAACACTTTCTTGCTGTTCATGCATGCTCACATGCCAGTTCAGAATCTTAACAACAAAGTAAAGTACTGATAGGTGATCCTGCTCTATGTCCTTACGTTGATCCTAACATGGTGTCACTTAGCGGGATTTAGACCATTTTATCAAGCCGGATTACTTCCCAGCTTGGAAGTTTTCAAGTCCAATGCTTCGTCCGTTAGTGGTAAGCTCACTGAAGACTATAGTTTGCGTTCAAGTTTGCATTTAGATCATTGCACTTTGCATTGCAAGTATCATGGCTGCAGTCAGTACTTCTGCGAAAATTCCCTTGCTGTTGAATCTTTCCGACTTTTTGCATCAAGGAGAAAATTGGAAATTGTTTCGTTGTGAATGGAAGTTGTACAAGCTAGCAGCTGGCATTCACAAGAAAACACAGGAAGTGCGAGTGGCTTTGTTGTTAAATGTGATCAGCAAAGAAGGAATGAAACCTTTCAATGGGAAGATTCGTCAGACACTCTAAAAATTGATAGGGTTTTGGAAAAGTTCAAGGAGCATTGTGTTCCTGTATGTAATGAAACTTATGAAAGATACATTTTCTTCAAACGTGAGCAATTGTCAAATGAATTGCTTGATAGTTACATGTTAACTGCATTGATGAAGCTCCCAGAGTCATGTGAGTTTGGTGCGCTTTGTGAGTCGCTCGTTCATAACCAGCTAATTCTTGGTGTAAACAATGACAGAGTTCGTGAAAAGCTTCTTGGAGAGCGAGGCCTTGACCTAGATAAAGCCATCAAAACTATCAAGGCAAGTCAAGTTTCTCCCTTGCGAGCGACAGGATCTCAGAAGAATTTTCAGCTAACGAAGATATTGATGCAGTGGGGCAAAAGTCAAAACCCAAGCACGAGAAAAGGTCGTGTCGCAAACCTCCCAGCAAGGACCCTCCCAAGATTAAAGAGTGTTTGTTTTGTGGTGGTACAGATGCACTGGAAAGGACGTTGTGGCCAGCTTCAGGTCTGAAAATTAATGTAAGAAGTGTGGCAAAGAAGGCCATTTTGCAGTCAAGTGTCAAAGCAAGTCTGAAGATGCAAAAGTTCATAATTATTATGGTTGAACAAGAAGTCTTTTACGTTCATAGTGTTAGTGGTAAAGATCAAGCTCTTGTTTCGCTCATTTTGAATGGTTCAGCATCAGTAACATTTCAAATTGACACTGGTTCCCCTGCAAATATCTTACCACTGCAGAATTACATAAGGGCAAAAAAAGATTACAGTGAAGCTAACATTGTTCCTATGGAGATCACACTGCTTATGCATGATCACTCAAAGCAAAAGGCTCTTGCTTCTGCAAGGCTGAAAGTGGAACATAAAGGTAACAAGCGTGAACTTAACTTTGTTATTGCTGATCAAGAAGTTACACCTTTGCTTGGTTTGAAGTCATCACAAGTCATGGGTCTGGCAAAGATTATGGTGCCTGGTGTTGATACCCCTGTCAATAATGTGGTTACAGCTCTAACGATAGAGTCAGCAGTTTCTGAGAATGTCACAAAGGATCCTGTATTAAGCCCTTTAGCTGATGTCTTTCAAGGTGTTGGCTGTTTACCTGGGGAATAGAGTGTTCACTTTCACAATTGATGCATCTCTCAGTGGTCTTGGCACCTCCTTACTTCAGGAGGGTCAGCCAGTTGCATTTGCCTCAAGAGCTCTAACTCCAGCAGCAAGTTGCTATGCTCAGATTAAGAAGGAACTTCTCTCTGTTGCTTTTGCTTGTGAGACGTTTGATATGTACCTGTATGGTCGAGATGTGGTGCATGTTCAAACAGATCATCAGCCTCTTGAAGCTATATTTAAGAAGGACCTTGGCTCTGCCCCACAGTCTCCAGAGGATGTTGCTGCACTTACAGCAAGGCTGTCATTAAGTTTTAATTCACCTGTAGCCTTGATCTTCACACCTGTAGCAAACTTGTTACTTTATGGGTGAATTGAATCAACTACAGGCCACTTCACCCATAACATCAAGGGGCCATCAAACATACTCAGCCGTAAACAGGTGTTACGGGTTACAGCCCTTATTGACAGCCCTGTACAGCATTACAACCTCAATATAAAGTACCAAAAAGGAAGCTTGATGGTTGTGTCTGATCCTCTGCCCTGAGCCTATCTTGACAGAACCTCCCACAAAGACCAAGTATTGCAATGAGCTAGAGGAGATAGTACTTGTTGTAGAAATTCACACCAATAACAATTTGCGTTACAATTTGTGACTACCATGAAGAAAAAAAATTGACCTAACTTCTGACGCGGATGTGAAGCAATCCGCATAATAAATCACTTCATAAACATTTAAGTGTCATGATATTTACATGTAGCGTTGCTGTGCAGATTGGCCATGGGAATAATATAAATTGAGAAACAAATGTTATAAATAGAACTGAAAACTTGTTCAAAATCCCAACTGGTTGGAGGCTGACCTCTTGGTTATTTAAAAGACATGCTGGTTTCCAGACCACCAAACAAACCTATCTAGTGGCAGGGAGCTGGAAGATCTGAACCTGGGGCCTCCGGGTTACCAATCCAACAACCTAACCACTAGGCCAAGATGCTGCCTCAGAAAAGAGAGAAACAAGAAATATTATATGGAGTGGATTTCTCTAAGCACTCCGCCATGCGAGAAGCAAGAGAGCAAACGTGTGCTAAGAGGTCAGACATGATGACGATGCTGACGACGATGACGATGACGACGACAACGACAACGACGACAATAAGAGTGATAAGAGTGATAAAAGTGAAAACTACTGTAATTGCGTCTAATGTCAAATTTAAAATCAATTTCCCCCGACAGATATTTTAGCATCATAAGACAGCTATGGAAGTGTCGTCTCTTTGAGAGGGTCTTTAGGTCGAAATGATCTAGTGCCTTGGTTGATGAACTTCTTGGTGGTAAATTAAGCAGGACCTTGGCTGCCTTGTTTTGGAGAACTTACAGCTCATACCCATAAGCGTGTTGTTATTTTTGTCACCCCACACTGTGACACCATAGTCAAACGGTGGGATGATTAAGCAATTGTATAGTCACTGTGTTAGCTTAGCATGTAAAGGTAAAAGATGTCGTATTCTCTTTATCATTCCAATCCTTTTATTGATCTTTGTACTGATAGTATCAATGTGCTCAGACCAAGACACAGTTTGGTTTATAACCACTCCCACTCGTCAGACCTATCAATAGCAGTGGAGTTTATGTTTATAATTAGAGAAATGTCATTAACCAGTTTAAGCTTCTGTGAATTACCAAAAATAGTTCCAGGGATGAACAGTCTTCAGAATAATAATTGTTATGTGTTTATCAATATGTTTTCAATTTGGATCTTCCTGTAAAACCTTTCATTGTTTGGCACAATTTTCCAAAATTTAGACAACTTTGGAGGTGATTATGCAAAGAATATTTCGGAAGAAAACTCTCCTTCACTCACTTTCCTGACTTGCTTCATTCGACTCAAAAAGTGAACAATGCGCGCAGATGTGCGTCAAATTTTCCAGCCTTTTCATACCATCACATCATTTAGATCTAACTGAAAATAATGTCCACAATTATCCAGTCAATTGAAGAATTTAATTATATTACCAACCCAAAATCCCATACAGTTGCATGCACGATTATTTGATAGTTTGTAATCTAGTGTCCAAATTAGAAGTAATTTGGGCAGTGCCGTATGTAACATTATGGTAGGACTACATGCTTGTCCAATCTGGAAATAGATGAATCCAAAAACTTTCTTTAATAGCTGAATTGGACTGCTGTCAGAGACATTTTTTGACTTGTCCATTACTGGACAGAACATAGTCCTATTACTGTTTACATGTACTAAAGAAACAGTAATTATTCCATTCGTCTCTGTTGGATATGAGGTGATTATAAAAAACTCAGGGCTACATGCCTCCTTTAGTTTTGTTATTTATCACCTTTCATCCAACGTTAAAAGGATTGTCACAATTTATAATCCGTCCTACTGTTTGCATAACTTATGTAGATTTGGCCTGAACGAACGGATCCACAGAAGTTTGTGTATGAAGATATTGCTATAGCTTCATATCTGCTGGTGAGTACTGAGCAAACTTTGAATGCTAGAAAGCTAGGACTTCATGTGCAGAGGGGAGGGAGACTACTGATCAGGTATTGTCACACATGGAATGTGTATTTTTCCAGACCCTTCGGTAGAGTGGTACATTGCCTAATTAACAGCCAAGGTGTTTTTTTACATTAAAATCCTCCTACTTCATAGATATGTGACTATCCATAGAATACTCTGGACAAGTGTGATAACTTGCTCACACTTGAATGGGAATGCTCCTAGGCAACCTGATTGTGAAGAGGTACCTCCTGCACCTAGGATCTCTATCAGGGCAGCGAGTGGCAGACAGAACCTCTTCAGACTTGCTTCTCCTCTCTTTGAACTTAGTCATAGAATTATCAACAACCCATATATAAACAGCTGTATATATACAGAACCAATGGAGAACACTGTGTGGCTCATCTGGCCCTGGAGGCCTTAAATGATTGATTTCAGCATGTTGTGTCATATTTGCATGCTGTAGAGTGTATGTAGAGTAATGGCGACCATGTTTGGAGACTGATGGAATCTAAATAAGGAACCATCGCATATGTTGATTCACTAGATGCTTTTTAGCTTTAAAAGGCTGTTTTACCCCAGCTATCCACTGGGCTCTCCATGTCTGAGGGTTAATTGTATTCTGGTTTTATGTAATTTATCAATTTTAGTTGACATATTTGAACACATGTTTAACTAATTTCATTTTATTTGAATTAAAACTTGTGTGATTTACAACAGATTGTATGGAAGGAGGAACGAAATGCAAAAGATCTAAAGCAGAAACAGAGTTTTGTTGATCTTGGATGTGGAAATGGATTGCTTGTTCACATACTCAGTGAAGAGGGGGTAACTATTGATATCACTGTCAGGGTTTTTAGTGGAAGCCTGCAGCCGGCTGTAAAGAAGAATGTAGCCACCTATTCTGGTGTTGTGCACACAGTGTTGTGGTATATGCTATTATTTCATTAATATGGTGATTTGGTTTGTAACAGTTTCTTCTTTGTGCAAGTTTGTATATTTTACTGATTTCAGAAAACATGTGCTATGTCTAATTTTTGCTCATAAACTACTCATTTTCTGTAATAATAATAATAATAATAATAATAATAATAATAATAATAATAAAAACAATCTTTAAAGAGGAAGTGCCCATCACGTAAATACGTGGTTTTCAGGAAGGTCCTCTATAAAAATAAAAAGTATTAAAATCTAAAATAAGAAATACAAATATCACAGATCTAAAATATAAAATATACAATAATTAAAACTACTAAAACTACCAAAACTACCTACTGTCCTAAAAAACTAATTACAAATAATTATCTATTAACAATACATTGTACATCTAAAAATATTTTTTCTAAAAATGTTTATCTATTAAGAACCTTGTAAGGTTTTTCTTAAAAATTGTGCATGGCCTTGGCTTTCTTAAAAATACTGAGAGAGACATCCAGTCATTTGTAAAACGGAAGTTAGACACTCTCTTTCCGCATTCCGTTTTAGGATTAGGCAATCTAGGTAAGTAGCCACGTCTAGTGTTGTAGCCATGTGAACTTCTTAGTGTCGATTTAAAACTTTCAAAATGTTGTGGAATGTCTCCTTTGATTGCATTTTCTATGGCGGTACATCGGTGAGAAAAACATCTTCCAGCCAGAGGGAGCCAATTCAGACACTTCAGAGCTTCAGAGCTGTAAGTTCATCAAGTGCTTAAATACAACACTTTGGCCCCCAAAATGCATGAAATTGTATCTTTGGCTACCTGCAATTTCAAATTTTCCAGGAGGGGGGGGGGGCATGTCCCCCAGACCCCCCTAGGTTGGCTCAGCCCTTTGGGCCTTGCTTTTCACTGCCTGTTTTCCTTTATTGGCTGCCTGTGAAAACTTTTTATGACAAACCTGTTACTTTCCCTCTCCTTTTCAACTGTCGTGCTAATCAAAGGGCTCCATGAGCCAGTCATGAACAGGCAAAAGAAATCATGTTTAGTGTAATATTACTTAAATTACAATGGCTTTCTTTTCTTAATTTTGAGGAGACCAGGTAGAGACAGATTTCCTAGTGGAGGTGTGTGAGGACAGGGCAATTCCTTCCTCTTGTTGTTCCGTGTTTGCACAATTATTACATTTCCAGTCACAGAGGTTCTAAGGAAAAACCCATCAAAATAGTATGCTGAACAAAACTGTTCTGAATTGACATTTTATGACAAAAATTTAGACAAGCAAAGCAATGCAAATAGTTTTGTGATTGTCTTAAACCTTGTTAAATTCCACACATGGAAAGTTATATTTATATGGATCATGCAAGGAAGACTTGTGTTACAGTGTATGTACAAAAATTAGAAGCAAGACACAGGCAAGATTCTGGCCATAAAATATCACACTAATGAGCGAGACAGAACATGATGATAATCAGGCTGATAGGAGCGACAAAACTTGAATGATAAATGAATGAGGAGCGAGACAATTCTACTGCCCTGAGTTTTGGACAAAAATCTGAGCAAGAAACCAGCAAAATTTGGGCCATAAAATAGTCACGCTAATGAGCCAGACCAGATGTGACGGCCAATAAACACTTGAGTACCTAGCATGAAAATGAATAGCTCTTTATAGTTCTGCTATATACGACGACAATCATTATCCACTGCATATGATTACATACAACTACCAAACATCACAATAACAGTATGTAACTAGGACTCATTTATTTAGTTTTTTATGTCTACAATTTAAGGTTTTGCTTAAATCAAAAAGGAAACTTTGAACAGTTACTCTTCGATTCTGTGGCATGTTCTGTAATCAACTGAAATTAACAGAAAACAAAATATGAGTCTCAACTGATCGAAGTAGAGTTCTGCTTGGTAGCCTTTTATACATGCAACAATTTGTATATTAATCACAATTTTCAGTGTGCTGATCTACTTGTGACAATGATCTAGCTAAAGTTACAAGCTCGCCTCAATCAATCCTTGGCTACTTCCATTTCTTGTGGTAGTAAAATTACACTAGCTGTATATTAACACGAGTGCTGTCGTTAAAAATCCCTTCATTCTGAAAATGATCTCTTGAAGAACATCGAAACCCTTTCTGCACAATTAATACACCACCGTCACACATTCCATACACTGAAATTAAGCTGCTAGTAACATTATTTACAGACGCTGGAGAAGATTGTCTCCAGCAAAGCGGGAGAATTTCAAAGGAGTTGATCTTTTCCCAACACAAATACAGCACATGAAGACACAATGAAATTTTCCCGCTAAACGGTTGAGTTCTTATTTTTTGATGTCAAAGGGTGCAAAACTTGATATCTTTATTCAGAGTGAACCAATCAAATTGAACTCTCCGTATTTTCTCAAATGACTTCAAGATCAGATTTTAAGTTGCGATGTCACAAAATGGTCAAACACTTTTTACCCATTCACTGGTCTTCACCAGTATCAACACCCAAAACAGTTTACTGGTAAATTTTGGAGTGGAAACTATGTGCCAAGAACTTCTTTAGGGCCTGTTCACATGAAAACAGGGCACCCCGGGGATGTGAGATACCTCACCTACCCATGGTAAAGAAATACTTGCCTTCACATGCAACCCTGGGAACGCAGGGTGAGGTCCAAAATGCAATCACGTGGTCGCATGTAACTTTGTATTCTTTAAGATATGTCAGTAACAGTTGAACACGTTCAGGAGTTCCTGCCCTGACTTTTGGCGGTTTTTGGTTTGACCTCTTCGCAGATTTGTTCTTCATTCTGATGAAGCTGGTTTTCACTTCAATGTTGTTGTTGCATGCAAAACTTCAGTTTGATTCCGCTGATTAGCCTGACTATCCGATTTCACGCTTAAATTATCACCAGCACTGTCAATTCCATCAGCGTTCGGCAGTGAAATCTTTGAAATAACTCGCCACGCTCATAGCGGTTGCAGCCATGTTGTTCTGCCGCGTGTTTTGGCAGGCTTTGGCACAGTGATTTGATTACACCAGTTAGGCAGGTTACCCCACTCTGCAGCTTTCACATGGAGAAAACTCACCCCACCAAAGCAGGTTACCCCGGACCGCCTGACCAGGTAACCCGCCTTGGTGGGGTACCCCACTTAACATGTGAATGTGATCAAGAAAAAAAGAGAGATTGTATGGATAGATTGGTTACCCCACCAAGGCGGGGGACCTCACCTGCACGAGGTTCCCCACTTCCATGTGAACAGGCCCTTCTTTGGGGTACATTTCAGGAAATTTGAAGCACATTGTACAATATGTAGGAGCAGACACAGACTTGTGGCGTGGCATGGTATATGTTCGAGTTTTCATTGCTCGCAATGTAAATACTGCGAGGCCTCTAGCAAAAGCTGAAAACTAAACAAAAATGCAACCTGGAGGAGAATAAGCTGGTTGAAATGAATATTTTGATGCAAAAGAACAATCCTGTTATAATTATTGTAGTTTTTGCATTTAGCATATTTTTATGGTACGAGGTGTCAGGCAGATCAGCAAGATTATGGCCAATAACAAGGCCTGATAAATGTCATGTCCGAATTTTACGCACTTTAAAACAAATTTAGCCAGAATTACAATGATAACACAACCTGGCAACTGTCTTGGTACTGCAGCGCAAGCGAATAAATTCGGTTTGTACTCTATCGTGCTAGTTCAAGCCATATTATTGCCAATAAACATGCCAGACAAATGTCTCATCCAGTCGTGCTAGAGAGACAAAATCCTTGTCTCACTTTGTCTCGGTCAGTCCTCGCCACAAAAATAGCATTATGGCCCGAATCGGGCCATAATCTCGCTCAGTCAGGAAAGTAAGTAACTCTATTTAAGGCTCAGGCTAAAATAGCAGTAATAAAACCACTAAATGGGAACTCTTAAACATAAAAGATTAAAATAATAAAGCCTAATATTATGTTTAAAAAGCTAATCTAAGATATTTACAATTATATAAAAATATAAATAAGATAAAAATGCATGAGATATATAAGATAAAAATACATTAAAGACATTAAGAACCATGTAAAGTGCAATTACTACCACAACTATCAGATAAATATCCAAGTCAAGACTGCAAATGTTTTTCTTAAAAGCTGATAATGTCGGTGAACTTCTAGTATTCCTTGGTAAAAGAATCCATAACCGAGGTCCTAAGTATATCTGATAGTTGAGGATGAAGCGTGCACTCTTTGTCTCCAACCAGACTCTATAGAACATACATTTCTAGACTACCGTAACAACAGCCTTTTACTTGAAAGCCATATCATGGTTCAACCGTGAAAATGACACCAACATTACACTTTCAAATAAACAAATAACCTTTAACGACATCCCCCATTTAACTCATCTAACCGATTACCCAAGATGCACACTGCACCTTTTCTTCATTATTCTAAAACAATACATTTACGCCTGTAAATGTTTGGACAACAAACCATTAATCAACCTCCGCTTGCTTCTCTTAAAATAAGGACAACAACAACTTTGTGTGGCTGAAAATGGGGAAGTGGGTGACAGAGTGCTCAGTTAATATTTTAGCCCCATGAACCCCTGGAGTGTCAAGAAAACAAAACATACAGCCCAATGCAAGGAGATGTAGACAGTGGATGGAGAGAAGGGAGTAGGCCTTCACTCAGGGCCACTGTAAACATTGCTGGGTAGAGAGGAGGGAGTGGGCCTCCACTAACCTAACTCCAGGGGGTAAAATTGGAGGGAGTTGGCCTCTGAAAATCGAGTCTATGGGGGCAAGAGTGTGACGAGAGGAGCACTTCATCCCCATTCCCATGTTTATTTAACCAACCTTAACAGAACTTGCATAGAACGGTAACAATATAAAAAAGTATAAATTGTGAATTATGATCTCAAGTATGTATTACTGGACTGGCAGACTGTTCAAATTGACATAAACAAACCTAAGTGAGGTGCTTAGTTTCTATAGTTCGTTCAGATAAGTAACATACTTAAGTGTCTCTGAGAATCGTAAAGATCCTTCAATAGATTGACGTGTCTAAACCACCTCAGATGTGGTATGTAATTGTTCTAAAAGTTATAAATGTTCATTTTGGTAATTTTAATTCAAGTGTACACAAAGAAACCTCAAAAGAGGTTCTTATTCTAAGAGTCCCATTGCTATCTTAACAATTAACGCATCTATTAAATACAACTAAAAGTGGTGCTTGAACCCTCAAGATTGACATGTTATACCAGGAGTTTTTATTAATCATGTACATTACAACTTAAGTGTAAAACTGATGTCGCCCTACAATTTAAGTTGTATTACAAAATATCCCAGATGATTGGAAAAGCCCTTAGGCAAACTATATTACTACAAAGACCTATGAGTGGGCAAGTGCTTTGGGTGGGAGGGAGGGAATAGAAAATATTCTGGACAAAATGTCGCACTGTAGTCTATCTTGTGTGAGAGCAAAAGACAGTGGCCAAATTTAGCAAGCACGTATCAAGATGCTAAAGTTCGCTCTGATTGGCTGGTTTTCAGGATTCTCACATGAGGCCATCCAAGGTCGATGAACGGATGATTAGCAAAGCACATAGCTCAAAATAGAAACAAGAGTTGTTGATTAACTGAAATTTATTTCATATGTTCAATAAATTGTGATAACATGCAGGAATTTCAAAGAAAACCTATATTACAATGGCAAATAGAGAGATGCACTCTTCCCTAAGTCACAGATTTTTTTGTGAAGCTTTTTTTTCTGATTTAACTAGCCAATTGAAACAGACACACTTAAAGTGTCACTAACCCCCAAAATTTTTTTTGCTAATATAAATTTCCTTTTTCTCCTGATCACCACTGCGAAAAAATTATCGTTGTACCTATTTTCGTTAATTTTCTATGAATTTTTTAAGTTTGTAAATTTGCCCTTCTCCATGTTCACGACCGAGGAATAGCAGAGAATGGGACGAGTTGGCTTTTGACGTCACTTCAGGAATAACAATATTTTGTTTCTGAGAAGAATGTATGCGAACATGCGATAGTGTGTGTCAAAATCGTTGCAGAATGCAAGGAAGATATGTTGTTGGAGGCTGTAGCAATACAGGATGCGTAGAATAGAGTATTCCTCTTCATTCAATACCTCTATCTCGATGAAACTGTACCAGAAACAAGAAAAAGACCAAAGAAGTGGGCTGATCTGTGCAAAGCTAAAGTGGGGGAGCCATTGAGGATTTCTTCGATCTCGGGTTTGCCGCTACTGTAAAAACCTAGAGATTTTCATGGCCTGTATATTCTTCTCTATCTCTAGTGGAAAGCTTGAAATTGTCAAGGTACTCTGTAAGACACGAATTTGGAATAAGCTGGAAGCCATCATCTGACTATTTCAAGCGCAAATGATCCTCCGAGTCCCAGACAAAACTATAGGTGATGAAATTACACGGTAAATTAAACGCATCGCATTTTGAAATAGAGACTTGTCTAAACGAATAGCAAACTAAAACCTACGTTCTACAACGACGCAAAGAAGATTGTTGAGGCTTCGAACTGGTGAACTAGCTATGTATTTGTGGATTTTAATAAAAACACACGCACACTGGAGGTTGCCTGTAATCTGGCCGTGTTTCTCAATGGCCATTCCGAATACAGAATTGTTTTGCTCTTTGAGCTTCGTCTTTGAGGAACGAAATACATCTAAATTACAAACTCAGAATGGATCAAGCATTTATAAATATATGAGGAAAGTGAAACCAACGATTAACATTCGACCCTATAGCTACCGACGGAGATTGTTGTGCTGAAAGAAGAATGCGCTTGTCAGTCAACCGAAACGCAAACTAATAAGTCGAGGACTCCCAGGTTATTAGCGTGCGTAAAATGGACATTTCATTCAAAATAACAGTGAAGTAGAAATGTATTCATTTAACTGAAAGTTAATACTTAACCCGTGGGAGGCGCGGTGGCCTCATGGTTAGTGCGCTCGTCTCCGGATCGAACGGTCCAGGTTCGAGCCCTGGCCGGGGACATTGTGTTGTGTTCTTGGGCAAGACACTTTATTCTCACAGTTCCTCTCTCCACCCAGGTGTATAAATGGGTACCGGCGAACTTAATGCTGGGGGTAACCCTGCGATGGACTAGCATCCCATCCAGGGGGGAGTAGAAATACTCCTAGTCACTTCATGCTACAGAAACCGGGATAAGTTCCGGCCTGATGGGCCACTTGGCTCGCATGCAGACTTTACCTAATACTTAACCTCTTTTTAAGATCTTGTCGAAGGATTTTCCATGATTTCACTAGTATGGGATATGCAAATTTGCGTAACTTGTGTTCGTACACAGTAATTGAATATGCATATACTACGGTCGGTCGACAATAACGAAGCGAAAAGCTACCTCACCTTCGAATATTGTTTGCCGACATCTCTGCTTATCTCTTATGTTAAAACTATTTTCAATCATTGATCTGGAGAAGTAGGCAGGAGTGGAGTACGACTGCATTGCATTTTAACTTGTATTTCGGGGGAAATTAATGTTTGAATGTAAAAGTGTTTTGACACTACGAAATTGGAACGTTCCATAAAGTCAAATTACCAACTCTTCGTGTTCATTGACATCTTTGTAACTCTTTAAGAGCTGTAAGCTAACTCTTCAGTCATTGTTTGTACCTTTATAACCCAAATGGACCAGCAAATTCTCGATCCCAGCCTAATTATAATTATACAACACGGCGATCTCAACTGGCAACCCGCACTTTGAAATGTAAAAAAATGTGTACTTCGCAGCCGTCCAAATCGTAGCTAGACTCCGAATTGTAATGCTAAATGATACAGTTCTTTCACTTAAAGTTCTTGTCCAGTTATAATAAAATATGAATCACAAATGACCCAAATAACTCCTGCTGCTGCTGCTACTGCTACTGCTACTGCTACTACTACTACTATCTACTACTACTACTACTACTACGACGACGACGACGACGACGACTACTACTACTACTACTATCTACTACTACTACTACTACTACTATCTACTACTACTATCTACTACTACTACTATCTACTCAACTACTATCTACTACTACTACTATCTACTACTGCTACTACTACTACTACTACTACTATCTACTATCTACTATCTACTATCTACTACTACTATCTACTACTGCTCCTGCTCCTACTACTACTATCTACTACTACTATCTACTCCTGCTCCTGCTCCTGCTCTTGCTCCTGCTACTGCTCCTGCTCCTGCTACTACTAATGAGAAATGTCTGATAGTGTGCTTCTCATATGTTATTGTCTTAAATCTAGGGCTAAAAAATCATTGTTTCGCATGGCGTGTTTCTTCTCGGATATATGAAATAGGCCAGCAATATACATGTACTTGGGACATATTTTGTTCTTTATGTTGTACATGAGAATAGCTAAGTCCTCCAGCCTTCTGTTTTGAAGAGTGCATAGATCTGCCTTATCTAGTTACGTTTTGTCACAGTAAATAGCTCTGAGTGCCCTTTCCTGTATTCTTTTCAATTTTCTTCTGTCACTAGCACAACAGAAATGCCAGACAATGTGGCAGTAAGTTAAATAAGGTAGAATGGCAGCTTTGAACAGGTTCAGCTTAGTGCTAGAGGGTAATAATTGAAGGCTTTCGTGCAAAAAAGGAAGTATACAGCATTTTGGGCCGATTTTTATTTTTTGCAGTATTGAGCTAACTTTTGGCAGACTGACTTGTTTTGACATGGAAAGCATATGCATCGTTGCGTAATTGCTTTTGTTGATTTGCGCTTCGTTTTTGAGAAATAATGTATGCAAATAAACTCAGTTTTCCGAGCGGCATCTTTTGGAGCGAATCCTTCGAAGGTGGATTTTGACGCGGCGTGAACTTAAACGGTTACTTTCAGCAGCTTTGACAGCACAGTTTTTTTAAAATAGATGTTTTGATTTTTAAAAGAAGTAGAGAAATAGACCGGAAAAAAAATCAACAGACCTCGTATCAAACCGGTGTCACAACAAAACAAACTCAAATCCGGCCTGTTCAGCACCTTATTCGCTTGCGCTAACGAAGCAAGTGTAATTATATGAATAATAAAACTAGCGGCAAATGCCACGCTTTGGTGACTTCATCATGTAGCAAAATGAAAGGGGTTTTTTTGTTTTTCGCTCAACAAAAGATCTCCAAAAGATACCCTTGGAAAACTGAGTTTTTTGCATACATTATTTCTTGAAAACGAAGTGCAAATCAGCAAAAACAATCACACAACGATGCTTTTCATGTCAAAACAAGTCAGTCTGCCAAAAATTAGCTCAATCCTGCAAAAAATAAAAATCGGCCCAAAATGCTATGTATCCCCTTTTTGAGTTATTTTTACAAAAAATACCTCTTAGTCGGCGCGTTGAGTATGTTACGGGTCAATGGGTGAGTGAGTGAGTGAGTGAGTGAGTGAGTGAGTGAGAGATGTATGTATGTCACACCAATCAGATTGGATCTACTATAAACAGCCAATCAAATTTCTTTTTGTAAAGGTAAATGGTATGTGAGAAGATTTGATTCCGATAGAGTTCAGAACGGCCATATTTATCCCGCTATAAAAGAGGAGGAAGTATTCATATATTGGGTTTACTTTGCCATTTTCTTTGGGTCAGGCTGAGGATTTTAGTTAAATGAACGAGATGAGCCTTGAGGTTTGAAACAGTTGGTGAGTTCGTAGTATGCAAATGCAACGAGATATTTTTATTTTTAGTTACAAAGGTAACTTGATACTTTTGTTTTTCACGAGAAGTAAATACAATTAGAGGTCATGAATCGTCGCGTCTAGTTCTTAGGACATGTTTTAGAGGGGACGAGACTTTAGATTTGAAACAGTTCTAACGTTTACAATAGTAAGTGCGGGTAACGATTGTTTTGTTCTTGTTGCGTGCAAATATAACAAGATATTTTTGTTTTTTAGTTACAAAGTGTAATGTGACACTCTTGTTTTTCACAAGGGAGTAAATTCAATTAGAGCAGACGAATCGTCACCACTCTTTCCCAAGAGATGTTTGCTGTCTTTAGTAACAAATGGTAACTTAACACTTTTGTTTTTTATGTGGGAGTAAATTCAATTAGAGCTGACAAGTCATCAGCTATTGTTTCCAGGATATTAAACAAAAAAGCTTTCATTTCTGGATGGTTTTTACGTCTCTGCAGTAGCAGTTTAATAGTTTTATTTGATGACATTCATTTCAGTCCGATATTTTTTAAGGTAAAAAGTATGAAAACTGTTCAAATGTTCTTTGAAGACTGCGCGGCACCAAGTTAAAGTGCAGTTTAATTAAATCAGACTTTCAACGTGTCAGGTTTTTTTCTCTTTCTTTTTATTTTCGGTGAAGTTGTGTTGTGTTGTGTTGTGTGAAAAGGTAAACTTATGTCTCGTATAAAATGCGAAAAAGTCCCTAAATTAACTTGAGTATTTTTGAGCAAAAATTCCTCTTGGGGGTTGGAAGGGTTATGTGATCAGTGAGTGAGGGAGTTATGGATGTGCGCGCGTCAAACCAGTTTGTATCAAAGAACGAATCAAATTGCCTGTTAGAAAATAAGATGGTATCTACATTGATCTGGAGACATGTCAGATTACTGTAGTTTGTTCAGTCAAACATTTTATGGCTTATTATTTAGCTATCTTACCATGACCGATGTAACATCGCAACCAAAGAAAAAATGTCAAATTAACCAAATCATTACTGTACCATGAATGCACCTATCTCCGACACTTCACACAAAAAATAACTCTTGCACGCCTTGCGTGCCTATGTTTGCACAAAAGCCTTCAATTATTAAGTTCCTCAGTCTCGTTAGAACTCCTACAGGTTGGCTGCCTTTCCTGCAAATAGTGCTAATGTGGTCCTTAAACACAAGATTTTGTCCGTTGATACCCCAAGCAGTTTCAGGCAATCGGTGGATTGAACTTCTTTTTCATCAATGATAATTCTCATAGAGTCATTGCGTTTTCTACCAAGTATTAAGGTTCGATACTTGTCATAATTCCCTTTAAGGAAATTGGAACTGCACCAGTTGAAAGCCACTTCAGCACATACTGTCAGATTAGCTTGAACATCATCTAAATTGCTAATCATATCATAGAACTGGTAATCATCTGCATACATTCATACATGTTGCGGTGTGTACTAATATGATAAGTTAAATCATTCTGGAAATGGTCAATAATAATGGGCCAAATGCAGAGCCCCGAGGTTATCCTTTTGACAACCTCTCCCAGGAGCTCACTTCTTGTTCCAGGTTAACTCTGCTGAAGCGATGGGTAAAATGTGAGTCAACAAGTCTAATACTGTTGTTGTTAACACCATCAGCTTTCAGTTTGGTCAGCATAAGAGAATTTTGAATTTTGATTTCTGTTTGATTTCTCTGATAAAGAAACATATATTAGCACTAACATTTCGGGGATTTTATCTTAGAGTACGGTGAGACTGAAAGGAATAAAATATAAAAAGCAAAACTGTCTACAATTCTCCAAAAACCTAATCAAAAATTTTCACTAAAGTTCAGTTAGCTCAATTGTGCTTTGAACAACCCGGTCCTGAATAAATGAGAAGGATACACTTCTTCAGTAAGAGACCCAGGCATACTCAAAAAAAGAAATCCGAGTTCTTCCAACAGGAGTCGAACCTATGACCTTCGGTCTTTCTTTCTGAGTAAGTCTGGGTCACTCACTGAAGAGTTGTATCATTCTTACCTGATATTGGTTTTGTCCACAGAAAGAGGGCCTACAAGTGAGGCTGTTAATTGAAAGGTTCCTTTGCTCAAACGGTTAATTGAAATCAATTTTCTTACATTAGAACATACTACTTATTTGAAATGGAACCCCTCACAACTTCTCAGAAACAACCTACTTGAATTGTATTACTACAATGACAATTCATGTAAAAGCTCACCTTTGCAAGATCTTCGTTTTGACGGTTTCCATTGCCACGGCATTAGTCTTTCAGACATCCTCCAACTGATTCTTTGGAAGATCACACACTCTGTTTTTTGCTTGCAGCTGTTCTGTAAAACAATTAAGGACGGTGCCTACTTTTGTTAGTGCGCACACATTCTGCACATCACACAAGGCGTGGTTTAAGTGTCACATGCGCGCTAGGGTTGACAATGACGCAATCAACTACGCTACCAGGTACACGACTAAAATGAAAGCAAAATTTTCCTACAGTGACCAAATCAAGTTTAATGAACCTGTACTTAAACCAGGAACACCACAATATAGTAGCATATCGCTAAGCACCAACTGTTACTGTCTTCCAGCTGAAAAACTATCTGTTATCTTTCGAAAATTGTACTGAAATCCAACTGTAAACATGTACCTGCAGATGGCATAGTGCGCACGCAGAACAAGTGTGAGACACGCAATTATTTTACTTACTAGGGAGGTGACAGGAAAAATTGTAACAGGCACTGTAAAAGTTTTCAAAAAAGATGAATAACTTTAAAAAATGCGTGATTACCCCTATGTTTAATGCTATGAAATGGAAGTGGCAAGCCTATTCAACACGTGATTAGTTTCTGGTTGTGAGCAAAAGGTGTTTAGACTGTACTTATTTACAAGAACACTTTAGAACAATGGGGTACACTGCAAAAAGGAGGAGGATTAGTGAGAGCCTGAACCAGGTAGATCTGATGAACACAGCTTTTAGGTGGGGTGCTTTAGTATCACGAAGAGTGTACTTTGTCCCGTGGCCAAATTCATTGTGGCACTTGATGGACATCACTCATTAATTTGTTGGGAATTGTAATTTACAGATGTATTGATGGCCATTCACAGTTTTAAATCACAACTTTAACACGATATTCTTTAGATAATATCTCACCAAGCATTTACAGCAGAGTGGTCAACCATATCTCGTTTGAAAGGAAACAAAAATAATCTCGTGGAAAAAATAGATTGCCTTCATAGAAAATAACATTTCGTTTACAAAAATTTCAATCAGGAGAACCAGCGTATAACTGGGTGTCTGTTCTTTACTGTTTGATAAGGGACAGTTGTAACTTGGATGGCCTTGATACACTGTTTCCAAAGTGTTGGAGGAACCTCTCAAGTAATTCAGAAAACAGACTCTTAGATCGTTTAACTGTTTTACATCTGAGTTTCATCGGTAACTAACTGATATCAGTAACTAACTAACTCACCAACTGATCTTACTGTTCCCTCCAAGAGATCTTTATGGATTAAAACCTCAGATATGTGGCGCTCGCTGATAGCAAATGAATTTTGACTTAGAATGTTCTCGGTTCTCCCTATGAAACTCTTCACCTCTGAATCTTCATCCTTGTTCAAATAACCTTCTATTTTTGCTGCCATCTTTATTGTAGGTCCCAGCTCCCTGCTCAAATTTTCCCGCTTGACCCAGACCCCAAAATTGAATAAATGAGAGAAAAAATTGAATGAACAAAGACGGACTGAATTGAATGAATATAAAAATTGGATCAAATGAATTACAAATTGAATTAAATGAATATAGCAATTGAATTGAATGAATATAGAAACTGATTTGAATGAATACAGAAATCAAATTGAACCAATATAGAAATTAAATCAAAAGAATACAAAAATGAAATTGAATGGATCTGAAAATTGAATTAAATGAACAAGGATTGAATAGAATGACTATAGGAACTGAATTGAATTGAATATTGCTACATTTGGCTTCGCATAGTTACACAATCAATTCCTTATGGGGGCGATCGTGGTTTTGCCTCCTTTTTGTGTCGGAAATACTACAGATTGATGTTTTATGTCCCTAATGTTCCTCAACATCCATAAATGAAGTTGGAATCATTTTGGGAACCTCCAATCGATGGCTCATAGATTTTGGATTTTCAATATCCTTAGTCTTGGCTTTTGGATCTTCTTTACACTCATTTCTTTTAATTGCAGCACCCAGGTACAGGCATTGATGTGCGTCGCCGCAAAATCTGGGATCTGTATGGTGGAAATACCAGTCTTCAGGTACTGATCGCATGAGTCACTGCCAAGTTGAAAAGAATTATAACTAGTGAGACAATCTCAGATAGTGCAGAGCGCAATTGATAGCTCTGGTACAGTAGTCCCATAAGTACTCACCCCTGCTCGGTTCACTTCTGGTTTGTGTCTACCTTGGTAGTCTGCTACGGCTTTTTCCCTTTGCAGTGTGTATGTTTCCAGGTTGTATTTTCGTTCAAGGTCCAAAAATTACACACAAATTAATTACTACTGGTGTTTTACATTGATTTTGGTTCATTTTAAATTCAATAATACGCTGAAGCAGCAAACGTGACAATTTAGCTCTTCACGCCAACTTTGTAACTTGATACTTTTGTTTTCCTCGCAAAGGAATGTAATATGAAACCCTTGTTTTCTCCAAAACATACGGAAGATCTCCTTGTTTTTTGGAGATAAATGAAAGAAAGTTAAATATCTGATGTAGTGATGAAGAAATGGAACAGAAACAATGCTGTTTTACTAAAAATGCAAATTTTTACCGATGAACAAGAACTAATTTAATTATCAGATAGTCACGAAATACCACTTTCTTTTTCTGTTGCCACCTTTGTTGTTAACAATAAAACAATTCAAAATTAACACACAATGATATTGATGACTGAGAAGCATTTCAACGAAAAGTATTGAAGATAAACAGCACTACTTGGCCGATATGAATGAGTCTCCTCAAAGACTGAGTAGGTGCCATGGTGTCTGCAGGAATATTTGAGCATTTTCCTGGTTTCTTTTGTTACAAATTTACGATTTGCGGAGTATTAAAGCCACTAACTTGGGAACTTTTTGGTCTCTCTTATAGACACAATTAAGGCAAGAAATAAACAAGCCGCAAAGGAGAAGCAATACATTTGAACCCTGACAAGCACACTATTGTAGATTGAAAACAGCAGATGATATTTGCTCAACCGACCTGTGTGTAATTCTAAAAGCTACGCAGCCACAGTAACGTTTCACTTTTGCAATAAAAAGGGACAATTGGCTCTATCTGAAAAATAACTGCCGTCCTTGGTCACATGACATGATATATAAAATACCACGTGGAAAGATAGTGTATAACACTAACAATAGTAGAACGCATGCGTCTTACATGTTGAGCTCTACCATAAGGAAAACCACTCAACATTTGTGCGTGATTCTGTATGCAATATATCCTTTACCTAATATAGAAGCCACGAACGCTAACTAATCTACACATGCGTTTAGGGCAAATTAGTTTTGTTCTAAGGAGAAATGGTACCACAAGGAGAGCAAGGGGTTACCTGAAACAAATATATAGCTTTGCGATGTTCAAAGCTAAGTGACGGCAATGAAATGTGTTTTATGTAGAGTACACATGTACCTTTCCCACCCTACCCCCACTACTTCCTTGCCTCTAGACTAACTAATTAATTGAAATTAATTAATTAAACAAACATTAAAGTTTGCACCTTAGCGCCATATAGCCATAGCGCCATAGGACCATAGCGCCATAGCGCCTTAGTTCCTTTGCAGCAGGCAGCTCCCATAACCATCCCAATAGTGCACTCTGCACTAAAAACGCTTTTATTGTATTGTCATTAATGAATCTTCCTTCAGTTGTACAGGTCATGCCAAGCGGCCTTATGTGCTGTTTTTAGTGCAGAGTGCACTATTGGGATGGATTGGGGGTTGATGTCCACTATGGCTATAAGGCAATAAGGCCGTAAGGTCATAAGGTGTAAACTTTAATGTTTGTTTAATTAATTAATACATGTATCAATTAATTAATTAGTTTTCAGGCAAGAAAGTGGTTGGGGAGGGTACGTGCTTGTGTTCACTACGTAAAAACGTGTATGACCTACCTTACTTTAATCATAATATCACAAAGCTGTGTATTTGGTTTAGGAAACCTCTTGTCCTCCTTGTGGTACTATTCTCTTTAGAACAAAGCCAATTTTCCCTAAACGCTTGTGCAGATTAGTTAGTGTTCGTGCCGACTATATATTAGGTGAAAGATGCATTTCATTTGAGATCACACGATGCAAAAATGTCGAGTGCTTTTCGTTGCGGTAGAACCCAACATGTAAGACACATGCGTTCTAGCATTGTTAGCATATTATTGCGTTCAACGAAGTGGAACACAAACCTAATTTTGACCTGTGGCTTTTCAGAGTTGGTTTCCCTGTGCACAGTTCTAGGCTGAAAACAGCACATTCCTGTAAGGACACCAAAATGGCCACCCCACTTGATTTTTGCAGGGGCATGTCACGGCCAGTAAACTGGTACTGTTTAATGCTAAGGCTTATTTATTTCTCTTTCGATCATCTCTATGAAAGAGACCAAAAAGTTCATATCTAGCCTAACTTTCCCAATTCAGTGGCATTAAAACTTTTCAAATTGTAAATTTGTGACAAAAGAAACCAGGAAACTGTTCGAATATTGCTGCAGATTCCGTGGCACATAATGAAAACGTAAATTGATTTAATCAGTCTTTGAGGGGACTCATTCACCAATGTAGGATATATAATCTCGGTCAACTGAGTAGCGCAGACCTTCAGTACTTCTTGTTGAAATGCTAACGCTTCTCAAATCAATATCACTGAGGTGTCAACCATATAAGAACGTGGTATTCTGTGACTATTTGATAATTAAATTACTTCTTGTTTATCAGTGAAAAGAAACTTTGGGTTTTGAATAAAACAAAAATAATCGTTCTTCTTCCATTTCCTCAATAGCTATTTAACGTTGTTCCATTTCCTCATAAGATATTTACTTTCTTCCATTTATCTCTTAAGTTTTTTAGAAAACAAGGGTTTTATGTTACATACCTTTGCAAGGAAAGCAAAAGTATAGGGTTACAAACGTTGGCATGAAAAGTAAAATTGTCACAGTTGCTACTTGAATGTATTATTGAATTTTGAAATGCACAAAAATCAACATAAAACACCAGAGTAAAATTTGAAAGCTCTCTTGACAAACAGTAATTATAAGTTACTGTTGAACATCGAATGAAAGAACAGACGTGAAACATACGCACTGCTTATCAAGGTTTCTGTCCGATCATATTCTGCAAGGGGAAAAGGCCTAGGTATTAAAGTGCCAGAGCTATACATTGCACTCTGCACTATCTGAGATTGTCTCAGTAGTTTCTGTTCTGTGTTCATGTGCAATTAGATTTTCTGCATATGGAAACAAAGTAGAGCTATTGAGGGCCAGGATGAGAGAGTTAGAGGCGTTTGTTATGTTTGAATTTCAAATCTAAAGGGAGCTTTTGCTCGTTACTGACCCTTGAATACCTCTGTAAGTACCTATGGATAGATATCAATTAAAGTGCTGCGGATAAATTGCCTTTAATTACCATCTTGGCAGTGGTAAGGGCCAGTAAAAACTGTTATGAAAAAGGTTTATGAATGATAACAAATTTACAAGAAAATGTTACTTACCACATGAAGACAACAGAAATAGATAATCTATGTACTGCTTGTGCTACTTTACGATAATTTATCTTTTTTATTTTGTTGCATATACCATTTGTTTTCACAAAATTCATTGTATACAGAGTTACTGCTGGGTAGTGATTTTTCTTTGCAGTTCTCGTTGTTGCTTTTTTTATTTTTCTATCTGTCAGGTAAGCAGTGAACAGGCGCGGCGCAGCCGGGTGGGCTGGCAGGGGGCATATCAGCATAAAATAATAATTTTACAAATATCTCCAGACCCCCTACAAGTTAGCTTCTCTGGTGCTCGCTTGTAAGCCCCTCCAATTCAAAATATGCTCTGTCATCCCTGGTGATATCTTACCATTGTCAACAGTAAATAAACAGAACTACCTTGAGGAAAAAGTTGTGAAACCAGTATTATATTACCTGATGTTGTCTCTGTACTCATTACTCTGACTTTTATCTCATGATCATGACAACGACAACAGCAATATTATTCAACAAATTTTCAAACACTGGGAGTCCAAATTATAGCACAACATAGCCCTGTATTTTTTTATGCAATTCAAGGTGTTTGGTAAGTGGTGAAACACTCTCCCAAGTGTTTGAGATACGTTGGCCATTTTTATACTAGAGGATGCATTATCTGTGTGGATGGCTAATGCATCCTTGCCTTTTTGAGTTATATTTTTGTAAAACAAAAATACCTTATAGTCAGCATGTCAGGTGTATGTAGCGAATAGTTTTGGTTGGACCAATGTATGTGTCTCAGAACAATGAGACTGAAGCTTCTATGAACAACCAACCCAACTGCCACTTGTACGTTCAGACATGCCAATACTTGTTGACGTTAGCAAAACATGCTTGGGCAAGTTGGCGGGGAAACTAGTATCATTTCGCATTGTTTCATGCAGGATTACGATCAGGGGAATTGAAACTATGATGCAACATATCTTTTTTTTGAGAAAAGGTGTTTTTGAATATGAATTTTCTATTGTGGAAATACGAACAGAAAAACCAGCGAAAACATTACCTTGAGACCTGTGGAACTAGCTTTTGGTGCAGGTAACAAGATATTTTTATTTGTCAGTTTCAAATGGTAACTTGACACTTGTTTTTCACGCATGAGTGTTTGCAACAAAAAGTGACGAATCAGTGACTCTTGTTCACATGGTCAGTATGGGCAAGCAAGTTTTGCAGGTTGCAGGTTAAAAATTAAGTCCGAGTGAGTCTACTTAGCACTTCAGTTAGCCTGAATAGCACTCCAGTTAGCCTAAAATAGCTTAGGTTGCTTGCGGCTAGCATTTATACTGGGGTTTATTCAACTTCAACTTAAATAAACAAGTTGTTTCAACTTGCAACCTGTAACCTGCAAAATATACCTGCCAGGTCAGAACAAACAAACAAGAAGCCAATTTACGTGTAGTGGCATGTCCAGAAACTTTAAATTGCTTTAAATGTTTGGACGTCTCTTTTTGTTAGTGTCTTCAGTGGTATTTTAATATCTTGCATTCATGGCAATTCTTTAAAACAGGAATTTTTAACCCATTGACACCTGCATGAAATTGCCCAGGACCCACCCCTAATTCCCTGGCGTTTTTTGAACTATTTCTGAGTGAGCAAAAGCACAAAAATAAACCATATTCGCAGTAACCACAGACAAAAGATCAGGTTTTAAGACATCGTTTATTTAAAGTTGAATAAATGAAGGGCCAGAATATTAAAAAAATATCAACAAAAAGAACTCAACTTGGTGCGTAAAACTGATAAGAAAACAAGAAATTATCTTTTTTTCTTCGCTGCGCGACAAAACCTGAGAAAATTGAATATACAAAAATGAGTTAATTATTGACTTCAGAGTACAAAACGAAACCAAATAAAACAGAATTTCCATTCTTTTACCATAACGGATAACATTTGAGAAAACAACGGAAAATAAAAGCAACAGACACATGTATAAACCAATTTGAAAACAAGAAATCTGATAATTTCTTCGCCGCGTGACAAAATATTACAGTGCTGCGAAAGAAAGATGAAAGTTGTAAATCAAAAACATGACAAAAGCAGGCCAATTATTTTGAGATAAATTGTATTTCAACTGTGTTAAATTAGTGCCCACGTAAGTTCTTTTCTCAGGAGTTCTGTTGTAGCTCAATAAGACTCTAAAAAAGATATATTTGAACAAAGTGAATAAACTAAACAACCAAACCATGGAGGTCGCCGTGAATAAAATATGGAGAAACCCAGCATGCAAAAATACTGTTCACTTTTAAAACCTAAAATTCCCAAATAATAAGGCAAACAAATGAAAGGAACATGACAGGAAGTTCAATAACAATAAATTTGTGCATATAGCTGTGTCAGGTTTCAAGTAATGAATAGCAACGGCTCTGTACCCATTAAAATATTATCGCTTACCCTATGTATCAGACCGTATGAGGTCTTTTAGTCCTATTGTGATCTTTTGTGTTGGCCTCTGACATAAATGACATTTGTCCATTTCTGACATTTGCGTCTGTGTCAGTCCTGATCTTTTCTAGTTTTTCTAGTCTTTGACGTCTTTCGACCTTTTTACGAGCACTAAGTGGTTTGTTGTGGCCAGTATGGCCACACCAGATAGCGGTGACAGTAATTTACCGAACAAACCGGGAAACGAAGTATGCGACATTATATATTGCATCGCCATTTACTGTGAAAAGGGTGCAAGCGGGAATGCCTTCCTTCGGAAAGAAAAGTTCCGAGCACAGGTTTCACGGAAAGTGAGGACGCTAAAAGCTTTAAAAGAAACTGTCAGGTGTGTTTATTTTTTAAACCTTGGCTGCATTTGACTTTTTAGACCTCATAGGCCCTTTTATTATGATGTATTCTCGGTGTGTCTGGTCTGATCAGGCATGACCTTCATGCTCTCTGCTTTATGCTGTGACTGTTATGATCGTTCTGAAGTGGTCTCATTAACATAAACGTTTATGTGTAAATAGATGCATAATATTTAAAATACCTTTCGTTTGAATCGCATGTAAAGTTAGTGTCGACGGGTATGCTTTCCTCATAGAGCGAAAAGAAGAATTAATATGAAAATATTATTTATAATTATTTCCGGTTTCAAATTCTTCGCACGTGGACGGCACGTGAGACTTGCTATGTCAAATCCAGCCTCGTTCCCAGGGTCTCTCTTCCTCCCGACATAAGCTTAGGGACAGACCATCAGGCGGGAGTGGGAGTTTTTTTGTGGCGACTGTTTACGCAATAATTTATTTTACAAGATGAAATTCTCTGCACGATTTCTTTGCGGAAAATGAAAGGGAGACGAACTTCCTGCTAGGGAGAGTGTCTACATTCGGCCGTGCTGTTCGGTTCAATAGCAGGCTAATGTTCTGCTAAAATACTCAATTAACATTAATTTTTTTCTTTTTCTTTCCAACAATTTGATTGTGCATGTTTGTACAACTCGATGGATGGAGATAATACGGACCAAATCTTCCTGTCTAAATAAAAAACATGATACATAAGAACAGGATTAGGGCCCATTGAGCTAGCACCCGATCGAATGTCAGACACACGAACTAACACATCTTCAAATATTCAGCTGACTGTCTTCCAAAAAACCAGGACTAGGAAGATGGGAGTGAACAATATTTTGTGGTTACTTATCTGCTACCCATTGCATACAGATAGGCCTTTCATGATCTTTTCTGTAATGTTTATTTTTGTAAAGTTTCTGCGTTAATTATTATTTAAAAAATTAATAACTAACGGAAAAACGTTATTGAAAAGTGGGCGGGATGGGGATTCCCAAGTAAAAAAGGGCGGGATGGCAGGATTAACAGGAAAAAATGGGCGGGAAAGCGGGATCTGAGAACCCTATTGTGGACCCTCTGTGTGGGGTAACAGCTTTTGTTTATTTTAGAATGTTTCTCTTGGTAGTTGGTGCTAATAACAGCTTTACTATCAAAATGTACAGCCAAATCCAAAACAGTTCATGAGAGTTGATCACTGTTATTGCAATAAAGGTGAAATTAATTAACTGAGCAGAAATGAGATGCAAAATGATGTGTTTTGACAGGTCAATGTAACACTGGAACAATCATGTACATTCACTATTTATTTTAAATTTATGCCAGTGATCAATAATTAAGAGCTATAACTACCTTGTGATCAATTCATTGTCAATTACATGTATTCAGCCACTGATATGCATACACTTCATTTGAAAAGGAAAACCATACAAGACATAGATCAGGCAAAAATATTTACTACAACAAGTTTGATTTGAGATTAACTTTACTCAAAAAGGGTCTTAATAAACAACAGGATTTAAAACATTGCACAACAAGAATGGCCACTCAGGTAGACACAAGTTAAATCTTTGGCTTAAATTCAATGGTAGATAATTAAATTCAGTGACACTAGGTCTCGTTGTTACGTAAAAAAAATTATACCACTGTGTATTTCCCTTAAATTCACACTCATTTGAAGGCAAATTTGGCAAGAACGTTTCATAATGTTTTTGACAAGTGTTCAAGGGTTGGTTGCATCAATGTGTCAAACGATGCCTTTTTCAGCTCATGCTCTGAAAAAAAAAAACGTTTTCTTTGACGTTAATATTCTGGTAAAAAACAAATCGAAATGTGGTTTAGCTTGGTCTGTACTCTTATCAACACCGATACACATCATCACAGTGGTCAAAATTTGTTGTGGACTCACTCAGCTGTGCTTCCTGAGTCCACAACATTTGGCTACTGTGATGACACATATCATTGTCGATAAGAGTACAGACCACACTAAACCACATTCAATTTGTTAAATTCAAACTGGTGAAATCATTTATCAACATCGATGAACAAACATCATCATAATTTCAACTGTGGCAACAAACAGAGCTTTCTTTCAATAGAATGGTAACTAGAGACAAAAGCAGAAACTTATCCATAGTTTAAATTTCAGAGTCAACAACTCTTTCAACGTTATAATGAATATTAATTAGAAATCGAGAGCAAATAGAGTAGAATTCTAACTGAAATTTACATCAAATAACAGTTTCCAATTATTTTCTTGACATATTATTAAACTTTGCACCTGAAAAAGATCATTCGGATTGACTTGTATTCGGAAGAACAAAAAAATGTCGTCATTTCCTAGACGACCTCTAGCCACTGCACACTAATGGCTGATAGTGTTCAATGGCTCAGCCAATCAGATTACAGCATTTGCATTAGTATACTAGTGGAATTCTACTTATAATAATAATTCAGGTGGAGATGGATTGTCGTGCATTGCTGACTGAGTTTTTCCTTCAATGCAAATTCCTTTATATTTACATGAGCTTTCTTTCAAGGGAACTGTTTAAGCTTAGAAATTACCAGAGGCATTGTGCACAACAATTTATACGTAGATAGAGTTAAGCTTAAGCTTATATTGAGTTACGTTTCAGCTTATTTCAAGCACTGATCATAAAATCTCTATGATAGACACTTCAGTTTAATTCACAAGACTTGACTGAGTAAGAAAAAAATATATCTTTGTCAACTTTTGTAAATAAATATATGTGAATTGAAAATAAAGTCTTGTCTTTTCTTAACAAAGAGCTTTGCTGATCAACTGCGATTCAGTCAAGTGCAATCTTCGACCAAATTGTTTTCACTGCCGAGGATCTGTCCTGCCAAGAATACACGCAATTCATAGCTCTTTATGTAACCATTGCTGCGTTTAATTTACTTTTTATACTCCGTTATTCTCTGAACATTGAAAATAATTGAACGAAATTCAAAGACTTACCTTTCCTGGTCCAAAACGCAATGACAATTTCACCAAAGCCACCATAATGAAGCCAAATGAAGAAAAATGTCTGCTTTCCTTGCAGCCAACTTCATTGACCTTTAGTCTCCTCTCTGATAGGCCAGAAAAATGCAGGAAGCTGCTGGCAGCCACGTTTTCCCGCTGTTTTCTTCTGCCACCTCCAGGTCAAGTGAAAACTTTTTTATTAAAAAAATACACATTGGCAAGAAAGCAAGTTTTCATTTAATTGTTAAGACAGAAAAAAAATACGAAAATGCAGGTTATTAGGGCGTTTAAAGAGGAGTCGCAGGATATGACCATATTTGACCTTTGACATGACATGATGTAGGATCAAAGTTGTTCAAAGCTGTGGCGCCTTTGAACGCCTTTGATATACTTCATGCTACGTTGTTGAATAAAACATTACTTTATCTTGTTGATTTGCTGAGAATTTTCTTCATTCACTATAAACTCAGATTAAGAGACTTCAGTTTTGACAACCCCTAGTAAGAATTAAAATTATCTTATGTTCTTTTTATCCTTCATGAAGACATTTGTTGAGCCTGATTCCAAACAACTAGAGCAGTGTATCTTTCCTCAAATGTTTATTAGGGACAGATTATATTTTAGGGGGGAGGGGGGACTGGGCAATTTCCAAAAAAAAAATCCTGCACAGCAAAAACTAACAAAATATCGTGAAAGGGAGCCACAAGGTGCTTCTACTATCATTATTTTGTTTTTTTTTTTATGTTTAAAAGAAAAAAACTAGCACAAGCTATTGCCCACCAAAAAAAATTTGTGCTCAACCGAAATGTGAGAGAAAAAAATGTCGTGTCCCAGCAAATTCCCAACCCTTACCTCCCCCTTAGAAGAAAATAAGGGCATAAGGGTCTGGCGGCTTATGATGTAAATAATAACAACATATCTCGTTGTGCGATCTGTTTCTCATTGGGTGGCATTGAAGAACAATTGAATTTTGACAGATATGATTGCAAAGTAAATTAACTTGGTGAATAGTCTCACCGCGTGAACGAGCACTTTTAAACAACAGAAAGGTGAATTCTTAACTGCGTATTGCGTGACATTACCCCAGAAATAGTGTTCAGGGTGGAGAGGAACTCCCTTTTGAAAGAGACGGGGATGCTCATCATCTCTCTCAGGGGCATAAATTTCGGACATTGGTGTCCACTTCAGCAGTAATTGTTTGGTTTAAGACAATAATATGACCCCAAATACGAACTAACTCAACACTAACTTACCGAGGCATAATAATACAAATGTGACCTTTCACGCGAAAACGTGCATTAACGATGTTCCATTACTCAGGTGAAACAAACGGCCATCAAACAGGTTACAAACAGGTCACCGAGCCATTTGAAACGGGTTTCAATGAGTGTTTGAATGGGTGATTAAGTATTCCGAATGGGTAGCTTAGGCGTTTGAACGGCTCAGGAAAAATTGCGAACAGGTAGCCTAACCGTTCAAACGGCTCAGGAAAAATTTTAGTATGCAAAACAATGTCATGTGACAAAAACTCATTCGAGCATGACAAGGAAACAAGCAGTTCTGAAATCAGAACGAAAATAGTCTACTTTTTACAGTTCTCGTCACCTGAATCAATGATGGAAGGCCTTCCTTTCTTTTGTGGTTGAGGCTGAGACTTTCATTGTCTTTGGAGAAGGAATTTGAAGATGCATCCTGTGTAATTCTGCGATCGATTTCTTTTGAGTCGTGAAACTCCCTCGAGTGCACGATGCCCAGTGGATAGTACGTTTTTTTCTTTTAAACACCGTTTAATGGCATGATTTTAAGGGAGTCCAGCTCGTTATCATCTCCTTTTCTTTTTGTGACCTCGGCGTAGGACTCAACACTCAGGACCTTGTCAAGTTCTTGCGGTGCCATTTGTTTCAAGATATTTCAAAGATGGTGGGACTGGCACCGGCTTCATAAGACGTTTGTTCATTCACTGTTTTGTGCAGTGGGGCGTATTTTGACTATGTTTATTCACAGTGACAGAGTTGAGCTCTTTTGTTGCTTCGTTGGAAACTACCGCAAACCTGGAAACATCTACCTTGAGATGGCTCTGAATTTGTTGTTGTGTGGTTTTTGTTTGTTTATGTTTTACTGGACTCGGTATCATATGGATCTTGAGCAGATGTTGAAGAAAAATCGCCAAAATATTCGTCAAAATGGGCACTGAAAGTTGGAAACTTCCATTAAAGTAGGTTTTCTTCCTGAAGGAGCTCATAATTAATTGTCATTCAGAGACTGTAATTAATTAAATTCATCAATTTTTTGGGAAAAAACTACAACAACAACAAAGTTTTGGCAATAGTAGTTGCAAAATTCTCCACACAATTGCTTTTTGCCTTTCATTTTCCTAAAATTTTATTGATTACTTTAAACTTATCTTGAGATCTGATTGGTTGTTTTGCTTTACTGTCCCATTGTCATTGGCTGAGAAAAAGATGCGATTTAGTGCAAAAAATAGTGTGATTCATGAATAAATCGCACCACTGAGAGCCAATCAGATTCCAAGGATAACCAGCGATTTCAAAATGGATTTAATAAAGGCGTATACACTTCTCCGTGTGTAGATACAGATGAACTTAGTGGCTTTATGGGCCCAAAAAGTTCCCAGGGTTTTCAAGAAACGGGCCACTGGCCTGAAACCTGACGTCTGATTTGCCTAAGAATATAACACAAACAGCAGTGGTAAACATTGTGATAAACATTGTACTCAGACTCATTCTTAATCAAGCTACAATGCCTGAAGACAAGAGTTTATACGATTCTGATTTGATTAAGTTTGACTCAATTTCCAGGAAAATAAGTTGCACGTTGAAAATCGATCCTTTAAATTTTGAAGTTTGGAGCAAGGCAACAGTGGCTGCTTGTGACTGTGTGACATGGCGAAGGAGAGTGTCTGGCCCTATACCAACTTAGGGTTATGGTCAAAATCTAAATCTCTAATCTAATAGCTACATCACTTCATCTGAAAGTGTTACTGATCACGTCCTACACACATAAATTATGGAGTTCGTTTTCTCTTTAAGCGCAGGCATACTCAGTGTTGTCATCGCACTGGAGCTATAAGCTACGTTATGTCCTTCCTTCTTGTAACAAGGCCCCACATGCTCTGAGTCCATTTTTTAGGGGATTGATGCTGAATGAGCAGCACTTAACTCAGACACATCATAGTATCTGAGTGCATACACACCAGCCATTTCCTTAATACGGAAAAACGCTACAAATGAAAAAAAGCAATTAACTTGAAAAATGTGGTATGAACTTGACGTTATAATTTCGACTGCTCCCCATACTTAAAGTTTAGAAAAAAAAAAATTCTACCCTAAAGCATAATTATACTGTACAGTGTTCATTTTATAATACTGAGTTGACACAGAGCCCTATGATCTTTATCTTGTTCCTTGGGTGCTTTCATCTCTTGAACTCAGTTTGTAGATTGTTCTGTAGTCTCATAAATGTTTTACCTTTTCCATTCGTAGGAAATGGCCATAGACCCCACAATATCAGGTCTATTTCCTGACATTGATTGGCTGATTGGAAATCATTCTGATGAGCTAACCCCTTGGATACCAGTAATGGCAGCTAGGTATGTCAACACTGTGTCGACTTATCTTGTTAGATGTTTACTGATATTTGTGCATAACATTTTACATCATGTTTTTACAATTATGTTACCTACAAATAAATACCATCATTACATCTTGTGGGTACCCCCGAGTTAATGAGATAAACTTTATAAATAAGATAAGTCTTGCTAAGCAAAAAAGTGCCCAATGCTTTAAAGCAGAGCTTGTTATGAGAGGATTTTCCATAGCTCAGTCATTCTTTGTGGATCGAAAATTCTAGAAAAACCAATAGTACTTAGTTCTTCCAATTAACAAGTAGGAATTTAATTCATTTTATTGAGTTGGAAAATAGTACTTTGAACTGACTGCCATCTCTTTGTACAGCAGTACATCTGTGCTTGATCATGTAGTAGTCAAACATTTAATTTGCATGTAGAAGCAAAAACAACCAGCTGAACATACGCTCTTAATGCAGTTTAATTAGTTCTATTCAAGAATTAATTTTACTAGCTGGTACTTAACTCAAATATTATCATTACAATTTCTGGAATATGTAGAAATTTAATTAAGTATCTCACTTTCAGTTTCTTGAGTTTGTTCTATCTTAATTTCAACCTGTGAATTTCAATCTTAACTCGCTATTTTTAATTTTGGAAACTTCTCAGTGTTGATTAGGATTCGCTATCTTAATTAATTTAAAAGTACTTTCCACTCATATTGTATGTGAGAAATTGCATTGTCATATTGTTAACACTTGTTGTGTAAAGGATGATATATTAGCAAGTGCATTTGTAAAGCTTTTCGATTACATCGATGATTACTTTGTTGATTTTATCGTGGAGTACAACCTAGATACTATAAACATATATTATTATTGATGAGTGTAGAATAAACTACTGTTGGACCAAGTTATACCTCTTCCTTGATGTCCAAATTAGAGAAGACCATTGAAGTAGATCCTCTTCTACCAGGAAATCATGATGAATTTCCATTCCCACAGGCAAAGCAGTGCTCTCCAGAGTTAGATTCCCCAAGTTTTCAGTTCAAATGTTCATTCAGTCAGAAATATACAGTCCCAAGGGAAAAACTGGTCGTCCCAGTGGTTGTCAGGGAAAAACGTATCTTCACAGTTCAATGGTCTTCTCAAGGAAGAGACATAACTTGGTCCAACAGTAGTTTATTCTGCTCTCGTCAATACTAATCGTTGATGTTATCGTTAATGTAATTGTCAAGCTTTACAAATGCACTTTCTTAATATATATCTTTGTTTACACAACAAGTGTTTACAATATGATGATGCAATTTTTAACATACAATACAAGTGAAAAGTACTTTAATTAAGATAGCAAATTCTAATCAATACTGCAAAGTTGAATATGTAGAAATTGAAATTTCTACATATTCCCAAAATTTTGGGACTTCCTGCTCAAAATATTTAATTCCCTTTTTCGGCGAGAGGGCACGGATGTTATTGTTAGATAATTGATAGAATCAAATATCAATAGCACGCATACTTGCTATATATCATGTGATTTTTCAGTTGCATTGTAGTTAGTCTGGTTAAAGGATCAGAGCATTATCTGCTGTAGTATAACCAAAATTTTCATTTAGAGTATAACCAAATTTTCATTATGTCAATTGCACAATCTCTTCGCACCGTGCCACGAGTTAATTACGCAGCCCTACACTCAGGCTCAGGGATGTTCACGCCAGAACAGGCCATGGTTAACAAGGCGCTGAACACCGAGACCATCCGTACATCTGTTGTTGGGCCCACTGCCACGGTGCAGGAAGACCCCTTGCCAGGTTCCTTTTCTGCATCGGCTGCTTCTCAGCTAGACGCCCTGACCTTAGAGACGAAGAACCTGCAACAGGAGGTTGAATTGGCAAAGTTAACTAGTCAACAACGGGATAAGGAGCACGAGAGGTTACGTGCGAGTCAGGTTGCTTTCTCCCCATCTGAGGATTCACAGCTAGACGCCCTAACATTGGAAGCTCAGCACCTTCAAAAAGAGATTCATCAGGCGCAACTAGTTCAACAGTAGGGCCAAAAGGAGCGTGAGGTGTTACGCTTGTGACAGGAGTTATCTGCCTTGCAACGCGACAATTCCGGTGCCGATCGACAACGGCCAGAGGTGAAGGCGACTCCCGCTCCATCTCTGGTTCTCGACGACCTTAGAAAAGCGAGTAACCTATCCAGGAAAGTGGACAAGAAGTTGTCGACTTTAGGGTTGACTGCTGTGGGGCCCGGCTCCAGTGCAGGAGAGGATGATGAGCATTCGTCAGATGGTGAAGAATTTTCCTGTCAGCAATGACCGTACACACAAGGGCGCTTTAGAATTCCCTGATGCGGTTACTCGGTATTTCGACAGTGAAATCGCTTGTGGTGCAGTGGCTGGTCCTTTTGACACTGTTCCATTTTCATCTGGCAAAATGGCACTTTCTCCTCTAAATTCCGTGCCTAAATCTGATCGTACGGAACGCCGAATCATTCTTGACCTTAGCTGACCTTTCGGTACCTCCATTAATGATGGCATTTCTTCGACCAAATACGATGGCATTCCTTTCCATTTGGTCTATCCTACTATTGACACTGTTGCTGCTTGTGTCGCTCGCCTTGGTCGTGGTTGTTATATTTATAAACGTGACTTGCATTGGGCTTATCGCCAGTTTCTGGTTGATCCTCGTGATTATCCTCTGCTAGGCTGTACTTGGCAGGGTCATCTCTACTTTGACACATTTTTACCTATGGGGCTCTGCTCCGCAGCTATGGCCTCTCAGCGCATCACATCTGCGGTGTGCTACATTTGTTCCGAGGCCGGTTTTACTGTTCTGAACTACGTGGATGATTTTATGGGCGTGGAGCCAGCTTCTCGGGCATGGAAGTCGTATTTTTATCTTGAAGATCTTTTGTCACGCTTGGGACTACACAAGTCCATTTCAAAAGCCGTCCCTCCAGCGCAGAAAGTTACTTGTTTGGGTGTTGAGGTCAACACTTTAGACATGACTTTATCAGTGGATTCTTCTCGGCTTGCCGCGCTACAGTCGCTACTTCAACTGTGGCTTACCAAGCGCATGTGTACTCAAAAGCAATTGCAGTCGCTAGTTGGTCATCTTATGTTCGTGTCAAAATGTGTGCGGCAAAGTCTGATTTTTGTGTCTCGTATTCTTGAACTTTTGCGGCGCTTGAAGGCACCTCACCATCATCTTCGCCTTACATCTGAGTTTAAGAAAGATCTTCATTGGTGGTTACGTTTTCTTCCACTTTATAACGGAGTTTCTCTTATTCCGACTTCACCATGGACATCACCAGATGCAGTTTTCTCCACGGACGCTTGTCTTTCAGGCTGTGGGGGTATTTCTTCCACGGCCTTCTTTCATTCTCCTTTCTCAGACAGCGTGCTACAGCATTGCAGTGCAATTCATCACTTAGAGCTTCTGGTTATTATGGTAGCTGTGCGTCTGTGGGGTCATCTCTGGTCCGGACAACGCATTCAAGTTTTTTGTGACAATGAGGCGGTAGTGACGGTTTTAATCTCAGGTCGCACCAAGGATCCAGTCTTGGCTCAGTGTTTGCGTGAGATCTGGTTTTCAACCGCTCAGGCTCATTTCGAGTTACGTGCAGTGCATTTAACCTCCAAGGACAATCGAGTTGCAGATTATCTGTCTCGTTGGCATCTTTCTGCTACTTACCGTGATTATCTTATTAACAATCATCTGCTTGAGGAATTAAAAGCTGAGCATTTGTCCCCCGACGTCTTTGATTTTGTGGCTAACCTTTAGCCTTGTGTTTCTTTTCAGTGGCTGAATTACACCGTCTGCGCAGACAACTCCAGTTTATTTGACATGCAGCTTACGCTGAAGGAACTCATAAAAATCACCAGACTCAGTGGAGAACATTTTTCTTGTTTTGTTTCTATTTTGAGTTTTTCCTCCCTTCTGGCCATGATAGACACTTCAGCTCTCTATGCTCAATTTCTGAGTCGTCCATTGACTCCACCATCTGTACGAAATTATGTTAGTACGGTTAAACTGTTGCATGTCATTACCGGGCATTCAATATCTCAATTTACTAGTTACGAATTACGTATCACCTTACGTGGATTAGAGCGTTTAGCCCAGCATGTTCTCTCTCATGCACCCCCCGTCACCCCGGCCATTCTTTGCAAGTTGGTGTCCCAGGTGAACCTCCAGGACCCTAGTCTTGTCTCCTATTGTGCTGCCTTTTTGTTCACCTTTTTTCTGCTGGCCAGGGTATCTAACATTGTTCCTAGGTCACGTAGCCGCATGCATGCTTCTTTTTGTCTAAGACGTTCCGATATTGTTTTTACCACAGATGGGTTGTTAGTTACTTTTCATTGCACTAAAACTATTCAGTTTGGGCGACAGCGCTTATCATTGCCCTTGTTATCGATGCTGGGTTCCCCCATTTGTCCAGTACATATGTTTTCCTTGATGTGTTCCCTGGTTCCTGCTCCTAGTGATTCCCCTGCATTTGTTTTTCCGGGGGCCGGGGGAAAATTAGTCCCGATTGTTAAGTCTCAATTTGTCTCAGTCTTTTGTGACTTGTTGCGACGCGCGGAGATCCCTGACTCTGATCGTTTTCCCGGTCATTCTTTCCATCGTGGTGCTGCTTCATGGGCGTTTCATTTAGGGGTTCCTGGGGAGATCATTCAGGTTTACGGCGACTAGGGGTCCAATGCTTATAAATCATATTTAGAATTTTCCTTTTCCGCCAAGCTTCAGCTTGCATAGCGTATGCATCTCGCCCTCTCTCCTTAGTTTTTTTTCTTTTTTTTTTTTCTTTCTTCGGTTCCTTTTTGGGTGTTTGGCAGTCAGAGAGGTTTATTTGTTAGTTATATTGTACTTGTAGGTTTTATTCAAATAAACTTCTCTCGTATGCCAAAAACGATCTCTGTTATTGTGTTATTCTTATAGCATTACACATTGGGAATTCGTCCATTTTGGGACTTCCGGCTCAAAATATTTAATTCCCTTTTTCAGCGAGAGGGCGCGGATGTTATTGTTAGATAATTGATAGTATCGAGTATCAATAGCACACATACTTGTTATATATTGCGTGATTTTTCAGTTGCATTGTAGTTTGTCTTGTTAAAGGATCAGAGCATTATCTGCTGTAGTATAACCAAAATTTTCATTTACCCAGCCCACCCTCCCGTGGGTCAGAGAGGTTTATTTGTTAGTTATATTGTACTTGTAGGTTTTATTCAATAAACTTCTCTTTTATGCCAAAAACGAACCGTGTTATTGCGTTATTCTTATCGCATTACACATCGGGAATTATAATGTTTGAGTAGTGCCAGTAAGGAGAATTAACTCTTGAATAGAACTACATGTAATTAAATTGTGTTAAGAGTGTATGTTCAGCTGGTTGTTTTTGCAGTTATGAATAAGAACTCAAGAAATTGAAGACCTAGGATGTTTGACTACTACATTGTAAATTTAACTGCAGCTATGATCAGGCACAGAGGCACCGGTGTACAAAGAGATGGCAATGTTCAAAGTACTATTTTCCAACACAATAACATGAAATTCCTGCTTGTTAATTGGAAGAACTACTATTGGTTTTTCTGGAATTTTGAATCAACAAAGAATGATTGCACTACGGAAAATCTTCTCATAACAATACATAAGTTAGTTGTAATTCTGAGTTTATTCTATCTTACTATTTTGTAGATGGTTTGTGGAAAATTGTTACTTGCATTAAGAAAATAAAATTTGATTTTTCAGACATAAAACCCCGGCTCGTCTCGTCTCACAGCTTCGCCACGTGCCTCCTGGCCCAAAAACAAGAGCCTGCTCGCAGGATTCCTTATAAACATGTATAAACAGCGGCATCCATTAATGAGTCATTAATCTGGCACTGATTAGCTCCTTTGATCCAGTGACCTTAGTGTGAAAAATGTTCAATTAATTTTGTTTCGTTTGTTTGTTTTTGCAGGTCATCATGCACAGCACGTTATTTTGTGCTTCCATGTTGTTTGTTTGACTTTAACTGCAAGGTACTAACTTTTGTTTTTGTCAGCTTTATTAATTCAATAGCCTTTGTTTTGACCCTTGGAGACTTCATGCTACAATGAGGATGCTTGGTGAGCCTTACTTTTGACTCACACTCCAAATCTGAACAAAAATTACATAGGAAAATCTTCCTTACAAGACTTAGTAAAGTTTGTTTCATTAATGTATAATTATGGTAAAGGCTGGTTTTCACTAGCGCATAACCTGATGATATGCATAAGGCGACATTAACACAGTAGAGCGTTGCTAAGTACCACCCTTTATTAGAAGAATTTCCTAACAAAAGGCACTAATTATTGTCAACATTTTACTGCGTCTGCATATGTCGGCTTTTGCTTATGCTTATGCTTATGCACCAGTGAAAGCCAGGCTTAAAATACAGTCTTTTCCATTATGTTACGATGTTGTCTAACCTTTATTATGGTACCCGCACGTTATTTTGACTCTTGCAAGGGATTGAAAACGAGAACAGGTGAAACTAGAGAAAAAGTGCGACTAAAACAGTTGATTACGAACACTGGTACAAGATTTGTGTGAGGAGAGGGAAAAATCAATTGATGCAAGGCAACTGGTCGGTGATAGCGCAGATATGACCATTTGTTGCCATTTATAGTTGATTTTCAGATAAGTTTTCATTCTTTTCTTGTTCAAAATGTTGGAAGAGCACTTGATTGTTTCAGAGGAAGCGATGCCTCATTCTTAAGAGGCGCCCTCTGTAAATTTCAACTATGGCCATTTGGACCAGAAAAAATCAGATTCCTCAAACTTTCTCAGTTGAATGGTCTAGATAAGTGATTCACAAAAATATAACTTTCAGTTCAATTTGATTCGTATTTTAGCGCTGGGGCCACCATCTTGGTTTTGCCCCTCTGAGAGGGTTTTCGACAGTGGCCATTTTAGGGCACATTTTTAACAATTTGCCATACAAAGAAAACGATATAAATCCGGGTAAAAACCCTTTCTTCGAGACAAGCAAATGTTTCTTGTTACATTGAGAGGCTGTTTTGGCAATTTGATCATCAGCTGATTTTTCTACAGAATTTTAAATTTCTTCCCTTTCGGACTACTCATGAAGCGCCATAAAAAAGGCGAAGTTTAAAGGAAAATATCGCCAAAAGTACATCACTTGAGATCCCAAAACTACCCTCCACTTAAAGAGTAATGTCTCACCTGTAAAAACATGCAATAAAATTTTGGGGCAGTTAAAACTGTAAAATGTCAGAAGAAGTAGTTTAAGCTGTGCTTTTGTCAACAAAGACCGCCGTCCTAATTAGCATAATAACGTGAAAATAACGATGCACAGAGAAAATAATGATATATTCCACTTACCTCGTGACATGTCTACAACTGGATATTCCATGATGCCTCATGTTATATTTCCAGTATGTTTCAGCGACATTTTTGGTGATTAGTGTACGAAATCACTCTCAGACATCGCCACAGTTAAGCAGATTTCAACTCTCCGAAGCCCGCTTCATGACATCTATCGATATTATTTATCTTTCGTCTTCTAAGCCGCCGTTTACCAGAAGTTTAACAATTTGCTAAGATCCTAACTGACCCAGAACTCTGTTAGCAGCCTTTAAAATCCTCCTCTTAATCAAGGATTCTCATCAAGAACTCGTTTAAGGTCAGTTCTGTTTTGATCTGTTGTGCACCTGCCATTATTCCACAGATTGCATTACTTTTGACAAATGCACATTCCAACGGGTAGGGGTAGGGTGGGTAGGAAGTGAAAATGCAACCATCATTGAAGCCATTTTACGCATTTCTGTGGCTAAACTAGTAACTGGCTTTCCCAGAATGATTTGAACATGAGCTTCTGCTTGCAGGCATTCTCTAGGTTATTTTTGCAGGGTAGGTGGGGGGGACGTCGTGTATTAAAAAAGAAGAAAGAAAGAAAAAAAGAAAACGATAAACAGTAGCAGGTCAAAAGATTATGATCTGTGTATCTTGATCAGCTTTATCAGTTCATCAGTGAGGCTCTATTAGGGGTTTTCAGGATACTGGATATTTGGGTAAAAAATTAATAGGATGCAAGAAATTTAGGGCAAAATTAATGGGGTAGAGCATGTTTAGATCAGATAAAGCAGGACAGTTGTATCTTTCGCTGCCAGAAGTGCCATCAAATTTTGCAAAAGACAACAGACTGACAAATAGTGCGCGGGAAGTAATGGTAAGCGACGTTTTATTGAAACTCCTTACATTTTCTTAGCCATTTCACTTTTGCATCAGAAAAGAAAATGCTCAGAAAATTACTGAAGGGCAGTTAAGGACGGTGCCTTCTTTTTTGTGGGCACACGGTCTGTGCATTACATAAGGCATGGTTTAAACGCCAGGCGCGCGCTTGGGTTGGAACTAGTGACGTAATTAACTACCCTACCAAGCATGCATTCTCGTCCCCAGAGCCCACAATCCTTCTAACCTGCTGCAGGGATTGAGAGCTCTGGGCTGGTCCAACACCGGAGGTCAGCGATTCACGGACTTCCCGTCAAATCTGGCAAATCTGATTCGCTGAGAATACGAAAGGAATACTCTGTGTATGCTCAGAAAATCAGGTCTGGCCAGAACTCTCGATTCCTGCCGCAGGCCAGAAGGATCGTGGGCTCTGGGGACAAGAATGATCAGGCGTGCGACTTTAAAAAAAATCCTATTGTGGCCGCAACAAATTTCACACTAAAATTACGAGCCTGTGCTAAAACCGGGATTACCAGAAAAGCAGCATATCGCTAGGCACTAACTGTGAACGGCTTCCAGCTGAAAAGCTAGCTTTTATCGTATCCGTAGAAAAAATCATACTGAAATTCAACTGTACATAGCATAATGCACGCGCAAAACAACTGCGAGAGACATCAATGTTTAACTTACTTGGGAAGTAACAGGAAAAAAAAGGATGAAACAACTCATTTAACTTTTGAAAAAGGGGTGATTACAGCTACATTTTATGGTATGCATTGGAAGTGGCAAGCTTATTCAACAATGCATTAGTTTTTGGCTGTGAGGAAAAGTTATGTAGACTGTATTTTAGCTAAGCCAGAGGAGTGCTCTCCAGGAACACTCAAAGCGCCATTGCAACGATTCTGTTATTAAATACATATCAAAAGTGGTTTTTATGTTACCACTTACCACGTAGTTTAAAGATGTTTTTTTAATATGTTAAGTTTTCTGCATGTAAAGGCGAACCTTAAGAGAATCTGTGAAGAAATATCTTTACCTTTCTTTCAGAAAAATACTACCGTCAGCAGTAGCTAATTATCTCGGAAAAATTAATGTTTACCCCAAGTTTTCTTTGTGGATTCTAATAACCCTGGCTAAGATCTACTTTTTCCACGTTTTCTTAATCTGGCGAAAACACGTTTGTATTTCATAGCCACCATTCGTTATTAGCCTGAGGCTCCCCACAGCCACTAATGTCGTTCAGTTCTGTGATGGAGCTTAGCTTCATGTCTGCACAAGACTCGTTTTCAACCCTATGCAGGGCGCTTTAAAATACCCGCATCTATCAAGCAAAGCACTAATGTTGACGCTTAGCTTTTTAAAGACATTATAGATGCATTCAAGGCACACAAGTTGAATGAGTTATAAGCAATTGGATGAGTTAACTGACACTTGTCAAAAATATCTGCAGCTTGATTCTCAGCGGCTGTTGTGTCTTGTTGGAGGACCTTCTCCTGTCTGTTTCTGAGCTTTGAAACCATTCGTGAGAGGAAGGGTTAAACGTGGCAAGGAGTCAGGAACTCATCACAGGTGAACCGCCTAATTCTGGCCTCATCTTTTGAGCGCCTCATCTTTTGTGCTACAGTAATTGCTTCGACTTTTATGGCCGTCTCCTGACCCGAGAAAAACTTTTCTTTAAGGTAGTTTTTTTTTTTGTTTTTCATTGAAACGGGTGGCCTTTTTCGTCACTTTCAGGGCCCAGCCTTTAGGTTTAATTTCTTCAGCAGGGACTGGCAGAGTAGAATTTGCTAGGACAGGGTGAACACCACGAATGTCGCTATATCATATTTTGGCCTTGTCAAATAGGGTTTCCCTTTCAGGAACAAGTCAACATGAACCGTACTGTAAATTGTTCTTCAGTACTTTTCTGAGCATTTCCTTATCTGAGGCAAAAGTGGAACCACTTAGAAAAAGGAGTTTCAATAAAATACCGCTTATCACTACTTCTTGCGCACTTCTTGTCAGTGTGTTGCCTTTCGCAGCATTTGATGGCATTTCAGGCAGCGAAAGACACAAGTATAATGCTGAACAAAAAAAAACAAGTAAGAAGCTTTTCATTGGAGTTCTATCCGTATTCTATTTTTAGTAAATGAAAATTCTCGTCAAAAACTAATGGCTGTCCCGTTTTTATCTATCTATTCAGTGTAACAAGTGTGGGCTTTGAAATCACTAACAAGGAGCTGCGTTACCTAACCTCAAAACCCCTAAAATCTGATACAAAACTTTCATATTCCACCGTGATATAAGTACTAAGAGTCCAGACTAAATGCTTATAGCAGTTGACTTACTTTTATTTTATCCTACATAGCAGACCATTGTTGAGGCCCCATAGTGGGAGGGACGGGGGGTGTTGGTGTATCCCTTAAACTATTTATTTTTGTCCTAAATATCTTGTATCTTGTTAAATCCAGCTCAATGATTTCCTACTCAATTAATGCCCTGTTTTATCTGAACTAAACATGCTCTACCCCATTAATATTTCCACTAAATTTCTTGCATCCTATTAACTTTTTACCCAAATATCCAGTATCCTGAAAACCCCTAATAGAGCCTCACTGATGAACTGATAAAGCTGATCAAGATACACAGATCATAATCTTTTGACCTGATACTGTCTATCGTTTTCTTTTTTTCTTTCTTTCTTTCTTTTTTTTTTTTTAATACACGACCCCCCCCCCCCCCCCTCCTACCTAACCTGCAAAAAATTAATAACCTAGAAAATGCCTGCAAGCAGAAGCTCATGTTCAAATCATTCTGGGAAAGCCAGTTACTAGTTTAGCCACAGAAATGCGTAAAATGGCTTTAATGTCGGTTGCATTTTCACTTCCTACCCACCCTACCCCTACCCGTTGGAATGTGCATTTGTCAAATGTAACGCAATCTGTGGAATAATGGCGGGTGCACAACAGATCAAAACAGAACTGACCTTAAACGAGTTCTTGATGAGAATCCTCGATTAAGAGGAGGATTTTAAAGGCTGCTAACAGAGTTCTGGGTCAGTTAGGATCTCAGCAAATTGTTAAATTTCTTGTAAACGGCGGCTTACGAGATGAAAGATAAATAATATTGATAGATGTCATGAAGCGGGCTTCGGAGAGTTGAAATCTGCTTAACTGTGGCGATGTCTGAGAGTGATTTCATACACTAATCACCGAAAATGTGGCTGAAGCATGCTGGAAATATAACATGAGGCATCGTGGAACATCCAGTTGTAGACATGTCGCAAGGTAAGTGGAATATATCATTATTTTCTCTGTGCATAGTTATTTTCACGTTATTATGCTAATTAGGATGGCGATCTTTGTTGACAAAAGCACAGCTTAAACTTCTTCTTCTGACATTTTACAGTTTTAACTGCCCCAAAATTTTATTGCATGTTTTTACAGGTGAGACATTACTCTTTAAGTGGAGGGTAGTTTTGGGATCTCAAGTGATGTACTTTTGGCGATATTTTCCTTTAAACTTCGCCTTTTTTATGGCGCTTCATGAGTAGTCCGAAAGGGAAGAAATTTAAAATTCTGTAAACAAAATCAGGTGATGATCAAATTGCCAAAACAGCCTCTCAATGTAACAAGAAACATTTGCTTGTCTCAAATAAAGGGTTTTTACCCGGATTTATATCGTTTTCTTTGTATGGCAAATTGTCAAAAATGTACCCTAAAATGGCCGCTGAAAGCCCTCTCAGAGGGGCAAAACCAAGATGGTGGCCCCAGCGCTAAAATACGAATCGAATTGAACTGTAAGTTATATTTTTGTGAATCACTTATCTAGGCCATTCAACTGAGAAAGTTTGAGGAATCTGATTTTTTCTGGTCCAAATGGCCATAGTTGAAATTTATAGAGGGCCCCTCTTAATATTTCTGTACATCGCTATGGATTTCTGAAGGATATATATAATGCTCAAACATATAGGTTAAGGTTCTTTTGATTCAGCTGGCCAGATGTGATAGTGCGCTAACACAAAGCAATCAAGGTTTCTGTCAGTCCAAATTTAGCAAGGGGCAAAGCCCAAGCTGACAAAAAGAGTCAATAGAAATTGGGAGTAAACAAGGAAGGGACCCTAGTGACTACATCCTTTGTGTCATTGATGTACAATGCACTATGCAGGACCATAGTTATTTTCAATTGTCCTATTTTTAATTTTAAGTTTATCAGAAAAAACAGTAAGGTGACCCAGTATAGAGGATACCTGGATTTTGTGCACGAAGTGGGAGAAACATGTGGCTTTCAGGTAGAAGAGGACTCTCTGAGGATTCCATCAACCAAAAGGGTAAATGTATTTTCTTATTACAAGCGCCGTTAGTTTCTATATAAGTTAGTATTTAAGAGGCGCCCTCTGTAATTTTCAACTATGGCCATTTGGACCAGAAAAAATCAAATTCCTCAAACTTTCTCAGATGAATGGTCTAGATAAGTGATTCACAAAAATATAACTTTCAGTTCAATTCGATTTGTATTTTAGCGCTGGGGCCACCATCTTGGTTTTGCCCCTCTGAGTCAGGGCTTCCAGCGGCCATTTTAGGGCACATTTTTAACAATTTGCCATACAAAGAAAACAATCTAAATCCGGGTAAAAACCCTTTATTCGAGACAAGCAAATGTTTTTTGTTACATTGAGAGGCTGTTTTGGCAATTTGATCATCAGCTGATTTTTCTACAGAATTTTAAATTTCTTCCCTTTCGGACTACTCATGAAGCGCCATAAAAAAGGCAAAGCTTAAAGGAAAATATCGCCAAAAGTACATCACTTGAGATCCCAAAACTACCCTCTGCTTAAAGAGCAATGTCTCGCCTGTAAAAACATGCAATAAAATTTTGGGGCAGTTAAAACTGTAAAATGTCAGAAGAAGAAGTTTAAGCTGTGCTTTTGTCAACAAAGACCGCCGTCCTAATTAGCATAATAACGTGAAAATAACGATGCACAGAGAAAATAATGATATATTCCACTTACCTTGCGACATGTCAACAACTGGATATTCCGTGATGCCTCATGTTATATTTCCAGTATGTTTCAGCCACATTTTTGGTGATTAGTGTACGAAATCACTCTCAGACATCACCACGGTTAAGCAGATTTCAAATCTCCGAAGCTTGCTTCATAATATCTATCAATATTATTTGTCTTTCACCTCATAGGCCGCCGTTTACAAGAAGTTTAACAATTTGCTGAGATCCTAACTGACCCAGAACTCTGTTAGCAACCTTTAAAATCCTCCTCTTAATTGAGGATTCTCATCAAGAACTCGTTTAAGGTCAGTTCTGTTTTGATCTGTTGTGCACCCGCCATTATTCCACAGATTGCGTTACATTTGACAAATGCACATTCCAACGGGTAGGGGTAGGGTGGGTAGGAAGTGAAAATGTAACCGACATTAAAGCCATTTTACGCATTTCTGTGGCTAAACTAGTTACTGGCTTTCCCAGAATGATTTGAACATGAGCTTCTGCTTGCAGGTATTTTCTAGTTTATTTTTGCAGGGTAGGGCGGGGGGGGGGGGGGGGTCGTGTATTAAAAAAAAAAAAAAGGGAAAAAAAGAAAACGATAGACAGTATCAAGTTAAAAGATTATGATCTGTGTATCTTGATCAGCTTTATCAGTTCATCAGTGAGGCCCTATTAGGGGTTTTCAGGATACTGGATATTTGGGTAAAAAATTAACAGGATGCAAGAAATTTAGGGGAAAAATTAATGGGGTAGAGTATGTTTAGATCAGATAAAGCGGGACAGTTGTATCTTTCGCTGCCGGAAGTGCCATCAAATTTTGCAAAAGACAACAGACTGACGAATAGTGCGCAGGAAGTAATGATAAGTGACATTTTATTGAAACTTCTTACATTTTCTTAGCCGTTCCACTTTTGCATCAGAAAAGAAAATGCTCAGAAAATTACTGAAGGGCAGTTAAGGACGGTGCCTTCCATTTTAGGCGTGGTTTAAAGGCCAGGCGCGCGCTTGGGTTGGAACTAGTGACGTAATTAACTACCCGACCAAGCGTGCGACTTAAAAAAAAAATCTTATTGTGGCCGAAACAAATTTCGCACTAAAATTACGAGCCTGTACTAAAACCAGGATTACCAGAAAAGCAGCATATCGCTAAGCACTAACTGTGAACGGCTTCCAGCTGAAAAACTAGCTTTTATCGTATCCGTAGAAAAAATCGTACTGAAATTCAACTGTAGATGGCATAATGCGCACGCAAAACAACTGCAAGAGATGTCAATGTTTAACTTACTTGCAAAGTAACAGGAAAAAATGTAACAGACACCGACAAAGTTTTCAAAAGGATGAAACAACTCATTTAACTTTTTAAAAAGGGGTGATTACAGCTACATTTTATGGTATGAATTGGAAGTGGCAAGCCTATTCGACAATGCATTAGTTTTTGGCTGTGAGGAAAAGTTATGTAGACTGTATTTTGGCTAAGCCAGAGGAGTGCTGTTGCGACGATTCTGTCATTAAATACATATCAAAAGTGGTTTTTATGTTACCACTTACCACGTAGTTTAAAGATGTTTTTTAATATGTTTAGTTTTCTGCATGTAAAGGCTAACCTTAGGAGAATCTGTGAAGAAATATCTTTACCTTTTTTTCAGAAAAATGCTGCCTTCAGCATTAGCTAATTAGCTCGGAAAAATTAATGACTTTTTAAAGACATTATAGATGCGTTTAAGGCACACAAGTTGAATGAGTCATAAGCAATTTGATGAGTTAAATGACACTTGTCAAAAATATCTGCAGCTTGATTCTCAGCGGTTGTTGTGTCTTGTTGGAGGACCTTCTCCTGTCCGTTTCTGAGCTTTGAAGCCATTCGCGAGTGGAAGGATTAAACGTGGCAAGGAGTCAGGAACTCATCACAGGTGAACCGCCTAATTCTGGCCTCATCTTTTGAGCGCCTCATCTTTTGTGCTACAGTAATTGCTTCGACTTTTATGGCCGTTTCCTGACCCGAGAAAAACTTTTCTTGCACACTGCTTGTCAGTCTGTTGCCTTTCGCAGCATTTGATGGCATTTCGGGCAGCGAAAGACACAAGGAAGAGGCTTTTATTGGAGTTCTATCCGTATTCTATTTGTAATAAATGAAAATTTTCAGCAAAAACTAATGGCTGTCAATGAGATTAGGATAGTTGTTTACAAATATAGTGTGGAATGATGTGAAATTTATATGAAATAAATGTTGTGTGGAATGTTGTGCCTCGATCTCTTTGCAGACACAAAGGTTGCCATGTAAGAAATTCTTGTTAAACGGTACAGAATTCGGGACACATTTCATTCTCTGTTTATTTCTCCAGCCCAGTCTTTATCTATCTATTCAGAATAACAAGTGTGGGCTTCGAAATTACTAACAGGGAGTTGTGTTACCTAACCTTAAAACCCCTAAAATCTGATACAAAACTTTCATATTCCACCGTGATATAAGTACTAAGAGTCCAGAATAAATGCTTATAGCAGTTGACATACATTTATTTTATCCTAAATAGCTGACCATTGTTGAGGCCCCATAGTGGGAGGGAGGAAGGGGGAGGGGTGTCGGTGTATCCCTTATCCTATTAATTTATGTCCTAAATATCTTGTATCCTGTTAAATCCAGCTCAACGATTTCCTACTAAATTAATGTCCTGTTTTATCTGATCTAAACATGCTCTACTCCATTAATATTTCCCCTAAATTTATTCCATCCTATTAACTTTTTACCCAAATATCCAGTATCCTGAAAACCCCTAATAGGGCCTCACTGATGAACTGATAAAGCTGATCAAGATACACAGATCATAATCTTTTGACCTGATACTGTCTATCGTTTTCTTTTTTTCTTTTTTTTTTAATACACGACCCCCCTCCCCCACCTACCCTGCAAAAATAAACTAGAAAATACCTGCAAGCAGAAGCTCATGTTCAAATCATTCTGGGAAAGTCAGTTACTACAATAGTTTAGCCACAGAAATGCGTAAAATGGCTTTAATGTCGGTTGCATTTTCACTTCCTACCCACCCTACCCCTACCCGTTGGAATGTGCATTTGTCAAATGTAACGCAATCTGTGGAATAATAGCGGGTGCACAACAGATCAAAACAGAACTGAGCTTAAACGAGTTCTTGATGAGAATCCTCAATTAAGAGGAGGATTTTAAAGGCTGCTAACAGAGTTCTGGGTCAGTTAGGATCTCAGCAAATTGTTAAACTTCTTGTAAACGGCGGCTTATGAGGAGAAAGACAAATAATATTGATAGATGTCATGAAGCGGGCTTCGGAGAGTTGAAATCTGCTTAACTGTGGCGATGTCTGAGAGTGATTTCGTACACTAGTCACCGAAAATGTGGCTGAAACATACTGGAAATATAACATGAGGCATCGTGGAATATCCAGTTGTCGACATGTCGCGAAGTAAGTGGAATATATCATTTTCTTCTCTGTGCATCATTATTTTCACGTTGTTATGCTAATTAGGACGGCGGTCTTTGTTGACAAAAGCACAGCTTAAACTTCTTCTTCTTACATTTTACAGTTTTAACTGCCCCAAAATTTTATTGCATGTTTTTACAGGTGAGACATAATGCTCTTTAAGCAGACGGTAGTTTTGGGATCTCAAGTGATGTACTTTTGGTGATATTTTCCTTTAAACTTCGCCTTTTTTATGGCGCTTCATGAGTAGTCCGAAAGGGAAGAAATTTAAAATTCTGTAGAAAAATCAGCTGATGATCAAATTGCCAAAACAGCCTCTCAATGTAACAAGAAACATTTGCTTGTCTCGAATAAAGGGTTTTTACCCGGATCTAGATTGTTTTCTTTGTATGGCAAATTGTTAAAAATGTGCCCTAAAATGGCCGCTGAAAGCCCTGACTCAGAGGGGCAAAACCAAGATGGTGGCCCCAGCGCTAAACTACGAATCGAATTGAATTGAAAGTTATATTTTTGTGAATCACTTATCTAGACCATTCATCTGAGAAAGTTTGAGGAATTTGATTTTTTCTGGTCCAAATGGCCATAGTTGAAAATTACAGAGGGCGCCTCTTAAGTTACGCAAAGTTAAATTAATAAATAAATTTCTGAATGCTCATCAGCTGTTTACTTTTTGCCAGAAAATATAACCTGGAACATAAATTACTTAGAAACCAATGCGCTTTTAAGGTTGCTGTATACCTTTAGAGGTGTCCAAGCGATGTAGCATGTTGGGTTTAAACCATATGTACCTAAACCCCTATATCAAATTAAAGCTTAATTAACTGGCTATCAAACTATACCAAGGATTTTGAAATAAAATGAATTGTCGAATTTTTTATGACCTCTAGATGCAAGTGTCCGAATCACCTTCTGAAAGCTACAAGTCAAAGCAAATTTTTGTTCAGTTTCTGGACCCAAAGCGCTATTACGATTTACCATATTCAATTTCAGAGAAACGTTACAGAACATTTTTGAGATAGTATTTTAAAAAATATGGAGTGATGGTAGAAAAATGCTCTCAGGAAAAAGTATTTGGAAATAAATAATTTGCCGACATGTTTTGTTGTTTATTATGTCAAACTAGCTACTGTCCAAATTTGAGGGCAAATTCCCATTGACTTGTAGCTTTCATACATGTAAGGGACCCAAAAGATGATTTGGAGACTCACATTTAGAGGTCGCGAAAAATTCGACAATTCATTTTATTTCATAATTCTTGGTTTAACGCGATAGCCAGCTTTATAAGCTTTAATTTGTATAGGGGTTTAGTTATCTACAGTTTAAACCAGACATGCTACAGCCCTTGCACATAAGACGCCTCTAAATTAAAGGTGCTCTAAAGGTATACAGATTTTTTCATGAGTGCACAACTTTGCAGATATCAATTCTAACAGGTGTTTATTTATTTCTGGTGTGAAATTTTCACTTTTATCAGTGCTCTCCTTTTCAGGCGGTAACCGCTAAAATTTACCGCCTGCAGCAACACTCATTACCACCTAAAATCCCTTGGAATTCTTGAAAATTCAACAGGTAAAAGAAAAAAATATATAGTTGTTTCACCAACGTAATCGGTATTTTATCCTTGTAAAAGAATAAATAAACAGATTAAAAGATAAACTGCGCAGGCTATGGTTTGTAAGTACCGTGATCTGTGGTTTCGAACTTCGAGACAAGAGCCGCGAATTTTTGCCGGGCAGATGTCATTTCTTCGCACGTGTATCGGAGTTGTTTACGTCCCAGGTAAAGTAATTTTAAACATTACAAGTATTTGATTTGCAAGCAATGTGGGGGAAATCAGTTCCATGAACTTCCCACTTAACTATCGGCTTTAGAAAACTGTTGTTGCTAAATTGACCAACATTCACGTGTGGTGATCGAAAACTTCATCTTCGTCACAAAATGCTCCACATTCAGGTCAAAAGTGTTTAAAATCTATTTCCAGGCGACGTTTGGAGAGAATCAACAACAACAACAATTTATTGGTATTCCCATATAGATGGTGTTACCTAAATACAGAATCGCTAAATAAAAATTCAAAAACAAAACAAATTACAACAGCAACCAGAAAGAAAAATAAACATCGTTAGTTACAAGATTCTTCATTTTAAGTTCTAGGGTTACAAAGTTCTCTTATTTGTAGTGCTTCATATGTAAAGTAACCTAGGTTTTTACAAATAAAGGTGTCAGCATTTTTAAATAGAAATATTGTTTTCTCTGTGTTATTAAAGGAATCAAATTTTGAATATTTCTTGATGATGTCATTTGTGTTTTGTTGTCTAATATTATTGTATCGGTCACAATGAAATAAGAAATGCATTTCATTCTCGATTTGGTTGGAACAGCAGTACTGACAAATTCTAAGAGTTTAATTCAGGTAATTTAGGAGTACATGTCACCCAGATTCAATTCTAAGATTATGATTATCAGATCGGAGTTTTGCCAAAGCTTGTGTATGTTTGAGGTTCTTTACTTGTTCTAGGTTCTCAGATTTGCTTACATCTCTTTTGAAACTTGAGTAGAAATTCAACTTTCTGTTAGACTGAATTATCTCCATTTGGTGTCTTTCCATATCATTAATTTTGAGATGCGACATTTTAGTTTTTGTAAATTATGTTTGATGATTTGTTCATTGTAATTATGTGTGTTAATATTTTGCGGATGGTTTTGGTCATCTAAATAATTTTTGATGATTTCATTGACTGTTAACATGAAAGAGGACTTTGCTTCATTTGCCAGTTGATTAGAAATATTGAGGCATTGTTTGGCAACGCTATCTTCTGGGAGAGAGACAAGATGTAGCCAAAATTTAATAATTCTTGGAAGAATATTAAATTTTAATGACAACCATCCTGTTTCATTTCGAGCAGCAATATTTGGTGCTCTTCTGTTGAGGCCGAGGTAATATTTGTAAAACTGTGTATGAAGTCTTTCCACAGGGTCTTTTTCCCATTTTTTGAGGTTTATGCTATCATATGCTCCCGAGATTTCGGATCCGTATGAAAGTATGGGTTGAAATAGAGTATCAAATTAAGTTTATTACACATATTGATAGGAAGTTTATTGAAATCAAGATAATGTTTGGATGCAAAAATAGATCTTCTCTAAGCCTTCTCAACTAAGCCTTTTTAGAATTTGAGAAGCTTCCATTAGTGTTAAAAGTAATGCCAAGGTAGGTGCACTGTGTTTGGAAAATTAGGGTTTGCGACTTTTTTAGATTAACTTTTAATAACCATTTCTCACTATAATTTTGGAGGGTATTAAGTTGGTTTTGAAGACCAGCAGCACTGCTTTATATTAATATGAGATCATCTGCATAAAATAAACAATTGAGAGGAGACCCATTTGGTAAAATAAATGGATCTGTACCAGTTGAGAATCCTTGACAATGAAACCCTTCCAGAACGTGAATGAAAACGAATATGCAGCGATTTTGTTTGGTTTTGAGGGATGACCGCTGATTTTGTAGTGACACTTCATGTAAGCACAACGAGAATACCCCGGAAGTGGCTTTTGCCTACTTTTCTGTGACTTTAGGGCAAGAGAATTAAGACAAAGAATAAAACACTTCAAAATGAAAATGCTGTTTGATTTCATTTGACATCTAAAGCCAAAGGTGTAAAATTAGTAAACTGTAATGCATATTAGATGGAGGTCTTTTCAAAAAAAGTGTTTTTATTAGTTCCTTTCCTTTTTTGAAATGTTCTTCTGGTGAGCAATTCAATAAGGGTTTGCCAGGATAGAAAGAAGAGCAAGTTATTGATGATTCATGTATTGAGAGGTTGACCAAGCGTCTGAAAAAAAAAAAAAACGGCTAAGAAAAAACCAGTTTTGCTTTCTATGACTTAAGCTGATAGGAACAATGAGAAAATCACAAGGAACGTTCTGACTACCATTACTCTTTTGTATTGTATTTGATACTCACACAAACTACCTAGCAATGAGGGTAAAACTTGTATCTGTAAAGGTTTCTTTTAAGGTCGGCACTGAAGTTGACAAGAATGGGGCAAATTTCAATTCCATGTAATGTACAGAGCAGACCTAATAAACAAGGCTGCATTTCAACTGATTGCTTTACCGCTTTAAAATGCTCTTTTACCTGTTGTACGGAAAACAAGGGAGAACCCTGTTTTATTAATCATAAGATGCACACATTTGACTTATCAGTCATAAAAGGTGATACTTTGCGATTATTAATCATAAAATGCGTCTCTTACGATTAATAATTGTGAATCTTACAATTAATAATCGTAAACTCCATGATTAATAATCGTAAGATGACTCAAACCAAATTTCACTCAACCAGCTGCCATTACGAAAAAAATTTAGACTCGAGAACTACATCTCACAGGGCTCGCTCTGAAATAATAAATGTAATTCAGCCGAAGTGTTGAGGTGACAAACTTTTTGTAGAGCTTTCCTTTTATGAACTGAGTGTGTTTATGAACAATATTTTTTCCATCTTTGACTTGTCGATGAAAAGCAGTGCAAGCACAAAATATATTGTGGCTGTGAAACAGCAGCACTGCATTCAGTGCTCGAACATTGAACAACAGCACCGCGATCATTGCAAAATAAAAAACTTAACAAAGATTACCCAACTGATTTGAAAGGGGCTCATTTAATGTGCAAAATGCACCCAAAGTAAAAGTCAACATGCAAAGGAACAAGCAAACGGAAAAATATTTCTTCCTGAAACACGGAAATGCTAGCTTAGGCCCGTTCCAAACGCTGCTCCACTCATGTGCCAAACCAAGCTAGATTAAGTTTGACTTTAGAGCGACTTTGGAGCGACAGCTGGTTCAGACAGCATACTTGCGTCGAACTTAATGCAGGAAGCCTGTGGTAACAACTAATTCTCGACAAGAAAATAATTTATGCATTCTGAATTCAAGAACTCTGTTCAAACAGAAAAGCTGTGACTAACATTTCGCCATTATAGCAATATTTAGGGAAACAAAATCAAACTCAAGGTTCAGTGTTTGTATTTAGACAAGTTTTCTCCCAGTTAATTCGACTTTTTAAAGGGAAATCTCATAAGCTGAGCTATTATTATTATGAATTTGCACTAAAGAAACTCACTTATACGGATGTGTCAAAAACGAAGACCCAAAAACGAAGACCGAAGACCTAAGACCCTGTGGTCTAAAACGAAGACCCACCGGTCTAAAACGAAGACCCACAGGTCTAAAACAAAGACCCTGTGGTCTAAAACGAAGACCCACTGGTCTAAAACAAAGACCCTGTGGTCTAAAACGAAGACCCACTGATCTAAAATGAAGACCCACTGGTCTAAAACGATCGAAGACCCACTGGTCTAAAACGAAGACCCACTGGTCTAAAACAAAGACCCACCGGTCTCAGACCTTTTTTTTTTCTTCAGGAAAGACTATACACTAGGCTAAATTGCTTTCGTTTTTGTAGCGCATAAATTAAAATGTCATCTGAGCGTGCGGCAAACTTGACAGTTGCTTTATCTCAGTCGGTACAACGTGTCAAATTTTGTAACGCAATTAAATTTCAACAGTATAGAAATATACGTTTTAGTGACGATTTTAGTATATTTTGTCGTCACCAGTATTCTATTTTTCAAATGCATATGAGCAAATAACAAAAATTAGAGCAATTTAGCCTAGTATATAGTGTTTCCCTGAAGAATGTGAGAGTGATAACGTAATTTTCCAGGGAAAATCAAATTCTTGTAGCACGTGGTGAATAAATTTGCGAGTCACGCACAGTGAACCTTTGCGCCTTTATATGATAAGTACAGTAAAGCAGAGTAATGAAGTCACCTCATCATAATTTCCTTCGGTCTTCGTTTTCGACACATCCCACTTATACAGTCTTGTTTCTCATAAATCAAACGCATATTTTGTTGTCTTTATTTGTAGCGAGGACTGTGAGCTTCATGTATGACTGGTTACGCCACTCAATTTTGAGCCAATCATGAGTCCTGTGATATGAAAAATACATTACAGTAATTTTTGCATAGGTTCAACACATGAGGAGAATGCCGTATGAATCAGCTGCCGCTCCAACATTGCATATTAGTGCGACAGACCCTGCCGAATTTAATGTTGTTTGCTGCACCAAACCTAACCTGCTGAACCAAACTGATTCAAACGTGGCTCTTCTTCCGTACTTAACTCATCAGTTAGGTTCAGTGCATGAATGGAGTGGCATTTGGAATGGGCTTTATTTTTTTACAAGTGATATTTTCTTATGTGCGATCTTTTGTTGATGCGAAAGCGTTCTTGATTACCTTGAGATGTACAGTGTAAATGAGTAATGAAGGAACAAAAACACAGCCAATGTTTTCCGAAACTTGAATTCCTCAAAAGAATTTGGAGCTTAAATTCGCTAATAAGCTTAATTAGGAACGGTTTTAGTTACGGCAATTTATTCGGCTATAAATTCATCATGAACAGCACTTGAATGATGCACAAAGTAATGGTTTTTGTAATTCAAGAGCTATATCAAAAAGTTCCTTTATACGGAGCCCATTAAGTGCCATTAAATTGCGCTTTCAATTTTAAATCACCCCTAAATTTTTGCCTGCATTCTGTCGTTTTTCCCCAATTTTTTCCTGCGTTCTCATTTTTTTCCTGCCTTTTTTTGCCAACTTTTTTCTTGACTTTTTTCTCAACTTTTTTCCCAACTTTTTTCCCAACTTTTTTCTCTACTTTTTTCTCAACTTCTTTCCGACTTTTTGTCGAAGGCTGCTGACCCCAATCTAGTTACTGGTGTGGATTTGGGGAAGACTGCGGATTATTATCGTTGTTAAAACAAAATATCTTTCTCTTCAGTGGGATGCCAAAATGGCCAGCGCTAATGTGCTGTTCTTTTAATTCTGACATTCGCTTTGAAAACGTCTTCCTGTGATGGTGTGCGACTTGCAAACTACATTCCTACATTGCAAGAATACCCCGCTGGATGTGATGACCTAACTGAAAGCTATTTTCATCTTGGGCTGGAGTATACAGAGATTTTATTGTTTCTTGTATTCAGTCATGGAAAAGGATTTTAAAAGCCAAAGGACTTGGACGAAGAAGACACGCCAGCAATTTAAGGGAGGTTGTTCAAGCTTTGGAAGAAGAACTTAGAGGAAGCGGTAGTAACATCAGGTACAAGCATATGACTCAACGATTGGACAAGGACCACTGGCTTGTTGTTGGCAAAGAAACCATGTGGGAGTTATTGAAGATCCTTGATCCTGAAGGGTTGAGTTAGGAGCAAGGCACGTGCTACAAAGGAGGCAATACATAACCAAGGGCCCTAATCATTTGTGGCACATAAATGGCTATGGTAAATTGAAGACATTTGGTTTTTGTATCCATGGAGTCGAGCCATCAATGGATTTAGTAGGCAAATTTTATGGCTTAACGTTGGATACACCAACAATAATCATACCGTTATTTTTTAGTACCGTTTGCTGACTACATGTACGTCCAGCAACTTGGAGGAATTGCAAGTTAAGGGTTATAAGAGCTGATTGCAGAACTGAGAATGGATATGTCGCAGCGGTACAAAGGGTTATTAGCCGAAATGGTGAAGGTGATTGGGTTGGGGATGACAGTTTCATCTATGGAAAATCAGTCTCTAACCAACAAATCGAAGCCTAGTGGAGTATACTGGGAAAAGACTACACAAGATGGTGGATAGATTTTTTTAAAGACATGAGGAGCTGCAGCCTTTATCGTGACGATGACTGTATTGAGGTGGAATGTTTCAAGTTTTGTATCATGCCTATATTGTGAGATGAACTTCATTGGACAGCAAGACTGAGGAATCTCCATCAGATTCAGCCTTCAACAAACTTGGAATCCCCATCTATCTGGCAGGCCTGATGTATTGTTCTTTCTCTCGGTAGTGTCAGGTACAAGGAACTAATAATTATGGTGGATATCGTCTGGGACAAATTGGATCTCGCAGATGAGAGATGCTGCTATCTACCTCAGCAAAGTGGTTGCTCAGATAAATTTACATGGCTGGCAGAAATCATAATGAGGGGAAAAGAGTTGACAATTTCCTCGCACACCTGAAGAGGCAACAACTTTGTATGTTACCTTACTTGAGGAAATAGACAAAATCTAAGAGACCCGGGGCATGCATAACATGGAAGATCAGTTTGAACTTCAAGCTCTTTTTAGTGCAGAGTGCACTATTGGGATGGTTTGGGGGTTGACGTCACTAATGCACTATGGCAATAAGGTGTAAACTTTAATGTGTGTATAATTAATTAATTAGCCTTGCAGGAAGGGGGTGGGGTGGAATGGGTTATAGGTACTTGTGAACACTAGGTAAAACGTGTTGTACCTATGTTACTTCTGTGACACAAAGCTATATGTTTGTTTCAGAAAACCCCTAGCTCTCCTTGTGGTACTATTCTCTTTGGAGCAAAATTAATTTGCTCTAAACGCATGCGCAGCTTAGTTATCATTCATGTTGACTAATTCATTAGGTGGAAGATACACTTTATACAAGATCACACAAAAACGTTGAGTGCTTTTCCTTGTGGTAGAACCCAACAAGTAAGATGCATGCGTTGTAGAATCGTTAGGGGTAATTACACTTTGTTTCTATCCCCAGAGCCACGTGGTTTATTATATGTTTTGTGATGTGTCCAAAGACGGCAGTTATTTTTCAGGGAGCACCACTTCTCCCATTTTCATGCGAAAGACGCTACTGTGACTGCGTGTCTTTTGGAATTACCCCTAGGTTGGATCAACAAGTATAATCTGCTGTTTTCAAACTACAATAACGTGTATGCCAGGGTCAAATAAAGAAGGGAAACGTATTGTTTCTCCTTAGCAGCCTGTTTATTTCTTCCTTTAATTGTCTCTATAAGAAGGAGGGACCAATAATCTTCAGAGTTAGTGACATTAATACATGTCAAATTGTCTCTATAGAGGTAACTTGTTCACTAATATAGGACAGATCTCGGCCAATTAGCGCTGTTTACCTTCAATGCTTCTCATGTAACCGCTTCTTAGTTGTATTAATATTATTAATACACCACGATATCAATAATTATTTCGAATGGTTTTATAAGGTTTTACATACCTTCGCGAGGAAAACAAAAGTATCAAGTTACAAAGTTGGCAGGAAAAGTGAAATTGTCACATTTGCTGCTTCAACTTACAAATTGACTTTAAAATGAACGAAAATCAACATAAAACACCAGAATAAAATTTAAAGACCGTCAAGACAAACAGTAAATGTAACTTATTTTTGGACCTTGATGAAAATACAAACATGAAACAATCGCACTGCTAAGATTATGTATTATCAAGGTTTCTGTCTGTCCATATTCTGCAAAGGGAAAATACAAACTGGTAGTGAATGGAGTTAAGGGGTGAGTACTTGTGGGACTAGCGTGCCAGAGCTATCAGTTGCACTCTGCACTATCTGAGATTGTCTTACTTAAGTGTCTTTTCGATTTTGTTCTGATTCCATAGGTCGAGGGCTGTTTACATTTGAGAAAACCAGTGAAGTTATTTCGCAGTTCATTACTTTTCTGGGATGATAACCCACCACTACCACCACCCGCCCCACACACACACACTTATGTCCAGAAATGAACCCAGTTATTGTTTCAGAATACTTCAGGTTGACTGAGTATTTTACACACTTTTATATACTTCATATTTGGTGTAACTACGTTTGCTTCAGTGGAATTTCATTGATAGGGACACTTTGTGATGCCTTTTATGAAGAAGATGAACAATTCTTTTCTTTGGTGAAATAATTTAATACAATCCATGTGCAACATTTGTTAACATGTAGCAGTCAAGAAATTGATTGCGTATTATACTGTTAGCTTATTTAAATGGTAACAAAAACATGAAATAAGCGTCCACTCTTCTCTTTCCTTGAACATTTTTTCTAACAAAACAATGAATTATCCGCAATAAGTTTTTACTAGTTATTCGCGTGGTTCACAATGTAATGTTTTACCACCATATCAGCTAGTTTTTTTAACAAAGAAAATTCAACCCACTTTATATAGATAAGGGAAACGCTATTTAATTATCATGTCAAATGACCATGCCTGGCTGTCCTTCATGATATTTGTAAACTCTTCAGCAAGAGCTGGGAATTTCAAGGGAAGGTTCGTCTCCCTGTGGTCGCCTTCATCCACCTTTTGGAATTTTATATAGGCCAGCAGATTTTGAAAGGGCAGCAGAGATATTAAAATTTGCATTTATTAAAAGTACATGTGCATTCAAGCGGATTTTACCAATGTAAGGCTACAATTTCTTGTAATTTACACTTGTATCCTGACTCACGATACATGACAGTGTAGAGAATATTTTTTTGAATCCTTGTATTTACAAGCCGGACTTAACACGTGTAAATTACACATGTAAAAACCACAAGTGTAATTTCTTTATTGAATTGACCCCAGGATTTAAAATGTTGATCTAAACAATAGCCAGATTAGTGTGGGATAATCGTGAGCTGATTAATTGTTAAATGAAAAGACAAGCTGATGGTTGGTGTGGAGGGGATGGCAATGAAGGAGGGTTATGTTATGGCATGACATAAGGAGTTTTCTTCCTTTCATTTTTAAGCAGTCTGTTAGCTAATCTGTTTGCCTATTATAGCACCCCGGTTAACCTACTATTAGAACCCCAGATATTTTCTGTAAGTAAACAAACTACAACATATATAATTATGACCGAATACAACAACATCTCCCTGGCATGGGTTTCATGGTTGTGGCTGCCAGTTTGAGAGTTTGGCAACAATTGCATGGTGCAAGATAAAACAAGAAACTTCAGAAACCCAGGAAAAGATTGTGTTACTCCAATTTGTTTTTATTATTATTATTAACAATATCTTTACTACCTTTACGATACGACCTTGAATTGATAGATGTAGTAGTTACGCTGAAAGGGGTATAGTTTCGTTTTCAGGTTTCAATACAATTGTCTATAAACGGATTATTTTTGAATTATATTTTTTTGCAAAAAAATGCCTCATAGTCAGCGCGTCTGGGGTATGTTATGAGCGGGTCAATGGATGAGTGAGAGATGTATGTATGTCACACCAATCAGATTGTGTTACGTCCAGAAACTTTAACTTGATATAAATGTTTGGACGTCTCTTTTCTTAGTGTCTTCAGCGGCAATTTAATATTTTGTGTTAACAGCAATTCTTAAAAACGGGAATTTTTAGCAGAGATTTTCTTAAAGGTTTGTGGTATGGAACCTCTTCAAATATTCCTGAAGACTCCATGGTGGCAAGTTAAACCGCAAATTAGTTAGATTAGACTTTGAGGCGACACATTGTTTCTTTCGTTTTGAAACAGATTCCTTGCATGGTTCAAAAGGATTACTTACGTCTCCGATAAAGTGTCAAAACTTTTTCTGTAACTGACTTTTTGTCACCAAAAAAGTTACCAGGTGTTCGGATGTGACAAGGAAACGTCTCAAACTCTGCAGATTTCATAGCGTCTTACAAAGTTAATACAGCTTTTCATGTGTCTGGTTGTTTCAAGTCTCAAGTTAGGTAACGTTATTTACATAGCGAGTATATACAAAGCTCTATATCGCTTTACAGTCATGAAAGTAAAACTAAATATAATAATTTAAATACTAATATTACTTTGATATCAATATTAATTTGAAGTGGGTTCGTTGAATATCAAAACCGGAGAAAAACTACGACCATTGCTGGCAACAGAATAAGACCATGCTAAATTGGATCTTGTTATAAAGTGAGTTAAATTCAATAATGCGTTGACCAGCAAACTTGTCAATTTTACTTTTCAGACCAACGTTTGCGGTAACTTGATACATCTACATTTGTTTTCTTCATAAAGGTACAACACAAAACTATTGTTTTCTCAAAAATATAGGGGCGATGTGCTTTTTCTTCATTGCTGGAGAAAACTGGTATAAAGTTAAATATCTAGTGAAAAATGGAACAAGAACAATTTTTTTTCAAAACACTTATTATCATTTCACGGATAAACAAAAACTAATCTAATTATTAGATAGTCACGTCTGACATGTCGAGTCATGGAATAGTGCAGTCTTATTCTGTTGCCACCTTTGCCATTAACAATAAAACCACCTCAAATTAATACACAATGATATCAATTAATACAACTGAGAAGCATTTCAACGAGAACCTACAGTTGTACAAACTACTTTCAACAACTGACTCTGGAAAGCTCAGGTACATTGTACACCAACTTGGAACAAATGCCTCTTAACAGATGTCAACAACTACTGGCACATTACAAATGAATTTATCCACAACGTAAACGAAACCGACAAACGGACCTCTAACAGACCAACTTAATTTGACTAACAGTAGGACTGATTTGACTAACAACAGACGGATTGAAACGACCAATGACTGATGACAACTTTACCCGAGTCTTACAGCCAATACCATCATGGCTAAACTGACCAATCACTTTCAACTGACCAGACTTATAACACCATCGACTGACAAACACTATTCACTTGAATCTGAAGATGATTTCTGCTCAGGTTGTTGAAACATCAGTCACCAACAAACTAATACAAACTAAAGATCATTTTGTAAGCTAGAGCAGTTTTCATTTGAGTGTCGAAAAGTAATTGGTTTGCATCAACTACGCTACACGATTAGCTTAAAAACGCTTGCTCCACTTTTCAAAAAATGAGGTTCGTTCTCTTGAGTTCAGTTTTATATGCAGAGAATTAGAATGTGCTTACCGTATTATGAAGACAGCGAGCTCAGTTTTTGTCCACAAACGAAATAGAAACATCTCCAGTTCTGAGTATTAAGCTGCTAAAGCAAACAGCCACAAACAACTTTCAATCAAAACACCTTTCTTTAGCTGGATACACCACACGTTTCAATCGACGATTCCCGTGCTTTGCAACTAACATAAACCTGTTCTTTGACATAAACCTGTTCTTTCAAAGAATTAATACGGACACAGCACTCAGCCCTGGAGCTATTACCTATTCCGGAAGGAACTCACATCCCCACTCTCGATGTTTTTACTGTCAGAAGGTTTATGACTCGTTTGAAGCGCACTGCTCCAGGTCCAGACGGATTTCCCTATTGGCTGTGGAGAGATTTTGCACACCACCTTGCTCCAGTTGTCACCAAGCTTTTTAACTCTTCACTCAGACAGCAGTCAGTTCCTCTTCCATGGAAGCTTGCCAACATATCACCAATTCCTAAAGAATCTGCACTGTCGTCATGTGCTCAGCTTCGACCGATATCCCTCACGAACATTATCATGAGACTGTTTGAGAGGCTAGTCTGCAAACTAGAAACTTTCAAGGAGCTTAGGTCTGTGATTGGTATGGATCAGTTTGCTTATAAGAAACATTGCAATACCACGATGGCGCTTATAAAGTGTCAACATAATTGGCTCAGGTGACTAAATGATGATGTAGACTTTGTTCGAGTTCTGTCATTTGACTTTAGTAGAGCTTTTGACACTGTCTCTCACAAAATTGTCTGCGAAAAGTTGAAGGCTACTAATCTTAATCCATATATCATCAACTGGATTATCAGCTTCCTTGGCAACCGCAAACAAAGGGTCATTGTGGATAGAAAGATTACTGATTATGTTGATATTAATAGAGGAGTGCCACAGGGTACAGTCCTTGGCCCACAAATTTATTCTCTCTGATGGTGAACGATATAAAGCTAGTTGATTCAAACAACGGGATCTCAAAATATGCTGATGATATCACTATTACTGTACCTGTTAGAAGGAACTCTGACACGGCGCTCGCAGAAGTTAAGAACCTAGAGAGCTGGGCAGCCAACAATAGGATGTCTTTAAATTTGTCAAAAACGTGGGAAATGCTACTGCGTAGTAGAACTACTCAGCCTGCTCCTCCTCCAGTGCCTGGGATTGAGCGGAAAGAGTGGCTGAAACTTTTGGGAATTACCTTCCATGAAGATCCTTGTAATTGGGATCTTCATGTTGACAGTTTACTTTCTAGAGCTGCTAGTCGACTATATATTCTTAGGGTATGCAAATATTATGGGTACACTAAAGATCAGCTTAGTAAACTCTTCGACTCTTTAATAATGTCATTATTTCTGTATGGATTAGAAGTGTGGGGCTCCGCCTATCAAGGTAAATATTTAGATCGGATTGACACTTTTTTTCGGCGAGCCTATCGTTTTGGCTATACAAATAAGATCATTTTTCCCACCGAAACGTAACAGAGCTCTTAGAGAAAGGGGCCATGACTTCATACTCCCTAAAGTAAAAACGGAACGATTCAAACGGGCTTTTGTAAATAGATGTCTTTTTAAATTTATGTCTTAAAATTTTTCTTGTAATACATATGATAGGTTTTTTCTAGTTTACCTTAGTTTGTTATTGATTGTAAAGCCACACATATGTTGTGACTGATTTCCTAATAAAGACTTCTAAGACTTCATTCGTAGCGGATGATTCCTAGTCATGAATGGCAGCAAACACCGCAAGGCCATGTTGGTGGAAGATGTCTGGAACGTAAAATTAGGATATCTTACTTTTCCAGATACCTGTTGTGCTACATTGTGTACATAACCAAGCAGTTCAAAACTAATTTTCAGTGCGAGGCCACACATCATTCACACTGAAGTACCTCATTATTACATCATTTTCCTTCTGATTTCATTCCCTTTATTCCCAACTTCAACTTTCCCAGCCAGTACGCAAGTACCCTTTGGGGACCTATTTTTCAAGTTTTTTTTCTTTTTTTTTTCCGAGCATAGACAATCTCTAGAATTTCGTGATTGCATATAAGAAGTTCAATTGAAAATATGTGCTGTTTAATAACGTCGAGGGCTCAAGTTTTCATATTGTGACGTCAGTATGTGGCCGTTGCTTTCTGGATATTAGTGAGCACATGGGCTCAAATCTGGTAAGTTTTCGGTTTATAAGTATTTTTTGAGTCATTTTCTGCTGCAGAAGACCCCAGGCTGGCATCATGAAGCTAGAATGGTGAGTAGGGGAAAACTTCTGAATTAACCTGGAGGTGAGAGATGATTTGACGGTGACTGGAATGCCAAAAGTATTTGTATGGTCATTCTGTGGGTGGATTCCAAGACCTGCCAAGGCAATTTGAATGAATTTTGACTTCTAAAGAATGCAATTGGCGCAATATTTTGCCGGTAGAATTGGCTGGCTCAGCACTTATAAAAAACACACGAAATATAGGTATGTTATCTTGCATGCCGCTGACATTGCGTATTTCCCAGGCATCCCTTTTGGCCAGGTTTGCGACCATAGCTCTAGTTGAATGGTAATTGCTCAGTCCGTTGACGGTTTGATGGAAGATTTTCTTAGTGAACGGAAGGAAAATGCTTGATGTTTGCTGCAAATGCAACATTTTGGATTTAAAATTTATTTTTTCATTAAAAACTTTGAAGGCAAAGACGAGTGTTGTGTTGTTGTTTTCGAATGTAGTAGAAAACAAGCATTTTCGGCTTTGCTGCAGAACAAATAGCCATATGCAATGAAAATTGAGAGCTGTAGCGAGTTAATTGGCTTCAAACGCTTCAAAAATTATCACTTTGCCATAAAACAACATTATTACTGTCACATCTTCAGATCTGAGAAAGCTGCAGATTGTCAAAACATTGCTGGTGCTTTAAATTCGTACGAATTTGTACCGTTACCAGTTAAAGGGTTAAGCTCCAAATTCTTTTAAGGAATTCGAGTTTCGGAAAACATTGGCTGTGTTTTTGTTCCTTCATTCCTCATTTACATCTCAAGGTAATCACGAACGCTTTCGCATCAACAGAAGATCGCACGTAAGAAAATATCACTTATAAAAATAAGCTAGCATTTCAATTTGTGTTTCAGGAAGAGATTTTGCCGTCTGTTTGTTCATTTGCTTGTTGTCTTTTACTTTGGGTACATTTTGCACATTAAATGAGCCCCTTTCAAATCAGTTGGTTAATCTTTGTTAAGTTTTTTATTTCGCATTGATCGCGGTACTGTTGTTCAAGTATAGCCACGATATCTTTTCACTCTTGCATTGCTTTTTGTCAAAGACTTAAAGACGGAGAAAATATTGTGCATAAACACACTTAGTTGTTGGTTTATATGCCCGTTTCCTTTTACTTTGGGTACATTTTGAACATTAAATGAACCGCTTTCAAAATAATTGTTTGGATAATCTTTAAGTAAAGTTGTTTATTTTGCATTGAACGCAGTGCTGTTGTTTCACGGCCATGATATATTTTGCGCTTGCATTGCTTTTCATCGACAAGTCAAAGACAGAAAATATTTTTCACAAACACCCTCAGTTCATAAAAGGAAAGCTCTACAAAAAGTTTGTCACCTCAACACTTCAGCTGAATGTGTGGTTCCAGAAAATATCCATACCCCCCTCCCCCCCAAGGAGGGTCACAGAAATTCCAAGGGGTAGGGGGGTCTGAAAGAGGTAAATTTCCGAAGGGGAGGGGGGCAGTGAGTACTCGAGTTTTCTTTCCAGTGGGTCTGAAATGCAATCGAATGAACACAACCGTACTTTCCTAATTGATTCAGGCAACCAAACCAACAGAAATATTCCATCCATTGAGAAATAAATGTTAGATTCTTTATCATATATTTTCCATTTTTCTTCCGACGTCATATGACGGACAGCAATCCTGAGTATCGTGTTTGTTGGATGTCAAGTTGAACAAAATGCCAACGAAGAGGTGCAGCAATACATGAACAATGAAGTTGATGATATTTTATACTTTGAAGTCATCGTGCTGTATTTAGCTTAAATGCAGTTCAGATGCTTTTTCCAGCATTAATCATGCTTTCAATTAAATGAGATTCGTACTTTGTTTATTTCGTTTGATACTCGTACAAAATTATTTCCCGTTTCGGACTTGCTGTAACTAGGGTATCACATATTTTCATCGTTATTCGTGTAGTTAATAGTTTGCTTTAAGTGAGCAAAGTGGACTCAAAGCCATTTGTCTTGAACTATATATGTAAACGTGGACAGCGAGGAGCGTTGTAGTTGGGGCAGTAGCTGAGATTTCATTTGGTCATTTATAGACTGACTGAACAATACGTGTTTCACATATAAATTGTATGACAATTCAAAAACCTAAGGCATAAAATGAATTAACTATCATTTACAAACTACAGAGACAAAGTGTATGACTTAATTGATGTATCCCTTGGGTGAAAGAAAAAATAAAGCGACATTTGGGAAACAGCTGTTTTGAAGAAAATGTTGCATGACGACTTTATTGAGTGTGTAAAGTAATAGACCATTTTACAGTTGTCTGCTTGGTGACCTGGCCTTTGAATGGCAGTGAGGTTAGAGTTGACCTTGTTTTGATACAGACCTCTCTGCTTTTGTCATGCAAATGCACCTAGTCAGCATTAGAATAACTTGATTTACACAACAAAAGCAGCGAGGTCTGTATCAAAACAAGGTCAACTCCAGCCTCGCTGCCATTCAAAGGTCAGTTCGTTGGGCAGACAACTGTAAAATGGTCTATTTGATATGTTGTTTGACCATGCATAAATTAAAACTTCGCCTCGGTTATTTGAAAGAGCTTTATGTACATTCTGAGTTTCTTATATGAAAACTTCCTTTAATGACGAAAAAGTCAGCTGCTATGCCATTTGGGAGTGTCAAGCGCTTCTAAGTCAGTTGTTTATTAGTTTAAACACCGGTTCAAACATTTTAACATGACATGAAGGAAGGCGCCTCCTCTGCAGTCTACTGTGAAAAAGTACGTCTTCTTCTACAACGTAACTATAAACAGCTGCAGCTAAATTTTATTACAATTAATGAGTTAAGTCTTGTTTTTTATGGATACGGAATTTCCGAGGGGTAGGGGTCCAAGTAGAAAAATCATGGAAATTCCAGGTGTAGGGGGAGAACCATGAAGCCCGCTGGAATGGAAAATCCTGGGGGGTGGGGGTCCAACTGGGAAAAAAACCCTCCATGGGGGGGTATGGACATTTTCTGGAACCGCACAATTACATTTATTTCAGAGCAAGCCCCGTGAGATGTAGTTCTTGAGTATGAATTTTTTTTGTAATGGCAGCTGGTTGAGTGAAATTTGGTTTGAGTCATCCTATAATTATTAATCATGGAGTTTACGATTATAAATCGTAAGATTCACGATTGAGTTTTATAAACCTGCGAGCCAGCGAGCCATGCGAGCCAAAGGGCGAGCCATGCGAGCCATGCGAGCCCTAGTAAAAATGTTAAGATTTTTTTTTTTGTTACATTTACGTTCACATGAGAATAAGAACAAGAGTAACCGAACAAGATGAATAAGATCGCAATATTAAATTCTTGCAATATTAAATTCTAAGGGAAGGGACAACCACATGCAGCAGTCAGCCAACCGACAAAGTTTTGGTAACTCTGATTCACTAAAGAGCGAACCTGTTAAAATTACGCGATTCACTCACCATTCTTGACGCCAATACACGGAGTTGCCCTGAAGTACTGTTCTCTTTTTTCTTGAATGATTTTCAACGTGGATATCAATGAATGACAGGTGCCAATGGATACCATTCACTTACCCATTTGAGTAGCGGTGGGGCGGTGGAGCCGTACGTTTTTCTCAGAAAATTTCTTTACTTAAGTCCTGAACCTTAATAAATTTTTGTCGCATCGTTTTTATTTTTTGCGGATCCTGGGCGATTTGAATACACAAAATTTTCTCCAAACAACAAAAATATGAAACAAAGAAAAAAATTCATCACACTCGGGGTAGCCATTACTATAACGCAAGACTTGGCACGATGTGCAGATGTTTAGAGCATTTTTCATATTTGCTACACCAGCAATAGTTCTGGTAACCGAAGCGAGATTAGGATTTTCTTTTGGGAATATTTCAATTGTAGGCACTTTTGTAGCTAAATTTTTATTTAAAATTAATTTCCCAGGCCCGGAAAGAGAGAGTACCCTAGGAGCGAGGTTGTACCGTTTATACTCGTCCCCAGGGTCATCTCCGCTTTCAAGATGGCGGGCGAGCGATTTATAGCGATAGTTTAGTGATAGTCGCGCGCGAGATCTATGTTTCTTGGCGAAAAGTCGACGACCTCCCAGACCAGTTGAAGAAAAAAAAAATACTCGCATAAATGGCTCGCATGACTCGCATGGCTCACACCGTGGCTCGCAGATTTAGCAGACCCTTCACGATTATTAATCGTAAGAGACGCATTTTATGATTAATATCGCAAAGTATCACCTTTTATGACTAATAAGTCAAATGTGTGCATCTTACAATTAATAAAAGTGAAAATTTCACTCCAGAAATAAATGAACACCTGTTAGAATTGATATCTGCAAAGTTGTGCACTCATGAAAAATCCTTATAAATCAAGTGACATTAAGGCTACTATATACCTTTAGAGCACCTTTAGAGGTGTTTTGTGTGCAAGGGATGTAGTGCGTCCGGTTTAAACTGTAGATAACTAAACCCCGTACCAAATTAAAGCTGATAACCTATCACAAGATTCCAAGAATTATGAAATAAAATGAATTGTCAAATTTTTCACGACCTCTCAATGTGAGTCTCCAAATCATCTTTTGGATCCCTTTTGAAAGCTACAAGTCACAGGGAATTTGTTCATTTGCCCTCAAATTTGGACAGTAGCTACAATCTTGGACAGAATAAAATGGAACAATTATTCCCCATCCCCCCCAAAGCAATGATGAAGGCGCGAAGGAGCAAAAATGCACCATTTTGGCATCATTGAAATGGGGGGAGGGGTGGTCCAGATGTTCCATTTGTTTTGTCCAAAATTGTATTTAAGGTTTCAACGTGACAAGACAAAGGGAACCAGTAATTAGGAACTAATATAATATGTCAACACATTTATCGGCAGTACAAGCTAAGGAAGTGGTGTCTGTCGCAGTCACGTGTGTCAGAGCTCAATAGTAACGCTGCTAACCTAAGTTTAGGTACTACAAGTAGAGGGAATTTTGATACCAATGAATAAATAAAAACGTTATTCTAACCCCAACTTTCCGATTAAGTGACGGTTTACGACATATTTCCTACGATTTAGGTTGGTTTTTGGACGGTTTAAAACACTTTTTGACGGTTTTGGTGATCAATAAAATAAAAACTGAACTAAGAATTAATATTATTTTACTGCCCTGCTGCAAAACCGTGCTAAACCGTAAAAAATCTTCAATAAAAACTTGTAGATCGTTGAATTTGTTTTCAACATAGCTAAAAATCGTGCAAGACTCTTTTTTTTAATAAAGAAAACTATTCTACAGAAAGAAAATACTTCAATAGACCCATATCCAATAATTACCTGAAAAATTAAGACTTTAAAAATAATAGATTGAAAGCGTGAGGGCTTAAGTGGCGCATTGGAGTTAAGTGCGTAAGTTGCGGGTTAAGGTGGAGTGTGAGAACTCTCCCGGGTTCGAGACCGTTCTCCTCTTCTGCTGTTTTTCTTTCCTTTTTTTTTTTTTTTTTTTTTTGTCTTTCTGCGGGTAAGTTGAAATGTTCTTTTTTTGTCGTAAAATCTGCTGGCAAACAATGCCAAACTTTTCTCTGAAATTGAATATGGCAAACCGCAGACACGTTTTTAAAACCTCTTTAAGTTGACTCATGGAAAAATTACTTTTTACGACTTTGACTATTTGAAAGAATAATAAGTCTAAGTCCCAGTTTGTTTGTTTCATAACCTGGGCTTGAAATGATATCCCAGCTGCCACTGGTCAAGTTGTCCAGTCAAATCTATTTTTGTTGGAACAAGAAACAATTTTGGTCAGACAAATATGTATTTAACGTCATAATTCGTTAAAAAGTGCCTCTCCCCCCTTAGCATGATGCTTAAATATCAAGCAAGTACATTTAGTGACTTCTTATTGAACAAGTAGTTCATATTCAGTGCAAAAAGTAAAGAGTACACCGCACAGCGGCAATGTTCGGTAAAATTATATACATGTAATTACACTTTGCTTCCCACTATCGCTTGCTATTGCTTCTACTATTCAATTGTTATTCAAGCTTATTGATTCACACAGGAATTAACAAGCAAACTTAATTGTTATTTTTAATTTCACCTTAAAGGCCTTAAAGTTTTAAAATACATGTTTGGTTTGAATTTGTATTACAGAGTAGCCTGGACTTTTGTACCAGATACTTTAAGAGACATCTGTTTCGCTTCCCACAATTTGGGTCACAACGTTAGTTAGCGGCAAATTCCACGCGGTCAATAAGGATTAAAGTAAACTTCCCCAAAATGGCCACCTTGGAGACAGAATAGTGGCTGTTGTAGAGAGGTGGTCGTTATGGGGAAGTAGAGGTGTAAAACGACACCTTTTTTGGGGAGGGTGCAACACTGTTATCTCTAAATCTAAAAACGCTTGTTTTAGCATGTAATTACATAACACTATCAAAAGATATCTATAAACCGAAACCAAACAGAAACAGAGACTACCGACATGCTAAAAAGTGAGGTTTTGAATACATCATTTGTCAGTCATTGATTAACTGGCATTGTCGAGAGGTTATTTTTAGTAGTTTGGATGCATTTTAGTGGCTGTTGCCATTGTGAAGTGGTGGCCATTGTAGAGAAGTTAAAATAAGGGATGTGTCGAAAACGAAGACCCAAAAACGAAGACCAAAGACCTAAGACCTTGTGGTCTAAAACGAAGACCCACTGGTCTAAAACGAAGACCCACCGGTCTAAAACGAAGACCCACCAGTCTAAAACGAAGACCCACCGGTCTAAAATGAAGACCCACCGGTCTAAAACAAAGACCCACCGGTCTAAAACGAAGACCCACCGGTCTAAAACGAAGACCCGCCGGTCTAAAACGAAGACCCACCAGTCTAAAACCTTTTTTTCTTCAGGAAAGACTCTACACTAGGCTAAATTGCTTTCATTTCTGTAGAGCATGAATTAAAATGTCATCTGAACATGCGGCAAACTTGACAGTTGCTTTATCTCAGTCGGTACAACGTGTCAAATTGTGTAATGCAATAAAATTCCAACAGTGTAGAAATATACGTTTTTAAATGGCGATTTTAGTATAATTTTTCGTCACCAATATTCTATTTTTCAAATGCATAATTTATGAGCAAATTATGATGAGATGACTTCATTACTTTGCTTTACTGTCCTTATCATATAAAGGCACAAAGGTCAACTGTGCGTGACTCGCAAATTTATTCACCACATGCTACAAGAATTTGATTTTCCCAGGAAAATTACGTAATCACTCTCACATGCATTCCTCACTTCTGTAGCGCATAAATTAAAATGTCATCTGAGCATGCGACAAACTTGATAGTTACTTTATCTCAGCCGGTACAACATGTGTCAAATTTTGTAATGCAATTAAATTTGAACAGTATAGAAATATACATGTACGTGTTAGTGACGATTTTAGTATATTTTGTTGTCACCAATATTCTATTTTTCAAATGCATATGAGCAAATTACGATAAGGTGACTTCATTACTTTGCTTTACTGTCCTTATCATATAAAGGCGCAAAGGTCAACTGTGTGTGACTCGCAAATTTATTCACCATGTGCTACAAGAATTCGTTTTAGACCAGTGGGTCTTCGTTTTAGACCGGTGGGTCTTCGTTTTAGACCAGTGGGTCTTCATTTTAGACCAGTGGGTCTTCGTTTTAGACCGGTGGGTCTTCGTTTTAGACCAGTGGGTTTTCGTTTTAGACCAGTGGGTCTTCGTTTTAGACCGGTGGGTCTTCGTTTTAGACCGGTGGGTCTTCGTTTTAGACCGGTGGGTCTTCGTTTTAGAACAGTGGGTCTTCAGTTTAGACCACAGAGTCTTCGTTTTAGACCACAGGGTCTTAGGTCTTCGGTCTTCGTTTTTGACACATCCTAAAATAAGAGTGAATGTATAGACTGCCTGCTGGGATTTAAAAAGGTGTCAGTGGCAGTTGAAAAGAGTTAGCCATTAGTGGAAATTTGACTATATTAGCAAACACACCGATAGACACGTTAAGCTGGAAGACCTGCTTGTTTGCAGTCCTGACAGGTTGCAACTACTTGCAATTTTACTGAAGTCAAAGGTGGTCTGGTTGTGTCTTTCGTTTGCTTTCTTTTTTTTTCTTTCTCAAACATGAGTAATGTACAACTTAATTTAGAACTTAAGCTCTGAATCAAATTTTCCTTTGAGGTGTAAACAACTGCACAAAATGTCCGGTCATCCTACGATTTAGATCTGAATGTCTCAAACTCGGATTTAAAACACTGTGAGTCTCGGTCTCGTAATTTAAAAAGTCAAAATGTCTCAGGCTCGCAAAGAAAAACACTACTTCTTCTCGCATTTACCGTTCACCACCCCTTTTTTGCAAAATGTACACTTTTTTAGGGGTGTGGTTGTCACTTGTTTATACACTGATTAGTTTTTTCATAGCAGGCTCGCTTATGGTCTTAATTTTGTGCTAGGTTGCATTGCTAATGCAATTCTGGAAATTCTGTCATTCATAGATCTGTCAGATGGGAAGGCTTAGGACATTTCCTGAGGAGAATGCCGAAGCAAGGGAGAGACTAATAAAGGGAATGATACTAAGAAGAGGTTGTGATATTGCTGGCGGAAATGTACCTGAAACGTTAATAAAGGAAAGGGACAATCCTAATTTGCAAACGCCATTTAACAGAATTGGCAAACAATCTGTGGAAGAAAGTGGTTTGCTTGAACAACATCATCTTACATCTAGTGACCACAAGGAGAGGAACAGCATTGATATTCATGAAGATGAGCTTCAGCAACACAGAAGCGTCAATGATGACAATTTGAGTTGTAAGACTGGGTGTTATTCAAATACTTGTCCTTCTCAAGTATCATCCTCCACTTTCCAGCCTCGTCCATCTAAGGAATCAATGAGAAACTGTACAGCCTTGGATAGATCACTGAAAGACCTTATTGTCAATACTGTGGCAAGAAAATTATTGGACTTGCCTCTTAAAAGTGACAAGTCAGCAAACATTTCACACACTACTTTAGAGGTAGACAAATGGACTCCAAGTTCTGCAGCTTGTGCTTCCAAATGGCGAAAAGGAGGTAAAGATTGTCTTGTTTCTTAACTTTAACAATGCACATCTGGACTCCACGTTTGTTAGTACACTTAGTAATACAGGCAGTATCAGTTAAAACCCCTCACCTGTAGAAAAGTTTTAAGTTGAATTCCTCTCATATGTTAATACATGATTCACCTGTAATCAATGACTAATTAATAGTTTGGTGCACATAGGGCGAGGGACATGCTGCACAAATAGAGCTCAACGCAAGGATGGTTGTTGCTTCACATGTCTCACAGGGGTCTTCACGCACAAACTTAAGACTTAGCCTGCAAGCAGGCTCTAATATCGTTGGTAGTATGAACAAATGAGCAAAGCTGTCGATGAACAAAGCGAGAGTCGGCTGAAGCGTCTCTCGCAACTTTCCACTTTGCTCCTGCCGCAACACATGGGAGCCTGCTCACAGGCTAACAAACACTAAGATCATCATTATTAAAGCCGAGCAGAAAGTAACTATATCTTAGCAGCTCTTTGACTTCACCTGTTAAAGTCATTGTTGTTATTGTCCTTGGCAATCTCTTGATATTGAGTTAGATGTCTACTTGGTAGTGCTCAGTTGATGACTGAGCAGTAAGAGGCAAATTCGTAGACAGATGGGACATCTGAACTGTGGGTTGGAGCTGTGCTAGCAGCCTGTTGTCTCTCTACATATTCTTGCTGACGGAAGTCTCTCGCTACGTTTCTTCCTCTGTTCCTCATGTTAAAGGAAAGCCAGAAGCTAAGAAAGAGTAACAATAGAACAGGAAGAAGACATGCAGTTTTAAAGTGATAAAACAGTGTAGTTTACAGAGCAACTGTGGATTACTGTTACTTGTCTTCACTTTTATTTTCCTAGAGTTCTGGTGTAAATCTCAAATGTACAGTTGCGACGTGAAAGTAATCTGCTGCATGTGGACCCTATATATAAACTGATGACATTGTTTGACTTTGATACTAAAGAGCTACATGCTTTTTTTAAAGCTACAATCCTGGTCAAAAGTCTAGGGACACTTTGCACTTTTGCCAGCATATGGTCTTTCTGTCCACCTCCCCATCCCCACCCCGAGCACAATGTTGATGTTGATTCATCCAAAATAGACCCACTATTGCAACATTGTTTTGAGGGGGAGCGGGGTTTGGCAAATTAAATAATGACTTCCCACTTCACAATAATGTGTCACCTGTTGTCATTTTGTCCCAAGGACTTTTGGCCGGGATTGTAGATTGTAGCTGCGGCAAGTCAGTGCACTACATTTGTCATTCTTCCTTTGGGCTAACAGTGTCAAGCATATCTCGCACTGTGGTAAACTGTGGCATTATGTCTGTCAGGTGAACTGCAACTTTCTGAAGTAGCAATGTTGTTTGGAGGAAGTACTTTGCTTCAACTCAAGAATGAATGTGGCGGACTTCAGACTCTACTGCGTAACCATTATTACATTTTCAAAGGTTCGTTAAACTTTTTCTTACAATTATACATTGAATACATGTGACCCTGAAAGGCAAAACGGACACTAATGGTTATCCGTTCCAAAAGGTTAACCACTCGTTATCCATTTGTTACCGGTTCGAATGTTTTGCGTATCCATTCGAACGGTTCTGACGTCCATTCAAAGTTAATTGCAACATCCGTTCGAACGGTTCTCGCATCCGTTCAAATGGGTCTGACGTCCGTTTGTACAGTTATTGCATCTGTTCGCCAACTAGAATGTCCGTTCAAAGAATTGCAACAACCGTTCGAACGGTTTCAACATCCATTCTCAATGTATCCATTCAAAAGGAGAAATTAAATTGCAGTCAATATCAAATTTTTTTCAATATTATATATTGACTAGGTAAGCTCTTGCCAAAGAGTCTATTTTAGTCAAGAAAACAATTACTAAACAAAAATTTGGTGCTTATTAGCAGGGAAAAGATCACAGCTGTTGTTAGTTACATGCACAGCCATGCGTGTGACTGCAGTACTGTTGTCATTTTGCCATGATGGCAACAGTTCTTATGACAATCAATGTTGTTACAGATCATTCAACACGACAATTCTAAAATGGCTGAGCTTGAAATTGACAACTCTGATCAGATTGTACAAAAGGTGAAGAAATTCATGCAGGAAACTTGCAGTTGTGCTCTTGGTTTAAATGGTCGCCCATGTTCCGATCAAGTTACAGAGGAGACGGTTCTTTACAATTTGAATAACTGCCTTGAGCTTTCTAGCACGGAACTCGACCTTATCATCCTGGCAAATATTCAAGTATTCACAAAGAGAGAAAAGGTTGGCAACAAAAGAAGCAGGAGTCCTCAGTGTAGTTTTATTTACCAAACGAGCCCCATTTGCAAGGAGATGTTCTTACACTTGTACAGAATTGGTTATTCCAGGTTTGAAGATTAAAAGAACATTATCAGGAGCACGAAATTTTCCCAACAATTCACAGAAACACCAAACGTGTGCCAGGAAATGCAATGTCTGAAAAATCTCTCGAAGCAATCCATGCACTTATTGAAAATTGTGTGGAAGAAAATGCCATTGTGCTCCCTAGCTAGCAGGATTCCTGGATTTAAAAATGAAGAAATCAGACTCTTATCTTCGTCGGAGACAAAAATGAGCATGTGGAAAGAGTACGAAGGAACTTGCAAGACCTCAAATGAGAAAGCCGTAAGTTACAGGAAATTCTTGCAGCTGTGGGATGAGTTTTATCCTGATGTGGCAGTCGCTAAACCTATGACGGATCTTTGTTTAAAGCTTGTCAACAAAACACCACAAAACTACAGCGAGCTGCCCACCTCTCGGATGAAAAAAATCAGAGTGTGTAAAGGTTCACCAGGAACACTTGAACACTGCGCAAACTGAAAGAGAATTCTACAGAAATTCGTGTAACGACTGCGAAAAAAATTCTTCAAACACTTGACACTGACCCTTTGCTTAACTGTGAAACCCGCAGACCCTGTTCTTTAAATGCAACAATACATTACTCCTTTGACTTTGCACAGCAAATACACGTACCAAGCAATCCTCTACAACTGGGACCGATATATTTGAAGACTCTGCCAAAATGTGGAATTTTTGGAGTTATGTGCGTAGCGATTCCTCGCCAAGTTAACTTTTTAATTGACGAAGCAGTCTCCAAGGGAAAAGGAACAAACGCAATGATCAACTATGTGCATTATTATCTCGAACACTACTGACTTGGAGAACAGCATGCTCATCTTCATGCCGACAACTGCGCCGGCCAAACCAAAAATGATTTTTTCCTTTGCTACCTGGCTTACAGAATTTTGTTGGAACTTCACCACTCAATTACATACTCATTTCTAATAGCGGGACACATTATAAGTTTGGCCCCGATCGGTGCTTTGGGTTAATCAAGAAAGTTTACAAAGTAACTTATATCTCATCACTATACGAATTTGCAAGATTGGTCAAGAACTCCAGTAACCTAAACAAGGCACAACTCATTGGAACGCACGATGGCAGAATCATCGCACCTGTTTATGACTGGGCTTCCTTCCTTGGCCAGTATTTCAGAAAGTTACCAAACATCAAGAGCTACCATCATTTCAGGATTTCCGAGCAAAACCCTGGAATGGTTTATTATAAAGAATTTGCAAACAGTCTTGAACGTTCTTTCATGTTTTTGAAAGATCTCGTGGTTCTTCCACCTTCAACCACTACTCCTCCGGTTATTGAACCAAATGGATTGAGTGGAGAGCGTAAGCTTTATCTTTACCGTGAGATAAGTCAATTTTGTAAGCCAGTAACAGAAGACATTGTAGCTCCTGCCCCTTTTTAAACTGCCACGTGAATAAAAAATGGTCGAATGACTCTTCTTGATCTACTGCATTAGACTACCCCTGTTGTTAGGTACCATTGAAAGAAATTTTTACACCACTAGATGAAATAAATCACATGTGAAATGAGGATGGAAAAATTAATTCTCACTTTGATCTTAATTATTAGGGATCAATCAAATAAGTTCATTTCCACCTCTTAAGCCCAGGGTTAAATTTTATTCTATTTTGTTTGATTGGTTCGATAATGTAACACACAACAAAATATCTGTTTGATTTTCTTCGATCACCAAACCCAACCGAACAATTGGTGTTCAATTGAGTTCCACTGAGTTTTGGTTCGATTTTGTTTGATTAAATAATTATGTCGCACGGATTTCACTTGAACTCTACCAAAGCTTTTCTCTCAGCGGTCCACCGTGGTACCGATCGGTTGTTGTATTCATATGCAAAATGAATAACAAAACATAGCCATTCCTCCAATGAGAACCCAGGGATTTTGACCCGATGGCCAAAGATTCGCATTATTAAAAGGCCTCAGCACCACGCTCGTTCAGTGCAGTTTGTCAGCAAATCTAATCATGGCACTTGCGTTGCGTCAAGTTTGTAAAGAAACAAAGAAGCAACTTTCCAAAACATTCTACTTTGCCATGGAAAGGAAGACTGGTATTGTGCCTACCTGTAAAATTGTCGGCTCAGACAAGGATACGTTATGTGAAGGCAGTATCGATCGTAACTGTTAACTGGCAAGGGAAAAAAGTACAGGCCAAAATTCTGGCATTATGTGGTAAGTTCAACTTCCATGTTTTCTGTCTCGAATGTGATCTTAGTGAAATTTAGGCTACAGTTTCTAAGTAGTTTTCATGCTAAATGAATAGGGTAATGAAGTTGTGGTATTTAACATTTCGATAAAAAATAGGTTTTATGTAGCTTTCATTGTTACTAAATCTTCATTGTTGTTGAGTTATCGAGAGTTGAGGAGATTGGCGAGTACGTCTCTGCAAATTTACAGTTTGTGCTATCATCGCCAAAGATTCGAGAGTTATTTTGTACTTCATCTACATTGATCGATTTAGTAAAACATCAATTTTTCGAGTCAAACATTGTGTGCGATCAAAGCATGACACTTTCTATGTTGCTCTGAGAGCTAGCAACGTCATACCTGTTATACTATGCATTCGTTTAACATACGTTAAACCATGACTTTGATTTTTTGCAGATCATGAAGATGTCCTTTGCAGTAAAGACAGAGAATGGTGTAGGCTAAATCTGCCAGATGCCTTGGAGCCCCCTTCTGACGATGTTGAAGAAGAGCTACCCAGGAAAAAATTCAAGAACACCCAACCCCAGGTTAGTCATGACTATTTGGATTGCATCTATGAATCGGTTTAAAGTGAAATGACTTGTGACAAAACAACAAGGTGGCTTCATTTTACATCAACAAAACCCTGATTAACTTAGATGCTGTAAAATTGTCTCGCCATTTGATCAACGCAACATAATTATAATTAGCGACCTTACGATATCAATGAAAACGTAATTGAAAAACTGAGTTCACTTCCTTTCTACATGATTTATAAAAAGTTGGGGCATTAAGTTCAGAGGAATACGGTACAATTTATCGCCTTGCCGTTCAAACGGCAAGACGTTCAAACATTCAAACCACATTCTTTGCAGAATTTTTTCTGTTCGCATTCAGTGTTTTCGTATGCGTTTATAAAATTAGCATGTATGGCCACTAAACGAATCGGTAACGTACCACGCGTGATTAACATAAATTGTCATAGTCAAAAAATGGTCGTTTGTTTAAAACCTCTGGAGCGTTTCTGTTTGAAAGGGTTTGTAGATACACTTAGCATCAGCTGAAGTTCGCGAAAAAAAATATTATGTCCACTTATTGGTGGTTTTATTTACTCTTTCTGAGTAGGAAAATAAAGAATCCCCCTCAACAGCGAATCCCAGCCTCGCACAGAATCCGTATGCGTCATTCTTGGCAGAACAACGGCAGAGGGAAATAAAGTGGGCCACTGATCGAGAAGCCAAAAGGACAAGAGAAGAACTGAATGAGCACATGGTAGAAATCCATTCCTTAAAGGAACAGCTGCAAGCAAAAAACAGAGAGTGTGATCTTCTAAAGAATCAGTTGGAAAAGACTAATGCAGTGGTGACAGAAAACCATTGAAACGAAGATCTTGCAAAGGTAGGCTTTTATATGAATTGTCATTATAGTAATACAATTCAAGTAGGTTGTTTCTGAGAAGTTGTGAGGGGTTCCATTTCAAATAAGTAGTATGCTCAAACGTAAGAAAATTGACTATGTATGCTGGCCATTCTTGACCTTGGTGTATAAATAAACGAACAATTATTCTTGTCACAAGGTCTGAAAAATTTTGTAAACGAAGCTTTCGACTGTATCACACAGTCTTCATCAACGATTAAAGTGAGCTTACATTGTCACGTGAATGCAAATTGTTTAATCACGTGACAACAGATGGTCAAAAATGGCGGAAGATCATAGTGTCAGAACATCTTAAAAGAGTCTTTAGGGCACAAGACATCCACACATACCACGAGCCTAATTACAACACGCTGAGGTCCATCTTAGTCCATCCAAAAGACAGGACACCAACTAAAAAGGAGACGGGCGTGGTATACGACATCACATGCAACGATTGCAGAGAGCATTACATTGGCGAGACAGCGAGAACTCTGGAGAAGCGACTGGGTCAACATCAGAAACAAACAACATCTGCAATCTGGGAACACCAGTCTCAGGCCAACCACGAGATCGACTGGGAAGGAGTCAAGATTCTTGATAAAGAGTCGGTAGATATCAAAAGGAAAATCAGGGAGGCCATCCATATCAGACATCAACGCCCAACACTGAACAGAGACGGAGGCTATGATCTTCCCACCATTTTTGACCATCTGTTGTCACATGATTAAACAATTTGCATTCACCTGACAATGTGAGCTCACTTTAATCGCTGATGAAGACTCTGCGATACAGTCGAAAGCTTCGTTTACAAAATTTTTCAGACCTTGTGACAAGAATAATTTTTCGTGTAAGAAAATTGATTTTAATTAACCGTTCATGCAAAGGGAGCTTTCAATTAACAGTCTCACTTGTAGGCCCTCTTTTTGTGGACAAAACCAATATCAGGTCAAAATGACACACCTCCTCAGTGAGTGACCCAGACATATTCAGAAAGCAAGACCAAGGGTCATAGGTTCAACTCCTGTTGGAAGAGCTCGGATTTTCTTTTTTTGAGTACGCCTGGGTCTCTTACTGAAGAAGCCTATCCTCATTTATTCAAGACCTGGTTGTTCAAAGCACGATTGAGCTAACCAAACTTTAGTGAAAATTTTTCTTAGGTTTTTGCAGAATTTTAGACAGTTTTGCTGTTTACATTTTATTCCTTTCCGTCTCACCTTACCCTAAGATAAAATCCTCTTAATGTTAGCACTAATGTACGTTTCTTTATCAGAAAAATCAAAACCGAGTTTAAACAAGACGCATGTCTGCGTGAACTCAGGCATTTTAGTGCAGTGTGCACTATTGGGATGGTTATGGGGGCTGCCTGCTGCTGAGGCGCTATTACGCTATGGCCTTATGGCGCTAAGGTGTAAACTTTAATGTTTGTTTAATTAATCAATTTCAATTAATTAATTAGTCTAGAGGCAAGGAAGTGGTGGGAGTGGGGTGGTAAAGGTACATGTGTACTCTACGTAAAACATGTTCCATCGCCGTCAGTAAGGTGTGAACATTGCAAAGCTATATATTTGTTTCAGGTAACCCCTTGCTCTCCTTGTGGTACCATTCTCTTTGCTCTAAACGCATGCGTAGATTAGCTGGCGTTCGTAGCTTCTATATTAGGTGGAGGATACATTGCATACAGAATCACACACAAATGTTGAGTGGTTTTCCTTATGGTAGAACTCAACATGTAAGACACATGCATTCTAGCATTGTTAGTTACCATCTTTCCATGCAGTATTTTATATGTCATGTCATGTGACCAAGGACGTCAGTTATTTTTCAGGTAACGCCAATCGTCCCTTTTTATTGCAACAGTGAAACATTACTGTGGCTGCATAGCTTTTAGAATTACACACAAACCAGTTCAACAAATATCATCTGTTTTCAATCTACAATAGTGTGTTTGTCAGGGTTCAAATGTATTGCTTTTCCTTAGCAGCTTGCTTATTTCTTGCCTTAATTGTGTCTGTAAGAGAGACCAAAAAGTTCCCAAGTTAGTGGCTGTAATACTCCGCAAATTGTAAATTTGTGACAAAAGAAACCAGGAAAGTGCTCAAATATTGCTGTAGACTCCGTGGCACCTAATGAAAGTGCAAATTAATTTAATCAGTCTTTTAGGAGACATATCGGCCAAGTAGCGCTGTTTATCTTCAATACTTTTCTTTGAAATGCTTAGAACTCAGCCATCAATATCATTGTGTGTTAATTTTGAATTGTTTTATTGTTAACAACAAAGGTGGCAACAGATAAAGAAAGTGGTATTTCATGACTATCTGACAATTAAATTAGTTCTTGTTCGTCGGTGATAAGAAAATTTGCATTTTTAGTAAAACAACATCGTTTGACTGTTCCATTTCTTCATCACTACATCAGATATTTAACTTTCTTTCATTTACCTGCAAAATACAAGCACATCTTCGGTGTGTTTTGGAGTAAACAAGGGTTTCATATTACATGCCTTTGCGAGGAAAACAAAAGTGTCAAGTTACAAAGCTGGCGTGAAGAGCTAAATTGTCATGTTTGCTACTTCAACATATTGAATTTAAAATGAACGAAAGTCAACATAAAACACCAGTAGTGATTTGTACGTAATTTTTGGACTGTGAATGAAAATACAACCTTGAAACATACACACTGCAAAGGGGAAAAGCACTAGCAGACTACCAAGGTAGAAACAAACCGGAAGTGAACCGAGCAAGGGTGACTACTTATGGGACTACTGTGCCAGAGCTATCAATTGTGCTCTGCACTATCTGAGATTGTCTCACTAATTTAGGACAACACGACACTTTCATGTTGTTACTGCCTCATTCGTTATGAACTAGCAAAGTTGTGACCTGGATGCGCAAGTTTACATTGTAAAACTTTGGAATGCCAGAGTTTTTTTGTTTTGGTTTGGTTTTTTTTCAACCTATTGACGCTTGCATAAAATTGCACGCGACCCACCCCTGATTCCCTGGCATTTTTGTCAGAGCAAGCGTAAGCACAAAAATAAACCATATGTGCATATATCATATCATATACCATATCCGCTTATTTAAAGTTGAATAAATGAAGGGCCAAAATATTTTTAAAAAAGTCAACAAAAAGGACTTAACTTGATGTGTAAAACTGATAAGAAAATAAGAAATTATAGTCTTACTTTTTCTCTGCTTCGCGACAATAATCGAGAAAATTGAATGCGCAAAAATGAGTTAATTAAAATAAAACCGAATACAACAGAATTTCCATTCTTTTACTATAACGGATAACATTTCGGAAAACAACGGAAAGTGTAAGCGAAAAGCACATGTAAAAACCAATTTAAAAATGTGAAAAAAGATTATTTCTTCCCCATGGGACGAAATATTACAGCGCAGTGAAAGAAAGATGAAAGTTGTAAGTCAACAAGCCAATTATTTTGAGATATATCGTATGTCAACAGAGGCGCCACGATTAATAGTCATGACATTATGCTGTTGGCGGTTGCGTTACAATTTTAGCCGTTTATAAGACAATGTACGAGAATGCTTCGAAAATTGCTCTAAATGATACGTGTAGAAAGGACCACCTGTGATGTCAACTGTGTTAAAATTAGTACCCGCTTAGTTCTTTAACCAGGAATTCTGTAGTAGCTGAATGAAACTCCAAAAAATATATTTGAACAAAGCGAGTAAACTAAACAAACAAACTGCAGAGGTCACCCTAAATTAAACATGCAGAAATCCAATTTGTAAAAAAACTGTTCACTTTTAAAACGTCAAATTCCCAAATTAAGGCAACCAAATGTAAGAAACGTGACGGGAAGTTCAATAACAATACATTTTGATCCACGATAAGGCCAAAAAAAAAAATTATCTAAAAGCAAAAAATGTTCAAAATTTCGCAGACGAGCTTCTCAGCATAACAGCGTGTTGAAATTAATTCCTCACGCTAGCTTATTATGCTGACGACTTTTGCAGGCATTTTATCGGCTCTGGGTTTACCAATCGTTCTAAAAGTGGAATTCAACTTCGAAGTAATACTGCACATTACCATTTTTGTTTTCTAAAGTCCAGGAAGCTGCTTTTAATCTGCGTATTCAAAACTTAATCTTACTTGAAAACGCTCCGATCATTGTGTTTTCGTGGCAGTTAAAGGAAAGAAAATCTTCAACAGAAAGGTTTGAGCATTCTGTACAGCTTGATCTTCCATTCTGGGGCTATCTAAACATTTACTTGTGTTTTTCCTCCTTTCCATTTTTCAAGTCCCGAAGAAGTAATTAAAGGAAGATCAGAGAGTCATTCTGGTCCCCAGAGGCCACGCTCCTTTTGGTCAGCAGCATAGCATCGCACGTGCATGTCAAAGACTTGACTGCGATTTGTGACTGAACGAAAAAAAAAAAAAGCGAAGCCAGAATTTCAACTCAGGCGTTTCCTTTGGAAAGCCGGAGTAATTATGGTCCTGGATTAGTGCGAACTGTCTTCGGAACAACCGGCATCACATTTGTTACAATGATATCAGGTCATTTCAAAACATTTGCAATCCCTCTGCGTATAAGTCCCAGCATTAGGCTAGACTTCATATCAACACTACCAAAATATATTAGGCAGTTGTTTGAGTCCGAATCCAGCTCAAAACCGGGATTTACCAGTAGTTAAACTTTTACTTCTGTTGGCCAAAAAAAAATAACACACTTTTTTTTTTATCTCACGAACAGGTAAGGGAAAACATGGAAGACATCCTTGAAGCACTGGATGACAAAATGAGCATGACGATGTCAAGAATAGATTAGCGCCTAGACACTTTGGAAAATACGGTGAGATAGCAATCTTATTTCTTGTACATGTTAAAAGGTGGCCGTGTTTTCACGAGCAGTTTTTCAGGTTGCTTAGCGAGTGACAACTGGAAATCCCGTTAAAACAGTTACTTTTCCAACTCGCTTAAAGTTAAGCAAGGCGGAAAACTTCAATGGAATTCCCATTAAATTGTAGCTTAAGCGAGTTGGCCAAAATTAATGACCAACTCGCTTAAGCTATCTGGTTTGGATTTCCAGTTGTCACTCGCTAAGTGACCAGAAAAACTGCTCGTGAAAACACGGCCAATTTTGGCCAATTAGAAGTTTCTTGTGGTTATTCATCTGACATGGCTGTCAAATCAAAATGTAACAGCTACTCGCTTCCTCACTGGCATCGCCCACAAGTCTGGTCGAAACAGCCAACAAAATTGCAGACAAATAAAATGGAATGTTTGCTTAGAGATACAGAAATGGTCACACCAAATGTTACCTACATGGTGGTTTTAAACCATGTTCTCGAACCAAAATTGTGGCCTTTCAAGCACCCACGCAATTTTTCATCTACGGCATATTTTTCTCTGCGAATGATGAAAATACGCCTCCGTTACTCCTCTCCTGCCTCTAAGTGCTAGCAATCTCGACCTTTGCTGAAATCAGTTCCTTCATCAGAGGCAGACTAATTGCATAAAAACAGTAATTAATTATAAGAAGAAAAACTTTAATACAAGCTTCGTTTGGATCTCCCGCCATATTATTCAAACCACTTTTCTCGCCAACGTGCTCTGCTCAAATTACTTTAATGAAATTTAATTTAACTTGTGAAAACACGTATCATTTTTAAGTCGCTTAACGAAGTCTGTAAAACAAAAGACCTTTGGGAATGTTAAGCGAGACAATGGTTGTCATGAAAACACAGCCATTGATTGGTTTGACCTTCTCAGTTGCTTAAAAGCTAATTAAAAAAGTAGCCTTGGTTGGATTCTGACTGAATTGTTTACATAAGACCGTGTAGTGAAGAAATTCCTTGAATTAAGACATAGAAAACACACTGTAAGCTTTCCGAAATTACAAAAATTGTATTCAGATAATCCTTTCATATCTTATGGTAAATAAATTTTTTTCATGCGAATTGTGCATCATAAAAATCTTGGCCTGCGTAGCTTAGCGGTTTTTAAGCAATTTGAGCATGCTTAGAAAAAAGGGAAGCCACGATAATGAGACCTTGAAAAGGTTTTGAATGGAAATGTTTAAATTCTCCGAATTTGATTTTGAGCGGACAACGACAAAGTCTACAATTATCATTTACACCATCGAGCAAACACCGCATCGCTATAGCATCGGATAGTTTTGTTTTGATAGACTCTACAGTATCACAGTATCATCGGGTTGTCAAAAGTAATAGGGGGCGGCAACAAAAAATGCAGGTAATCCAGGCAGGCAGTTCCTCGCGGCTTCACCACTTGTTTTCGCGGCTTCGCCACTTTGTGCGTTCGCACTCAAATTGCCCAAAAAATTGCTTAAACCACCAAGCTACGCAGACTATACAAATCTTAGGCAGCGAAGTAATATTTAAACGCACTGATTTCCACTGTTGCCATGCCCTGACATTTTTGTTATATGAACTTTACTAATCCGCTTATTTGTATGACTGCTTTACATATTTGTGGAATGGCAAATGATCCTTCAACACAAATCAGACAGAAACAGTGTAATATGCCAGACAACCTTCCTGACGACCTCGCAACCATTGATGTAGACAACTTTGTGAAACTAAGTGATGACAATGCCACTCCTTTGGCCAGCCCAACACCAACTGCTCTAACACCAGCCACTCCATTAGCTGCCACGGTAACACCAGCTACTCCGTGCATCACAGACATCAGTTAGGTCTCTGTAGGTGAAGGAATTATCCGCACCTGCATGACTCCAGACAAAGTAAAGGAAGTGGAGGTGATGCAGAAAGTGGAGAAGCAAAGGCACCTTTGCGCTCTAAAACTTTTGCATTTTTTTTTCTCAAAAGAAGAGCTGAATATGAGTAATACAGAGGGAACGCATGGAAAACAGAGCTTGGATAAAAACAAACTGAACAGTTTGAAAGCAATAGTGTTAGCAAAGTTTTCCGCAGAGTCGTCAGAGGAAAAAGAGAAAATTTGGCGGGGTATTAAGGGCAAGATTGATACTAAGTGTCAGTTAGCAAGTTGTTAGTCACCAGGAGTGATAGTCCACAGTCATTCATGTATGTGGCATTCATTGTGGGGGTAAGATAGGATTTCAAAAGACGCCTAACAGGATCGCATGTTTACAGTTCGATCACGTACAGTGGTTTGAATCAACAACTGGTAGATTCGCGCTACATGTGTACGGTGAATTCGTAAACTGGAAATACAGTCAAATAGGACTCCTCTGCTCCCTGTGTGACAACTAGTGTCAAATTGTTTCAAACAAACAGCAGTTTGGTTTAACTAAATCTGAAATTTTACCATGCACCAAACGAATGTTTTGAACGTGTTATAATATATTTTCGTCATTCAGGTCTCAAAGCAGTCCAGATTAGGACCAACCTCGTTCCCAGGGTCTCTCATCTTATCTTACTGGAGCGAGCGAGACCCTGGGAACGAGGTTGCATTTAAAAGCACAGCATAATTATAGTTTTCTTTTTTGATCGCAAGAATAGATAATGCATGATGACAACACCGACTAAAATGGAAATTTAAACTATAGGCCCTTAAGTATAAAGATTGCCTGTTCTATTTTTATAAGCATGTAAAGCCATTTGTTCGGAACGATTTTGCAAAGCACTCAAGCCATTCGAGTGACGAACCAATCCGGAATCATGGTCAAAAACACTTAACGGTTTTAGGTCCATATCAGCATGACATTATGTTCTTTTTTTTGGATTGCAAGACTAGAAGTTCTTGAATAATTGACATCACTGATAATGCGTGATGACAACACCGACTACTATGAAAATTAACAAGCCAAAGTACAACATCGCTTGTTCAATTATAAAGCATAAGCTATCCATTCGGGACGATTTTGCAAACCGTTCAAGCAGTTTAGTCATCCGTTCGAACAGCTAACCAAACCGTTCGAATGATTTATTCATCCGTTCAAACGGTTAATCAAACCGTTTAAACAGTTTACCAATCCGTTCGAATGGCCAACCAAACCGTTTGAATAATTATTCATCCGTTCGAATGGTCAACCAAACTGTTCGAACAGTTCACGAACCGTTCGACGCCATCCGTGCGTTTTAGCCATTTGAACGGTTTTCCATTAAGGCTGGTTTCCATATGATCGCAGACGATCGCAGACGATCGCAAATCGCAGATCGCAGACGATCGCAAAGAGAGTTGTTTCCATATAATTGCAGACGATCGCAAGCGATTGCAGAGCCGACTGTTGCATACATTTCGGACAGCAGAACTGTCAAAATTACACGCGCGATGTGCTGGTGGGAAAATCGCAGCAAACAATATGGTGGATGTCGAGGAGGAAACTTTGCTGCAAGCAAATTTATTTCTTCTTTTAGTCAACCTATTTTGAAATTCCCTCGGCACTGCATCTTGCCCTGATCCAGAAGGTAACGTTTTCAATCGCTTCAGATAGCGACCATACACAGTTCTTATGTTGCGGAATTTGACCTCCGCCTCAGCCGCCAATAAATTAAATTTCTCCCCGATTTTTTGCCAGCAGTTAGCCTTTTGGTTTTTGTCTTTGAAATCTTTACTGCTATGGTGGTAAACGCACTGATATCGCGCAGATTCCTCCATAAATTTTTCGTTGCTAACGTTACCTTGTTTGATGCTTGCCATGTTTACAACAAATACGCAGTTGCTTTGTTGCAAAGAAGCGTTGAATCATGGGTCGGAATTCAAAATATCATGGGATACGTTTCAATCGCAGATCGCAGATGCGTGTTTCCATATGATCGCAGACGATCGCAGAACTTTTTGCGATCCGCGATCCGTGATCGTTTTGCGATCATATGGAAACCAGCCTTTAGTGTGCATTTTGCCTATTACGGTCACACATTATTTTACATCCTCGCCCATATCTGACTGGATTTAGTAGAGCAAAACCAAAGAGATTTTATGTCTCATTAATAGTTTTGGTTCATTTTTGCTCATGGATGACGTAGTCTTACATCATCCATGAGCTTAATAGGCAGTCCAATGGCACTCACTCACTCACTCGATTTTGATTAATTTATTCATCAAAGTTGGATTAAACATTTTTCTCCTACCTCCCCTGCTAAGTATTGTTTTTGTCCCAAGGTTTTCTGGGCATATCTTTGACTGGTTTTATGGGGGTACTTGAAAGGGGTAAATTTTTGTCCAACAACATGCCATAACATGACATGGAGGTCGAAGATGTTTTGTTTGATCTGTAAAGAAGGATTCCTTTGGGGGTGAAAAATGAAAAGTTTTTGCACTAAGGAACACTTGCTGCAATAAATCAACAACGAAATCCTATAAGTGATGATACTTGCAGCAAAATCTTGAAAGCTACAATATCTTTCAACCGTGGTCCGTGGACGAATCAACGGAATCGTTTAAAAATGTTCTAATGTCACCCGGAAGAAGAATGAAATGAATGCCATGTCATATGGAAGCTAAGGTAAGCCTTCTTGTTGTATCGTTTTTTTCTTTAAAAACTATGTCTATGAGAGCACTTTTGCATACTAGTAATTAGATTCTTATGTTCAGAAACTGCTCGATTCCAAAAGTAGTAGTCGTCTCACAAAGCACATGGTTTTCTAAACTCAAAAAAGCTGACGTTCGCCATTTTGTGTCATTGTTGGATAGTGTCTTTACAGAGTTGATTTCTTTCTGTTGGTGATTTATATTATCCATCAGTACTATGGATGTAGTTTGTACTGGAAATGCTGATAACAAATCTCTCGTAATATATTCGGGGACAAAAGCCGGGGTAATTTGCTAGGCCAGGAGATGTGCAGCCTCGTGTAGCTTTGAAGAAGCTTATGTCAAGTTCAAAATAAAGGTTAGTGAGAAAGTTAAAAATGAAATGAGCAGTCTAAGAACACAAGCGAGTCTTGTGCCTTTGGCAGTGTTACAGACCGACAATTCATCCCAAGCAAAAACAATCTTGTTTCAGAATGTTGAATCTCTCTACCTCTGGCTCCACCTCCACATAGATGTTGTCTGAAGTGATTACAACATTCAAAAAGCTGATGTCAACTTTTTTGTTGAATCAAAACTTTGCTTGTCAGATAGAGATGATGCATATCAGCTTTGGGAATTTATGAGTTACAGAAATGACTTTAGTCAGTGTAGCGAAATCTATGTGTAATAACCTACAACAAAGAAACAGCTTTAAGTGATTTATTCGCCCAGTGTTACACACAATGCAGGCTCCCAAAAATATGGTCCTTGTGCTTAAATTGTTACGAAATCAAATAATCATAGAAAGCATCTGATTGGCTGAAATCAAACTGGTGATCAAAATAACATGGGCTAGGGCATGTGCAGTATAACGTAACGCAATATCTATACATCTCCCTCTTTAATTGCAACGAGAAATAGAAAAGCGAAACAAAAAAACAAAAAAAACTGAAAGTTCAAGTTCAAGGCTCCAATGATAAATGTTCAGTTTACTTTGAGATTACAAGATCTCGAGATAATCACGTCATGTAATAGTCTTGTTGCCATACAGGCGGACAACGCCTACATTCTGAATGGCGTGGTAGCACCTCTACTGGCTCCACTTCAGGTTCAGTGTGAGCCCCACTGTTGAGGTTACGACTGGCTACTGGTGGCTCAGCTGTCTCTTGCTCAGAGATCTGATTGGTCTCTACCCTCAAGTTCTGGGACTGTTTCAGGAGAGGATCAGGCAACTCACTTTCCTGTAGGTTACCAGGCGGAAGAACTTCAGGTGTCATTCTCAGTTGTCGATGGTTTCGACGATAACGTCTCCTGCATACCTCGACTTCATAAGACCTGTTTTTCAAAATACGTGTACATGTCTCCAGAGACCATTCCTGTTTTCCGGGGAGTCTCATGCGGATGGCCTGTCCACTTCTCAGTGGTTTAAGGGGTCGCGACTTCTTCTTGTACTGACGCACCTGTCGCGATTTGCGATCAGCCAGTCTGGTTGCAGTATCACTGTGACCAGAATGCAGCAGGAGTTTTTCATGTGTAGGGAGCAAGGTTCGAGTACGGCGTCCCATCAACCCCTGAGCCGGTGATGTACTAATCCCGTCTGTTGGTGTGTTGCACCAATCCAGAAGGGCTAACAGGGGGTCCTGTCCATCTGCCTTTGCTTTCTTCATCAGATTCTTGCAGGTTTTCTCGGCATTTTCTGCACGGCCGTTTGATTGGGGATAACGAGGACAGGAGGTACGATGTTCAAACTGCCACTCGCACTGCCACTGATGATGCAAACTGCGATCCATTGTCGGTGATTAGCACTTCGGGTATCCCATGTCGTAAAAACTGGACTTTACATGCAGCTATCACACTGGCGGACGTTGCCACTGTTACCTCCTGTACTTCAAGGAACCCACTCCAATAGTCCACCGGAAGAAAGAACTGCTGTTGTCCCAGTTCAAACAGATCAGCAGCGAGCATTGACTAAGGGCGTGGCGGTACTGGATAAGGTTGCATGTCTTCATGACACTGATCAGGCTTATGGGATTGGCAGATTGTGCACTTGGAAATAAAATCTTTCACTTCGGCGTTCATGAGTGGCCAGTACAAGACTTCTCTGGCACGACGGAGACATCCTTTGATTCCAATGTGTGACCTGTGAATTTGCTTCAACATTTCTTTCCTCAGGGCTGTAGGTACAACCAGCCATTCCCCAAGGAATATTAATCCTTTGTCCTCCACGAGTTCGCTTCGTTTGTCATAGTACGGTGTAAGCACCGAGTCACACTGTTTCTTTGGCAGTGCCCATCTGCTCTTTACTGACACAATTAGACTTTGCATGACGGCATCATTCACTGTCTCGCATCTGAATTCGGCGATTCTGTACGGGGCGATAGAGAGGTTCTCCGAATGGTCAATTTCCTCAATTGAGCAGACGAGACTTGTGTCATGCTGTACAAACTCAGTTGTGTTGCGGTAGGCGTAACTTAAGGCATCGAATATCCACATGAGTTCTCCTTTCTTGTATTGGACATCCAGAGAATAGTTCTATAGAGGCATCAGCATCCTCTGAAGCCTTTTTGGCGACTTGTGAGCTGGGTTGTTGAAGGCCGCTTTCAGTGGTTCATGGTCAGACTCAATATGCACACAATCACGTGTCCCAGTATGTACTGGTTGAACTTGTTGGCTGACCACACAATTGCTAATAACTCCTTTTCGATTTGGGCGTATCTGGTTTCTGTATCTGTTAGAGCTCTGGACGCAAAGGCAATGGTTGTCCCTTTTGCATAAGAACCGCTCCCAGACCTGTCTCGCTAGCATCGCATTGGATCATGACTTCTTCGTTGAGTCATAGTATTTCAATACCGGAGCATCGGCCAAGTACTGTTTGATGGTGGTAAATGCTTTCTGGTGTTGCTCAAGCCAGCACCATTCAACTTCCTTGTCATCTAGTCTTCTCAATGGTTCCGTCATGTCAGACAATAGGGGCAGGAATTTGGCCAAATAATTGACCATGCCAAGGAATCTCTTGAGCCCTTTTACGTCACTCGGTAGAGGCATTTCTAAGATGGCTTCCACTTTGGATGGGTCAGCCTTCAGGCCCTCCGGGGTCAGGAGATGGCCCATGAATCACACTTCATGCTGTACAAACTCATCTACAACCGCAGTTCATATATGAATTATTTCATATAAACTTCAAATCACACTTCGGTTTGGGCTCGCTTGAACTTCGTTTTGTTAAGTTTGAGGTTCCACTCACAGCACTTTTGAAGGAACGCACGTTCATTCTTTTCGAGGCTGGCATTAACCTCTGTATCGCTGGCACCAAAGCCAGCGATGAGAAAATCGTCTGCGATGACTTCAACGCCCTCGAGGTCTTCAATGAACTCATGCATTTGTCGCTGCCAGACTTCAGGAGCACTGGATATGCCGAAGGGCATATGTGCCCAACAGTAACGTCCGAAAGGCGAGTTGAACGTTGTCAAATAGCTAGAGGTGTCGTCCAGAAGGATTTGGTGGAAACCGTCCTTGGCATCACAGAGCGTAAATTTTTTGGCGCCTGCTAATCGGGATGCAACTTCGTTGATGGTGGGCAGCTGGTAATGTTCTCGACGTATTGCACATTTGAGGTCTTTTGGGTCAATACAAATCCATACCTTGTTCGGTTTTACTATAGCCAGCATGCTGGATACCCACTGAGTTGGTTCTGTGACTGGCACGAGCACTTAACATTCAACCAGCTCGTCAAGCTTTTCTTTGATGCGCTGTCACAGGGCCACTGGCACTCGTCTCGGGGCATAAACACGGTGGAATGTTTTCGTCAATAACGATTTGGTACTTTCCTGGAAGGGCACCTAATCCCTCGAATACATCTGTGAATTCTTCTTGCAGGGTGGTGGAGGGGGAGTCGACGTGGATTGCCAGAACATTGCAGTTGTGCAGACTTACAAAGCCAAGGCCAACGCTCGTGTTTAATGACAAAATTGGCTGGTAATCACCATCAATGATGTTAAAGTCAAGTGACTTTTGATGTCTTCCAGACCAAACGGGGGGGTTGACTTTGCCAGTGATTTTGCGATGTTCTCCTGTGTATGAAACGATCTCCTTTTGGCAAGGTTTGAGACGCTGAAGCTGACTGTCTCCTGTAACCTGTTTGTATATCCAGACGGGGAGTATGTCACACTGAGATCCGGTGTCAATTTGAAACTGAACTTCTGTCTCAGGTGTAGGCGAAGAGATTTGCAGTTTGATGACAGCCATCCGTGCCTGGGGTTTGTTTTCAGCAACTGAACCGATGTAGTATGGGTCTTGTTTCGGATCAGCAGTTTCATGAACAGTTGAGACTCTGTTCCTCCTTCCTCTTGATGAAGCTCGTCCTGTAATTTGTTTTACCTGCTGTTGGGTCTGCTCTGAAGATTTGATTTGGTCCACGGCTTGTTGAAGGGTCAAATCATTTAAACAGAGAAGTCTCTCGCGTACGCGATCGTCACGTATGCCCAACACGAGGCGGTCACGCAATATTTCATCTGGCGTGATTGTATCATGTGCACAATTTCTGGCGATCGTTCGCAGCTCTGTAAGGTAGCTGGTAATATTTTCGCCTGGTTCTTGGTTTCTATTGTTAAAACGATAGCGCTCATAGATAACTTGTGTTCTTGGGGCACAAAACTGATCGAACTTCTGCAAAACTAACTCGATGTCATTTTGGTCTTTTCCTTCATTCCACGTGAAGGTGTCGTGGACGTTGACACCGTCCTCGCCAATGATGCTTAATAGAGTCGAGACGCGAACAACACCTTCTTGTTTGTGCATGCCGGTGGCGATTTTGTAGCGTTTCCATGCTTGTTTCCACGATTTCCATGTCGTGGCTAAATTGTCGTTAAAGCTTAGCGTTTTAGGCGGCGGCAAATTTGACAGCGGAGCAAAAATCTGTGACATACCTGCTTGTACTGCTTGTGCTTGTGCTTGTGCTGGAGGGTCAGCCATCCTTAGGCATGTGATTAGACCGTCCCACTTCTGACACCATGTAGCGAAATTGATGTGTAATAATGTACAACAAAGAAACAGCTTTAAGTGATTTATTCGCCCAGTGTTACACGCAATGCAGGCTCCCAAAAATACAGACGGTCCTTGTGTTTAAATTGTTACGAAATCAAATAATCATACAAAGCATCTGATTGGCTGAAATCAAACTGGTGATCAAAATAACATGGGCTAGGGCACGTGCAGTATAACGTAACGCAATATCTCTACAGTCAGTCTAACATAAGAACTTGCTATGGAGCTGCTATATACCTTTTAATGTTTTGAATTGCACTAAAGTCCATACAGATGTAACTTGAATAATTTAGAAATTACTGTTATGGTTTTAACCCAACCAGTTCCAAATATTCATGTCATTGGTATCTATCACTCAAAAACGAAAGTTACAATTTCACAGTTAATTCATGCTCTTACTCATCTTCACAACTCAGTATTAATAGAACCCACAATTCTAGCTGTACTGCTTGGGGATTTCAATATTGATCTAATACAGGCAAATACAGAACAATAGGCTCTAATGAAATATCTTATAACAGACAAACGATACACTCAGTTGATTAACCAGTATACTACTGCATGACTACTGTACACAGATAGATCATGGACCACAAATTATGTGCACAATCAGCAGGTGAACATCAGCCTATTTATCTAAAATTTAATTTCCATGAAAGCTGTTTGAATATTTGTTTAAAAATTCATTGTGTATATCATGTGAAATCATCATAGTTAATTTAGCTGAAGATCAAACTTTACAAACCAAATAAATATCTAGATGTATCAAGCAACTATTTTAATCACATATAGAAAACAGTCAGGACATTTATTGCCAGAAACAAATAATGGTCTGAATTTCCTGTGCTTTTCATGTTCCTAAACTCCTACAGCTGTAGTCCTCATGAGTTTCAAAATTACATGTAACTCTACCAGAATTTGGAGATGCTGTATATAAGGATAAATTTTTCAGGTATACATGTGTAATTTTTCTGCATTCATTTTTATACTCTTTTAAAATATGTGACTGTTATCTTTATTGTGTATTGCAGGTGAAGCAAGTTATACTATTGTGCATATGCAAATAACCTAGATGAACACTGGTAACGACTACAGTATACTTTAATATGAGTGACAGTAAGCAAATGTTAATATTAACAACACCATTACTGATGCTGTACGTGTTAATCAGCTGCCAAAAATAATATCGAAAGACTTCATAGAAACCGGCTTTAACAACACAAGTCACCCTTAAGACTTAATGGAATTAATCTGAGAATTACAGATGGATGTTGAATACTCCTACTTAGGACGAGAATAAGACGCTTTTAACACTTGTGTTAGCTGCCACTTGAGCTGTTGAAACTCATTCTTTGCAAAAGACATTGGTTACAAGCATATAAAATGGCTCTCCAAAGTGCACACCGTAAATCCTTGAATTAGCTCCTGGGACACTTATTTCAAATTTAGGAGAAGATGAGGGGGCGCTTAATTGAGAAGGGGGGCGCTTATTCGAGGGGGGGGGCGCTAATTCGAGGATTTACAGTATAATTACAGAGTTTGAAACACTTTGGAACTTTATCCATGTAGGTTTCTGAAAGTTAAGAATGTCATCAAGTGATATCCACCTGAACTCACTACGTGTCAAAGCTTAACTCAGAACCTACAGCTTTAGAGTGGAATACAGAAATACAACTTCAACTTAAAATTACATGCAGCAGCTCCATATCAGGTTCATATACATGTAGAGAAACATCAGTCCTTTATATTAGGACTACAATTAAATGAAAATACTAGCCTCCATCATAAAGGAACACAAAAATAGAATGTGAAAATTTCTCTCTATTAATTAAATACAAATCTTGCAATGTTTATTTGAAGTATAAGCTATCCTAACTGTTCCAGCTTGTTTATACCTGTTGAATTTTCATTCAATTCTTAAGGTGGTTGTTATCATGCTGTACTTCTACTACACGTGTGTCCTGTTGCTGTAAAGATTTTGTCATTTACAACTCGGCAAAAAAATGTATTATCTGATCTGCATGTATAGGAGAGACTGTTAGCTACAATTTCCCCTCGTAGCTTTTATGTGCTACTTTATGGTAGTCAGTATTTCAGTGGACTTAAATAGAAAGAAAATGTTCCTAATAACAGCAGTGTTCAACTTGATTTTTGTTGTACTCTAGCTCTTGAAGTCTACTTCAAATATGTAATAAATAATTATTTATTATAAAACGATTTTACCAGAGAATGAATTCAACCACCTAAAGGGTGTCAAAAACAACCATATTTGGACATCAAAACCTATCCATCACATTTGACCAAATGATGTTTCTTTTCCTGTTTTCCACTGCAGTACCAAGAACAACTCTACAATGATCAATTCCTCTTCTCTTTTTTTTATTCAACTACGTTTTCTACATTCATCCAATAGGCCATTTCCAAGTTGCCTTTTGCCTCTATGTCAAAACGAGTCTAAGGGCAAAAACATTCATATGACTTCCATGTACAGGTTCATTAACTCATTTTTATGTGAAAGGTTTTGCACGAAGACTCGTTTTGAAACAGAGGAAAAAGGAAACATTCATCCATGAGCTGCTCACAGGAGCCTTTGATTTTGACTCGGATAGTCATTAAAAACAGAAAATACAAATACGACACTTAAAAGCTTTTTTTTTTTTTTTTTTAAAAAGACATCTATGTATTAAAGCTTTATAATTATGTATATCACTATGGTTATCATTTTCACACAGCCACTTTGCATAACCGCTCAGCCAAATGTTGTACATATATGGGTCTGTTGCTCTCAGATTCTCTTATTTTTATACTTTGCCGAGTTCACTGAAAATAAGAGTGGAGTGATGCAGTGTAAATACCGTAAATCCTTGAATTAGCGCCTCCCCTCAAACAAGTGCCTCCTTCAAATAAGCGCCCCTCCTATCAGCCAAAATTTAAAATAAGCGCCTCCCCTCAAATAAGGACCCCCCTCCCCCTGTTTTACGGAAGAGTCTGAGACAACGAAGAATGTATAGGTTTGGTGGTGTCCAATCACAAGCAAGTGATTATCAACTCATTCAGGCACTGCAAATTGACCGTCGGAATGGATTGTAGCAAAGATCTGCTGATTCATTGCCTAAAACCCAACCAACCATGTGCAGCAGGCCTAGACCAGCTAAAGCGATTAAATTACGTGATTCTTCAAGAGAGACAGGACCCTCCTGAGACTGACCACCATTTGGGAAAATTAAATAAGCGTCCCCCTCAATTAAGCCCTCCCCACACCCCGTCTGCTCCTAAATTTGAAATAAGTGCCTCAAGTGCTAATTCGAGGATTTCCGGTAGTGAGATTTGTGTCATGTTGATCCAAGCCACCCTCAATTTCAAAATACTATACAGAAAATTGAGCAGTCTGAAGACAGGTCATATCAATATTCGTCAGTATTAAAAGGGTCAAATGGCATTCTCGGGAACAGTCGAGAATTCTGAAATACCGTATTTCCATAAACAAAGACAAGTATGTATGCGGTAAAGCGATTTAAGTATACAGTAACAGTATCTATATTGATCGAATCATGTGAAGGTTTACAAAATCAAACAAGAACAGAAGTTCTGTAAAAACAAAACCTAAAAACAAAATATTGCACTTCTGTGACAGCCCAGTTTATCGGCAAACATAAATGATCAATCTACTAAAACGAAGACAAAAAAATCATGCATTCTTTTTGCATGCAGTGTCTGTTTGATACAGGTTTCTAACAATAGAAATGACCATAAAAGTCATGTTTAAGGTGTCCGCGTCCGCTTAATAGAGGTGTTCGTTGAATATAGGTGTTTTTTACAGTGAATGTGGGAAAAGAAAAGTGGGACTTGCACTGCTATCTACTTAATAGAGGGTGTCCGTTTAATATGGGGTCTGCTTAATACAGGTTTGACTGTACGTTTCTATTTTGCCCACGTATTAACAAGTCATATCTTCAATAATGAATGAGTAGGAGTAATTATTACTCTTAGAGTTGTTATTATTCTCGTCCCCTGCAGAGCTTCCATTTCGTTTGGTCACGGTCGGCGAAACGGAGAGCTTTGGTAGCATTCTCATCCCCAGTGCTACTCGTTTTAAAATGTCGTTGATGAGTAGCTCTGAATGCACCAAAAAATGTGAATTTTTTTCATTGGCTGGCAAAAAATCAATGTGCAGCAGAAATGAAAATTACAAAGTTCTACGCATTCCATTTTATTTCTGGTCCAGGTCAGCACTCTCGCCGGCACGCATAACGAAAGCTAGCAGTACATTGCCTACAATGATTTTGTCGAAAGGATCCTTGTCGCGTGAAAATATTATAATATTAGAATAGGGGCTGGGGGGTTGAAGGCTGGTAAGGGGTCTCAGTGAAGCATACTGGTGCCATCAGGTGCGCTTCATAAATACTGAGAAATGCCCATCGCCATCATAGGCTCTGCCAGCAAATCAGATTCCATACGTCCCTCTCGTAACCCTAGTAATGTAGCAATGCTGCAGCTGAGTGGAAATGATGGAAGGCGAGATTCCGGCGCCTTAATAACCGGAACTCATGGTTAAAACAAGGAACCGTAACAGAAAATATACCGGCCCTCCAGGTTATTGGGGGTTTAGCGTTGGGCTAACAACCCCACCTAGTAAAAATACCACTGTTACAGAAACACAGATGAAGCACCAAACATACACCAGCTGTCTTGTGGGAGGGAGTTCACCCTGTGAGTGCATAACGTCGCGTAGGCAAAGCCAGCAACATCGGATACCTACGCCGTCGATCCTCCTTTCTCCAAAACAGTGCACAGTAACTGCAGCTTGGAATTTAAGAATGTAAGAGCGATGTACGAACGGGGAAAGGCATCCATGGTTGGATGGAGATGAAGAGGCATAACATCAGCCTCCTTGGGATTGCAGAGACAAGGTGGATTCAAACGGGCCAATTCCGTCTCTCCACAGGAGAGCTGATATTATACTCGGGTCATACCCGTAACAGGGCACCACACACTGAAGGGGTAGGATTCATGCTATCTCGACAGGCGGAGAAGGCTCTCATTGATTGGCAGCTAGTAAGCTCTAGCTTAATGACAGTCACTTTTAGAACGAAACAAAAAAGGATCCTCGTTCGATTGATCATGTGTTATACACCTACAAATGAGGTTAGTGATGAGGTAAAGGACCAGTTTTATCAAAAGTGTGTTGGGCAGCAACAGACCACAGACAGAACTGACCATCTTAATGGGCGATATGAACGCCAAGATTGGAAACTGTAACATCGGCTATGAAGAAGTCATGGATTAGGGGACATGAACAATAATGGGGAGAGGTTTGCAGATTTGTGTGCCAAGCATGAACTGGTGTTAGGAGGGTCCGTGTTTCTGCACAAAAGAATACATAAAGCCACATGGGTCTCACCCAACTATACTGTTGAGAACCAGATAGACCACGTCTGCATATCAAGGAAGTTTAGATCCCTTTATTGCCCAGCAATTTTCTATTACGACCAGGAATAAATACCAAGCCCTCCAAGATATGCAGGACTCCAGAGATCCAATAGACAAAAGTTGGGATAGCCTGAAGAAGGTATGGACAGAAGCAAGTGAGGAAATACTTGGGCGAAAGAAACAACATAGCAAAGGTTGGATATCAAAAGACACCATCTCAAAGGTCATCTTGAAAAGATCAAAGAAAGAGAACCTTAACAGGGCACGCACAAGACTGCAAAGGAGAGGGCCCATGCCTAGTACACTGAAACAAACAAGGATGTTAAAAAAAGTGTGAGGAAGGACAAGAGAAAGTTCATTGATTACTTAGCAAAAGAAGCAGAGGCTGCAGCTAGGCAACATAGCATGACGACATTTTATGATACAACTAAGCAACTCTCAGGGGAGTTTAAGGCAACAAACCACCAAATTAGGGATTTAAATGGCCGTCTACTAACAACAACAGAGGAGCAACACAGAAGATGGGTAGAGCACTTTCAAAAGCTCCTCAATAGGCCTCACCCAATGAAATCTCCAATACTGCCACCAGCTCAAACCAGGAACTTGATATAAGCTGTGAACCCCCTACCAGGGCTGAAGTTGAAAAAGCGATCAAATCCCTAAGGAACAACAAATCCACAGGCCTGACAACATCCCTGTGGAGGTATTGAGAGCCAATATCAGTACCTCAGCGAACATGCTACATGGCCTTCTAATAGAGATCTGGGATCAGGAATACATACCATCCGAATGGAGAGAGGGGATCCTGATTAAGCTAGCTAAGAAAGATGACCTTAGTTTGTGCAAGAAATATAGGGGAATAATGCTCCTGTTAACCGCTGGAAAGGTCTTACAGTGCGTTAACTGAAACCGGGGCCACCCAGACAATGAAAACCAATCAGACGGCAGAACTGAAACAACAGATTCCTACATTTTCAAATCCAGCCAATCAAATGTTCGGTACAAAACAATGAAATCTTAACTTATTCTTTGTGATGCTTACGCAACTACGGTGTCTTAATAAATTGTCAAGCTCAAGCCGTTAGTACTTTCGCGTTAGAAAATATTGTGTTACGTTACTTCAGATTTTACATTGACAAGTGTGGTGACCTAATTTGATTGACCGTTTTCCACTGTGAACATACGGCCTCACTTTTAAGGTTGTTAAAAATCATAGAATATTAGATTTTGACATTTTTTTACAAAATAGATTTCGCTCCTGTTGTCTGTGTGTGTTTCTATCTTTACAAGGCTTTCCGTTATCCACCACGCGTGAATTACAAGGACAGAATATGGCAGGCCAAAAATCCAAGTAATCACATGCGTAGAGCAGTGCGTAATGTTAAAACGAACTCGACATGAACTTCTGACTACGATGTAAACAGAGTTTAATTGACAGAAATCAATGTTCCATACAAACTCAATTGAAACGAATCACGTGCCAAGACGAAGGTAGAATTAAACCACGTGTTGTAAGCTTAGCCGTAAGTCGAATGATGTAAACCGTATGCCAGTTCGAACTGAAATACAATGACGAAAATAGAAGCTAACGTAACTAACATACCGAAGTATAAAGATAAAATAATACAAATGAAGAAATTATCGCTAACATTCTTAATAACGTCCGTAACATGGAAGTAATAATAATAATAATCACTTTATTTAAGTGTCGATGTATTTAGCAGTAAGTGTAACATAATCAGCTCTTACGTACACTGATCGTACGGAAGGCTGGAAAACGATCAATAGGCTACACGGTGTCTAACTTGGACGGTACTTTTATGGCAAAATAACCCTATATTGGAGATATGGACCTAATCAAGCACGATTCCGAGCATACAGAACTAAGTAACCGATTTAGTAACGATACAGACCATTTGATAGGTGATAAAAGGACACTTGACCGAAACGAATAACAGTAGTAAACCTAAGAACTAACCCTAAAAAGCAAGGAATAGATTACTCACTTTGGTGTACACACGCACTGAACTTGACTTGATAGAATAGACGAGTAACAGTGTAGAGAGAAACTATGGCCCAATGCCGAGTAGAAGTTGACGTAGTGAAATCTGCACTTGAACTGACCTAACCGAGGAAAACCTCGTGGATATATCTAACCAGAGAACACGTACGCAAAACCTAGCGGTTATGACTATTTCCCTAACGGACATAGCAGCTGAGGGCTGGTCAACCACAGTAGATTAAATAAGTCAGTAAGGCCTTGTTTGAAAGTGACAACTACGGTAAAATAAGTTCGTGCGACAAAAAACGAATTAACATCACTTTTCAAAACCAACACCACGCAGTGCTCGGAAAAACCATCGCGTTCACTGTCTCAGCAGCTGTACATTTCGGAGTTTGAGTTCCCTTTCTGAGTTATCGGTGTATTGAAATAACATCTTCATTAGAAATTCAAACGAATCCTTTTACGCGTTGTACTATCAAAGCCTCAGTGTGTAAAATCACTCACTCAAAAACAAAAGACGATAGCGCCATGCGTAGGAACCTCGTCCCCTGGATGGAAAAATCAAAGATATTTCGAACAAAGAATTCAGGTTACAAGTCCATTTTTGTATCAAGTTAACTTTTCATTTCTCCTGCTTGAAGTTTGCTTTCAGCTCCTGTCAGTTACATCGAAAATCGTCCCTTTCCAATTGGTACATTTTGAACCTGTGCACATGCGAAACTTCTCAGAGACCATTGGAAGGGTTTCTTTTAAACAGCCATGACAATATTCAAACCCTACATCACTCACTCTGCTGGCGATATAAATTTACGAGTGACACTCTTACGCAGCTTTTCTTTTCATGTACTTTCTAACCAATCAATGACCCCATAGAAAGTGCAGCATATAATTTCTCTTAAACCCGCAAGCACGGCCGCAAGCCCGCGAAACTACTGACGGCTTCAGCTTGGCAATTTATTGAGCGACACCGTAATTGCGTTAGCATCACAATGAACTAGTTGAGATTCATTGTTTTGTTCCGGACATATGATTGGCTGGATTTGAAAATAGGACATTTGATTGACTGGATTTGAAAATGTAGGAATCTATTGTTCCAGTTCTGCCATCTGATTGGTTTTCATTGTCTGGGTGGCCCCGGTTTCAGTAAGCGCACTGTAAATCGTATAATCCTGGAACGTATGAGGGAAGCCGTGGATAGGATACTGCGGGAGAACCAAGCAGGCTTCAGACCATTAAGGTCAACAGTAGATCAAATAACTACCCTGCGCATAATTGTGGAGCAGTCCCTAGAATGGAGGATGGCACTCTGTATAAATTTCATTGACTGCGAGAAAGCCTTCGATAGCCTAGACAGAAATGTCCTGTGGGACCTGATGGCCAGCTACGGAATCCCTAGCAAGATCATATCACTTGTTAAGAACACGTATGAGGGAACAAAGTGCCGTATTCTTCATGAGGGAGGCTTAACTGAAAGCTTCAGTATCAAATCAGGCGTAAGACAGGGCTTCTTGCTGTTGATTGGATTATGAAAGAGAGAACAACTGGCTTAAGAAATGGAATTCAATGGACCCTTGAAGACCAACTTGAAGATCTGGATATTGCTGATGATTTGGCAATTCTGGCACATACTCATACTAAGCTTGAAGCTATCTCATCTAAACTAGGGCTTAAGATCAATACGGATAAGACAAAGACCATCAGGATTAATAGCAATGCAAGTGAGCAGATCATGATCAATAATCTCGGCATAGAAGATGTAACATCCTTCACATACTTAGGTAGCATTATTAATATCACGGGAAGAACAGGTGAAAATATATTGGCAAGGATAGGGAAAGCACACAGCACATTTAATACCTTAGCAAGCATCTGGAGATCCAGGGAAATAACAACAACCAACAAAATTAGAATTTTCAATTCTAGTATTAAGTCTGTACTGCTTTATGGGTCAGAAACATGGAGAATGATTGAGAAGAGGGAGTCAAAGCTACAGACCTTTATTAATAGATGCCTGCGTAGAATCCTTGGCATCTACTGGCCTGCCCTATCAGCAACGCTAACCTGTGGGAAACCACAGGGCAAGCACCTGTGAGGCAAGAGCTGATAAGAAGAAAATGGACATGGATCGGCCACACACTCAGAAGACCAAATTACTGCGTTGCCTGATAAGCTCTTCGTTGGAACCCGCAGGGAAGTAGACGGAGAGGGAGACCGTGCAACAGCTGGGGTGCTTACCATTTACAAAAACCATCCGGTTGGAAATTTCAGGCATAAACATTACACAATTAAATTGAACATTGCGGGAGAGGGAATCGCTATAAAGTATATCCGCATCAGCTAGAGAGACTTAAAAGAGTAGAAAAATAGCATCAACCCAAATCACAGCCCATATTTTCTGAAGCTTCCCAAACGGAATGGCGCGAACCATTTTATTTTCCAGCTGGAATTTCCGGTTTTCCCATGTAAATGGTAAGTACCCCTGGAGAGACACAGACCACACCATCCAGTCGAGAGGCCTTTCCTGGCATCAGCTGGAACACCTGTCCAGGCACATAGGGGACTGGAGGGACTTTGTCAGTGGCCTATGTTCCGAGATGGAATAATTAAAGGCTTCAGATCAGATCAGATCAGATCAGATCAGATCAGAATGGGGGCGCTTATTAGAATGGGGGCGTTTATCGGAATAGGGGCGCTTATTGTACTACGGGCACTAAATTGCAATCATTACAGTAAATAACCAGGCAGTAGATAGTTCTTACCACTGGAAAAGTTTCCCCTCATCTATCAGCATGGCTTATATTTAAATCCTCTGTTTAGTGATCAATGCAATTTCGACGGCTAATGTCGATAGACGGATTACATGTAGTACCCTGATAACTTTGCTTGAGAGCTTTAACAACTGCAGCTCGCTCTTTAACCTCTCCATTTTATCGAATTTGAAGAAAAGAAACAACAAGAACACAGCTATCGATCCCTGACTTTTTCTAGACGGTCCACCACAAAATACACAATGAAACCCGTTGGTAAAATATTAGACAAACTTGCAATCATTTTTGAAGCGACGGCATTCAATTCGGCTTTCTGTTATTTAACTCTAAATCACCTAACTTCAGCGAAGTGAAAACCTCTGTCAATGCTTCTTTGAAGTCCGATCTGTCAACACTGAAGAATACACTCCATACCTCTCTCCCCTCCCTCGGGATTAGTTTCTTAGCATGAGCAGATATGTGGGCAAAAATTACGTATGCATTACCGGATGTCCATGATTTACGGACATCCGGTAATTGCTGTTACCAGAGCCCTCCGTTTTGCCAACCACGTGACCCCAAAAGAAACGGAGGGGCGCTCTTGGGTACTAGAAAGGCACATGAGGCTCTGGTGACGCGAACGTCATCCGGGCCGGAAGTAAAATGGAATGCGGACTGCTTTGTAATTTTCATTTCTGCGACGCATTCATTTTGTGTCACCCAATAAAAAAATTCGAATTTTTTGTTGCACTGGGGACGAGAATGAGTTGTTATCCGAACGAAGACGCAAATGTGTGACCAGTATGTCTAAATTGGTTGCTTTCTTTTTTCACACTTATTATCTTGTATACAAGAATATGTTTTTATGTTTTCTGTCACTGTTGAGTTAGCATCATAAGAGAAATATAATTTGGCTGTCAAAGTGTGTCATACTGTGTTTGGCAGTTGCAGGTGGTGTTGTTCAACTGAGGGACTGGACTCAAGAATCCCTAAGTCAAAGGGGGAAAAAAGGGGATTTGGCAAGGAAACAGCGGAGATCCCAAGCATTATGGAAAACGTCCATGTGCTGGTTCCACGTACATCATCCAGATGGGTGTCCAGTTCTTACAGAACAGTGTCCATTTGCACACACTGCAGATGAATTGAGAGAAAGACCTCCAGTGGAGTACCTGAATAGTCTTTAGAACCTTGCAAACTTACAAGTTTACCTCAAAGTGTGTTATTGCTTTTATTCAATCACTTACTAAGATCGTTGAAATGAACAATGATAGCATGCAACAAATAAGTGCGATATGTGTGGAATTTTGTACACATGCGCACATTAAGCGTAGCCAGCTATGTACATGAATTGTGTTGCCAAAAATAAAATAATTCTGAATATGGAAACTTTTGTTTTGTGATCTATGCTGACAGTTCATTTGACATTTCCATGACGTTTTGTGTCGGTAAGGGCCCCAAAGAGAATTAAACGGGTGTCTGGAAAACCCGATTAGCGAATAGTCCCGAATAGTGCGAATAGTCTCGAATAATGCGAATAGTGACGAACAGTCGCGAAAAGTGGCGAATAGTGACGAATAGTCGTCAATAGTCACCGCTTTAGATCTAATACCCAGCGTTAATTAATTATCCAATAGGCAACAGAATTTCAGTGAATTTATTACCTTTTCTTCTCCGAACTCAGGCTAGTAGGCTGTCTATCGCCCACATTAAGAAAACAGAAAACACAAGGATAACCTAATAGAGACGTATTTACGCTTTTGCAACGGTTAAAACAGAAGACATTACGTTTAGAAACACCTTTTGTCCTGATAAGCGTATGGGCTTTTTAGCGAGAAAATCCCATCCTAATTAAGTTGCTACGAGGTTGACTGGGAGATACTGGGTACCCTATTTGCTACTGTTTGCCACTATTCGCCACTATTCGCCACTATTCGCCACTATTCGCCACTATTCGCCACTATTCGCCACTATTCGCCACTATTCGAGACTGTTCGCCACTATTCGTACTATTCGTACTATTCGCTGTTTGCTATTCGCGACTATTCGCTATTCGGGTTTTCCAGACACCCGAATTAAACCGCGTTGAGAATTGCTGATACAGGGAAACTGTAAGGCTTTTTTATTACTCTGTGGTTACTGATCTTATGACATGTTTGTGAAAAAGTTATATATCCTTTTATTAGGGATGTTAAAAAATTCTAGTTATGGAGGAAAAAAAAGGCACTGATTGCTGCGTTGTTCTGTTTACTGGCTTGTTCTGGGATTACTGGCTTAAGCCAGTAACCACTATGTCATCGGGTGTGTAAGTAAGAGAGTCTGTGACTTTTCGGAAGCTTTCGGAGCAATCTGATGAAGTGAGACCGAAAACACCTCTATATTTACTTGAGTTCTTTTAATCGATTTTCACCTTTCAAACGTGAGTTTTAATGAAAACTACTGCTTTTTAGTGCAGAGTGCATTATTGGGGTGGTTTGGGGGCTGTCGATAAAATGAAGGCATAAGGCAATAAGGCATAAACTTTAATGTTTGTTTAATTAATTAATCATATCTATTAATATCAATTAATTGATTAAATAATTAGTCTTAAGGCAAGGAAGTGGTTGTGGAGGGGTAGGTGCCCGTGTGCACTACGTAAAAACGTGTATCACCTACTTTATTCATAACATCGCAAAGCTATATATTTGGTTTAGGAAACCTCTTGTTCTTCTAGTGGTACTATTCTCTTTAGAACAAAATCAATTTGCCCTAAACGCATGCTCAGTGAGCAGTGCCGACTACAGATAAAGAAACTTAGTAAACATTCATTATTGCGCGAAAAGTACGTAAACATCCATACATTTCGAGGCTGCTGCCTCTTCATCAGTGGATAAAGAGCAACTGTCAACTGTGCGCGTGACATAACGAAAAATTTGAATTTGAAGTTATTAGCGCGTGCTGACTAAAAAGAGCGCGCGTGTAAACATTCAAAACAAACATAATTTCGATGTTACTAGCGCGCGTAGATTTTGGGAGTTTATAGGAAGGCAAAGTCAGTATAAAGTCCTCCCGGATGCAACGTTTTGCGTTTGAAAATCATCTCGGCTTCGAAGCGGCGCCTATCCTGGGTATCTCGGAAGCCAGAGCGGATTACGGACACTAGCATATCAGTAGAGGCATGTTCCGGTGATGCAAAATGTCGACCAACGGGAAGATCGACGTTGGTTTGTCGTGTCGAACGTAAATGTTCTCTGAATCGATCTCCCAGGCGTCTTCCTGTCTCTCCGATGTATACTTTGTTGCAGGTACGGCGTTTGATAAGGTATACCACGCTGAAGCTTGTACAGGTGTACTTGGAATTGATGGTGATATGTCCCCCAGGGGTGTTGATCGTAGGTGAAGCATTGGTGTGGGCGCAGGTGTTGCACCGGGACCGACTACATGGAAACGTACCACGATCTTCGACAGAAGTAGTTGTGTCGTTCAGATGACTCCTCACCAAGGAGTTACCCAGGTTGGTATCGCGACGATACGCACACAAAACTCGTACTGGTTGGTAAATGTCTCTAGTGTCTGGGTCATCTCGCAGCAAGTGGAAGTTTCTGGTAATGATGTTTTTGACCAGTGCGGTTGGTGGAAGTTTCTGGTCATGATGTTTTTGACCAGTGCGTTTTGACTTACAGTGCCGCCTATATATTAGGTGAAAGATGCAAGATGATAGATGTTCGATGTTAGATGATAAGGAATGTGTGTCGTTGATTAACATGAAATACCCATTATGGAACGATGAATTCAAAGAAGTTAAAGATCCGAGGCTTTTCTGGGATCTGATGAAGTATAGAATTCGCCAAGAAAGTATTTCTTACAGTAAACTAAAAGCCAAAGAACGACGGTCAAAAATGGCAGCATTAGCCTCGGAATCTAAGCTCAATGACTGTCAAGAAATGTGTGACCAAGATCCTTTGCCTGAAAATATGAACATGTCTGAGGTTTTGAAGACAGAGTTTGAGCTCCAGAATGACTACATCACCCAAGGGGCAATAATACACTGTACGAACCCGAACCACCTGGTACGAGTAAGGAGGAAAAAGCAACAAATATTTTTTGAACTTAGAAAATTCCAGAAGTAAGAAAAGTTCAATTCGGAAGATAGTTAAGGAAGGTCAATCCTCAACATCAAATTCTCAAGTGATTAGGAAAGAACTTCGTTCCTTCTATTCTGACCTTTATAAATCAAAGAGCTCTGTGAGCCAAGTCGTGAATGTGTTATTATATTATAGTTGAAATGTGTGGTGTTATAGGCGAAAATTTAATTTTATTTGTAAGCTTTAAAACTGTCTACGTGAGAGTAAAATCTCTGAAAATGAAGTCTTCCAAGTGACTGCCGATGGTGTATTAAAGGTTGAAACCAAGTATAGGAAGAGTGGTTTTAGAATATTTAAATTGTTGTTACAAATTTGTATTTGTTGGGAATATTATGTACTTATTGACTGAGTAAGGTCGGGCCGGACGGGAAAATATTTGGCACGAGGTCCGTACGTCCTGACCGGGAGACAAATATTTTCCTGTCCGGCCCGACCTTACTCAGTCAATAAGCATTTTATCATATGACCACTTAACTGTTGAAAATTTTGAAAATTCTGTTTGAACCTAAATAGGACGCGATTACATAACATCAGACGGCCGCCCGCGGAACAACCACAGAAAAGATTCTACAATAAAAACTTGTCATTTATTTCTTCGCGTCGAACGAGAAACGCGCAATTCATCGAAAAACACGACTCATTTTCTCATATTTGTTTTTCAATGTAAATTCATGCTAAAAACCCAACAGAAAGTTGACATAAAGCTGTCAAAAATATGTCAAAACCATCAAAAACTTAGCGAGTGAGAAAAGTTCGTTTCACGCTTCACTGAAATTGTTCACAAATCTTCTTCTGAAGACTCAAGAAAATGTCGGCGTCGTTTCAAGCTATTTGTCCACCTCTTGGATTCTCTTGAACAAGGGAGAACCAGCATCTGAATATTAATGACACCGATGTTGGCTCCCGCAAACAGTGTCTGGGTTTGCTGACTTTGCTGGCTTTGCTGTATAGTGGAAATTACACTATAAACACAAGCGAGTTTTATTATCTGGATGAACTGTACGGTAATGAACTTGTGTTCGTACTCAGTTTTGTCTCTTCAAACAACACTGGTGTAGAAACTGCAGAGCAATTTATCCTACTGTACACAAGGTATGTTTGTGATTTCTCTGGTTTAACCAACTTCTCCCAGAAACTCTTGAAACTCGAAGAACTTATATCGTACTTTGTTTTCTTCGCGTTGGGGTTTTCTTGCTTTTGACCCACGATGAATTCTTTGATGCTTTCCACTGAAAGAAAGAAGTTTCGCGTCAAGACTTTGCTTATTCCAAAGGTTAATTTTCGGACAGTTCATCCGGAAAAGTTGTTTTCTTGACCGCCTGCTTGCTTGTTGGCTTCTGAGAAAGTTGTGAACTTTTTCATTTGTGAGGAGTGCTGACTTTCTTCCTGTGCTTTCGGAGTGAGTTGGCGACTGAAGTAGTTCTGCATCGGACAGTTCGCCTGGATAGTAAAATTCGCTCTCAGAATGTTCACTTTCATCACTCGTTTTGAAGAGAACAAAATTTTGCAGCAAAAAACTGTTTTTGTCAATAACTCGCATCGATTTTGCTTTACACGTTTCTAGTAGGGCCGTACGTGTTTTTCCGGCCCTATGACTTCGACGCGTACGGCCCTCATACGGGACCTTTTTTCTTATGGTTTTTCATGGAAATTGCGCGCGGGGCCGTACGGGTCATATGATAAAAAGGTTTTATCTGTTGGTAAAAACTATTACAGTCGAACCACTATTGAGTGGCCACCTATTAACCGGCCATCCCCAAGCGGCCAGTTATCAAAGTCCTGAAAGTATTGTCAGTACACAGTTTTCAGTGACACAGCTACGGTGTCATATTTGTAAAGCCAGCAAGCATTTTTTTTTTTCATTTGGCCATCCCCTTTTTTTCTCTGTTTAGCGTCATCCGACCGACCCAGATTTTCGCGTTTTCAAAAAAAAAAAAGTTACACAAGGCAATGACGGCAATGACACATTATTTCAAATAATTGTCACTTTAATCTGAAACATAAGCAATTTTTTGCCTTACAGATTTTTAGTTTTTCCCTGTTCTTGTTTGATTTTAACAACGACGTCGACTTTTTCCTTCCTGCATTGCCACGATGTTGACTTTGTAACCACACCTTGTTGTTTCCAGGCTCCACGGATATTATCGTGAGGTACCGGGCCTCGTAGCTCCAGACTCCTTTTCCAATTTTATTTTTGTTTTTTTCCTTTTCCGACCGACCGACCCAAAATCAGAAACCCATTCGACAATAAACGAAAAAAAGGGGGGGGAATGACCTTTGAATGAATGAAAAATAGTTTCAGTCGAGTGAAAATGTCTTCGTTTGAATGGAAATAATTTTCTGTCAACATCCAGGAACACTGTTTTTTGATGACTTACTTGTCAATATCTCTTTAATAATATCGATGATAAATTTTATTTCGGCGGTGCTTAGGTGTATTTCTACCAGAAAACTTGTATGTTTCGTCGAAGAGACTCGGGGATGTAACCAGATTTGTTCATTAAAAATGCTGCCGAGGGCTTTGTTTTTGCCGTAGAAATATACAACTTCTTTTCGCGTACAGTTTCTATATCCTACAGCTTTCATACATCGATGTCGAGTTTGGTTTAAAACAGTGAAACTGGGAAATTCTTGCCATAAATGTTGAAATTTTAAGGAATAAACACGGCGTTTTGATGCCGAACACGAATATTTTTAGGCCCCATTCACACGTATCCGGATATTTTTTGAATCCGCAACTTTTTCTTTGCGGATACGGCTTCCGTTTACCAGACTTTCTAAAAGTCCTTTCCAACAATTCTTCCCTGGACTGTAGGTTTCGCCGTTGGAAAGGACTTTTCCCACTTGCAGCGCGCCAAATTTTACCAGTGGATTTTTCCACCGCTGACGTAAATACCCATTAACCATTGAACAAACAAGTATTGACTATACGTCATGACGTCGCGTGCGATCAACGACACAACTCGCAGAGCAAAATTAGTGTCTGCTGAGTTCAAGTACTATAGAAATATTTTTTATTTAGCTTTTGTCCTCGGATATACTTAAGGATATGAATTGTATGGAAGCAATTGAATATGGTCTATCCAACTTAATTTCAAGTCTTTGAAAGAAGGAGAGGGAAAAGCAGTGGGGGGCTGTTTATCAGACCAGTACGTGTTTGTTTACTTACGGACGCGATCTGAGCTCCTGCGTGATCCGAATCGTTTGAGAGAATTACGGTGCGTTTACCAAAACCGGGGTCACCCAGACAATGAAAACCAATCAGATGGCAGAACTGAAACAATAGATTCCAACATTTTCAAATCCAGCCAATCAAATGTCCGGTACAAAACAATGAAATCTAAACTTGTTTGTTGTGATGCTTATGTAACTAAGGCCCCGTCCACACGTATCCGGATATTTTTCGAAAACGGAGATTTTTTTCTCCGTTTTAGCCTTCCGTCCACACGTATACGGCGTTTTCGATCACTGAAAACGGAGGTTTTCGAAAACGCTCTCCAGAGTGGAGAATTTTGAAAACGGAGATTTATCATATTCGTGGGTATTCGTGTGGACGGGCGAAACGGAGGTTTTCGAATACGATGACGTCATACTTAAGATCCAGTCCTTCTCGCGCAAAGTTTGCATCTTTAAAACCAATATGGCGTCCACTAAAGCTTTCCTCGTTTCATTGTTGCTTGGGCTTGTTTCAAGCCTAATAGCATACTTACAATTACAGGTCGCCTATATAGATCTGCAAGCTGACTATACAAGGAGGCGACTCGGTATAATCAGGCTACTTTCGCTGTCTGTGTCGAAAACGGCGGCTGTTAAACGGCTCAGAGGACGGCCAGCTAGACCACGAAGGTTCTGGATCAGACCCGGGCGAACAAGCGCGTGGTGGGACAACTTTGTTAACGAAAGTGTTGTACCAGAAGAGTGGAGGGAGAACTTTAGAATGAGCAGAGACTCTCTGTACTCATTGGCAGAAGAGCTGAGACCACATATCGAAGGAAAAGACACAGTTATGAGAAAGACGGTCGATGTCGTGAAACAAGTGGCAATCACCCTTTATTACTTGAGTGACGAAGGTCGAATACGCAAGACAGCTAATGCTTTCGGGAATTCCCGTCAAGTTGTATCCAAAATTGTCCGAAAAGTGTGCAAAGCGATTACCGTTCATCTCGGAAGAAAGTATATCAAGCTTCCATTCACTGAAGAGGAGGTTCGTGATTTGGTTCAAAACTTTCACAAGACTTATGGCTTCCCTCAATGTCTGGGTGCCATAGACGGAACACATATCGAAATAAAGAAGCTCTCCGCAAACTACACTGACTACATAAATCGCAAGAGTCGCTTCAGCCTTAATGTACAAGCAGCATGTGACTATAAATATCGTTTTCTGGATGTTGTGGTAAAGTGGCCTGGCAGTGTCCATGATGCTAGAGTGTTTTCAAATTCTAGCTTAAATAAATCCCTTAAAAATGGGAAAATACCTCCATGCAAACGCAAGTTACTGCCTGATGAGGATCCTGTTCCTGTTTTTCTGTTAGGGGATCCTGCATACCCCCTCATGCCTTACCTTATGAAAGAGTACTCAAATGGTGGATCCACTGTGCAGGAACAATACTTTGGCATGACCCTCTGCCAATCACGGATGGTAATTGAGTGCTCCTTTGGCCACCTGAAAGCTAGATTTGGTGCTTTAAAAAGAGCTGTGGATATAAATTTGGATGAGCTGCCTTACATCATTTATGCCTGCTTTGTGTTACACAATTTCTGTGAGCTAAAGAATGAGAGAATTGGGGAAGAAAAGGTTACAACTGCCATAGATTACGACGAACACTTTCAACCAGCCATGGCCCCAAATAACATCTCAACAGACTGTAATGAGAAAGAAGGAAAGAAAATAAGGAGGGTACTCACTAAATATCTTGATCCCTAAAGGTTGCTCCTTGGGAAATGTTGCACCAAGAAAAATGGGACTTGTCTGAAATTATAGTGTAGCAGGGGTAGAAAATTTGGGAGGGTCAAACCTTCTTTACATTTTTGAGGGGGGGGGGGGGGTCATGAAAAAGTAGAAGGCAAAAAAGGGAAGGTCACGCAAATTTGGTCTTCATAACAAGCATCATATTTAATAGTGTTATAGACCAAGCCCATTGGGAAGGTCAGGAAATTTAATTTCTAATGCTAGGGAGGATCACAATTTTCAATTGTCAGTTGAAACTCTCAACCCCCTTCCCACTTAATTTCTGACAAGTCCCTAAACTTAGCATTTTTGTAAAAATTCACACAGTTTTTGTTTGGGAAACATTTGAACCCATGCTGGCATTTCTGTTTCTGCTTCGATTACATAATTTGGTCAGCTCTATTACCATGGACCCTCTGATTTTAATCAAGCTTGTCAACAACCATTGTGGATTGAAAATATAGAATAATATTAACCTATCAAAGGACTGAAAGTTAGTATTATTCTCAAAAGATTATGAAAAGTAGAATAATGCTATGGAAGGTGATATAACTCTGGCTAAGGCATTTATAATCTATCTAGAAGGGGTAAAAAGAGTTTTTTTTTCTTCCCTTGCATTTTTTGAAAGCCCCTTCCCCTGATGTTATAAGTTAATACGCTCAAGTCCCACTCAAAAAGTTAATACATTTTGGTGTTCAAAGCAACTATTTGCCAAAGAAATGATATGTCTAATATTTGTTTCATGACTTCGGAGAATGCAGTTTGCGTAGCTAACAAGATACTGTAAGCTTTCTTCCTTTTTCCTTTAGGAGTGGGGGTATGCTAACCCACACAATTTTAATCTCACACGATGATTAGAAATTAAATTACTAAAAATTAAAACAATTCCAATTCCAAAAACCAATTGATCCTCAATCCCCTGCATTTTAGTTGCAAATTCAGGCTAAAATGTAGAACACAGAAGAAAACACAGTTCATGGTATTCCTATTAGTTTGAGTTGAGTTTAAAATTATTAAAGTATACTATTATTGAATCTTACTATCATTATAATCACCTAACATATGCCTAACATTATAAAATAAAATTTGTTTACCATTATGACAACAGAAACTTCTTTTATCTCCCTCACCCTGTTTACTTGTTCTGTGTGTGAGGACATTTTACATCGTCCCAAAATACCTGCAACTGAAATATCATTATCACCCCCAAAAATCATTATAGTACCCTCGACATAAATTGTAAATGTTTCCTGTTTCTATATTTGTTATCTAAACTATAACTTCTGAATCTTAGAAGTTTTTGAAATACTATTTTTATGTTTTTTTTTTATTTGATTTAAATTATCTCAGCAACCATGATAATACTAATGAAAAATCATAATAAATTATTCATTTTATCTAGGTTCCTTGCTATGTAAGCAAGCTTCCTGTCGGACCCTGTTACTTCACTCAAAATCTCTTGAAATAATCTAAAAATTGTAGAATATGTGAAGTAAATAAAGACTGATTGAATGAGAACTTCAGTTCAAAATAATTTATTTGCATTTAGAATTCTAAACTTGAATCATTTACATTATATTCTTTATGTAATCATAATTTTGTAGTTTTGATTATAAAATAATTAACTGCATTAATAGCAAACAGTAACAATGTATTATTTTCAAAGACTGACTTTCTGTGTCCCAACCATATTACTGGTTCCATATTGTAAAGTAACATTCAAACAATAAACCTACTGTATCTACAAATCCAGTTGGGGTGGTGTTGTAGTGGGTTACACATGATTAACCTGAATCATCTTTTGGATTTATTGTGAATTAAAAGTTGTGATCATCATTAGAAAACAGTGATTGTGTGTATGAGAATTGCTCAGTGCTAGTGCTGGGTCCTGAGTTTCTGGGATGTGTTGGTATATTGTTATGGTACCCCATGTTCTGATAACTGGCCTGTGGTGTTGGAAATGTGGAGGGGCATGCAGAGGCATAGTACCTGACCGAAGCATCATTTGCCTGAGCATTGTAAAGCCCTCTGCAATGGAGCCAGTTAGCCTTTCCATGCTTGTGGTTAGCCTACCCATGTGATCTGAATACTCTTTATCCATGCTGTTCATTTTTCCCAGTAACTGTTTTTTTATTTCAATTTCTTCCTGTGCCAAATTTAAAAGCTGGTGATCAACAGAAAGCTTCCTCTTAAGTTTATCTTGTTTGTAGCCTTTTAGCCTTGTGTTTAGCAAATCTCTACTCTCCTTTATTGTGCCGGATCCCGGGGTTTCTTCGCCTTGACTTGTTTCTGTTTCTGTCTTCTCCTGATCCTGGCTAGGGCTCTCACTTCAGCTTCATTATCAAAGCTACTAGTCAATTCTGAACTAGCAGGGCTGTTACTATTAGCTTCTATCTCCTCTGGAATCTCTGTAGACTCTATTCCAGAGGCTATGGTCGTAGTGGCAGGAGAGCCACCCCATATTTCTTCGCAAGATTCAAAGTAAAGGAGGACAACCCGCCCGTGCCCACTCTTCCTACCACTGTCCACTGCCAAGCGAAATTTTTACCGTATTGCCTTCAGTTTTGTTGTAAGAATCACCTTGGTTATCTCCTCCTCTTTGTGAGGGTAATCCTTCTCCATCGCCTTAGCGTTTTCGGGTGAAGGGTATTGTTCTAGGAAGAGATCTAAAATGTCCGAGTATTTCGTTTGACACTACTCCCAATCGATATTTTTGGCTGTCTGGTTGACTTTGTATTCGAGTGTTACCTTCAATAACAGCTCCACCTCGTCATCTGTCCACACGAATGACTCTACTTTCCCCTTGCCTTTTGATTTTGATTTGGTGGTGGCTTTTTGACCAGACTTTGACGACATTTTGAAAGAGTTTAAAGCTGATAAAACAGGTTACAACCCACGCGACGCGACGAGTAACAAACAAAGATGGCGCCAAGAAATGAATTTCGCGGGCTCCAGTCTCTTCCACAGCGCATGCTCTATTGGTTACAGTGCATGCTCTATAGAGAGAGCTAGCGTATTTACCTGGCTTTAGCGTATTCGTGTGGACGGGCGAATACGATTTGAAAACGCTACGTGTGGACGCGTATTTTTTTGAAAACGGAGAAAAAAATCTCCGTTTTCAAAAATATCCGGACACGTGTGGACAGGGCCTAAGGTGTTTGTCAATAAATTGTCAAGCTTACGCCGTTAGTACTTTCGCGTTAGAAGATGTTTCGTGTTACTTTACTTAAGATTTCACATTTACAAGCGTGATAAACTCATTAGATTGACCGTTTTCCGCTTTTGAACGTACAGCCACACAAAAAATCTTTTTTACGGTTGTTGTTTAAAGTCATAGAATAATAGATTTTTGACATTTTTTACAAAGTAAATTCCGCTCCTGCTGTCTGTGCGTGTTTCTATTTTTACACACCTTTCGGTTGTCCAGGACGTAGTTCTCGAAAAAACTATCGCGTACACTGTCTCAGGAGCACTACATTTCGGAGTTTGAGCTCCCTTTCTGGGTTATCAGTGTATTGAAACAACATCTTCATGAAAATTCAAACTACTTTTTTTTCCGCATTGTACTATCGAAGCCTCAGCCTGTAAAATCACTCAAGCAAAAACAAAAGACAGACGCATAGGAGCTTCCCCTGGATGGAAAAATCGAAGATATTTCGAACAAAGAATTCATTTTTGTATCAAGGTTACTTTTCATTTCTCCTGCTTGAAGTTTGCTTTCAGCTCCTTTCAGTTACATTGAAAATAATCCCTTTCCAATTCGTACATGTCGAACCTGCGTTGAGGCGGGGCAAGGGTATTTTCGTGACGCCGTGATCCGGTTTTTTTGTGCTCTGTGAATCGTGATTTGATAAAAAACTGTTCCGTGAATCGTGATTGAAGTGTATTCCGTGAGGCGTGAAATGCAAAAGTCCTTGGCTGTGAATCGTGAATAGATAAGAAATAAATCGTGAATGTCTAAAGTTGAGTTCGTTGCTGAATTTCACTGGATTGCTATCAGATTTTTTCCGTGACCTTAGTGAATTTAACGCTTGAGTCAAGCCGACTAAGAGTAGCGGCAAACGAAACATGTTGACAGGTTTAAATAAACCCGTTGATTTCTTGATCACCGTATTAGCCAATGAACCCGTCTCAATAGGATTTTTGACTGATGAGCCATTGATGAACGACATGGGTGGACTCGGCGTAACTCAGACTGGTAAAGATCATGCATGGCTGCTGAATCCGACAAAGTCCTCGCGGTTGTTGAATCAGTTATGTTTTACCATGCTGAGCCAGAATCAGGCACTTCCAAATTTGCTGGATCCAGGGAGCGTGTCAGAATTGGCATAAGAGATTCGCACAAAATTTTAAGTGTCTTTTTAAGATATGTGACTAGAGGGTAACGCATAGGGAAGAGCAGAAAACTCTTCCTTTGGTCTGCCGATGGGAGTTTGCACTGACAATTGCAATGTCTTTGTCACTGGCCCTCAGACACGATGCGTCAAAATTCTGACTACAATTACCGCTACAGTCACCTATCTGAAACACCTTGGCAAACTGTTCCGCGCATTTTCAGTTCATCTGAAAGAGACGGTTCCACGCCTATCAATAGCTGAAGCTCTGCAAGAAGTCGGTGATCTCAAACGATTTCCAGAAGGAACTGGGAGTACTATACAAACAATTATTGACTCCCAGAAAGCCTCAAACGGCTCTGACGGTACTATCTCGAACCTGTCGCTTAAGTCCGTACAAATGATGTACAATCAACTTAATCGGCTGGATGATAAATTGAAGTCTACCAAAGAAGACATTCACGTTGATCTTCATGCTTGTCTGACAACCCAAGTGGAAAATCTGCACGCTGTTGGTCATTTCAAGGATCATTAACTACTCCCGTAATATGGGAAACACTGTTTACGAAAGCATCAAAAGGATCACAAGCTGGGCAGTCTATTATTTCACTCACCCAACATCCTACTATCCAATTCCAGACAGCTCAGTTCCACTGCAAGACATTTCCAAACTTTCGTATCGTGGCAAAACAAGGCACTTAAATTCCACCCAAGAGCAGATCATGAGAGAATGGGCAGTTCAGCATGGCAAGTGCGTTCGACAGAGAACTATGAGGCAAGAAACAACGAAGTTCAAGGTTGGCACTATGCCTTTGAATATCTATCGTCCAGCAGATTCTGTTTACCCAAAGGACAAGATCCACCTTGAACCTACTGCAAAGTATCAGCCAGCTGTTCCACCAATCGTCGACGAACAAGAAGAGCAAGAGCAAGAAGTCACCTTCGCTCATCCTGAAGTGTCTGAAGCCCCCGAAGTCCCAGAAGATGATGTGCAGTATGACACAGACAGTGGGCCTGACGATGCCGTGGAAAGTGACAACGACGACGATACTCTGACCTTCTTAAGAGCCGTAACAACTCGCAGTGGAAGAGCTGTCCAAGTCCGATATCCTCTTAAGAGGTCTCTCAAAGTAAAACCAACAAATTAAGATTTCAAATATCACCTTTCCAACAACTGTAAATTATTGGCAAAGTTAAAGAACGCACTTTTTTGTGCAGATTTTGATTACAGTTTCGTGCACATGTTCGAGAATCGTGAAAAGTGAATTTTTTGTTTCTTGATTCGTGAAATCGAAAATTTAGTATCGTGACTTCGTGACAAGACCTCCCCCCCTTGCCCCCCCTCTGCGTTCATGCGAAACTGCTCAGAGACCATTTGAAGGGTTTCTTTTAAACAGCCACGACAATATTCACACAACACACTCTGTTGGCGATATATGTTTACGAGTCACACTCTTACGCAGCTTTTATTTCCATGTATTTTCCAAACCAACCAACGAACCCATGGAAAGTGTAGCATATAATTATTCTTGAACCCGCAAGCACGCGAAACTACTAACGGTTTGAGCTTGGCAATAGACCTTTCCCGCATTCCACTTCAGTGCGTACGAACAATAGCACCAGAGCGAGGTTGGGGTGGACATTTTCATAAATTTGCTGTATTTTTGTCCACCCTGACCTCGACTCGGCGCTATTGTTTGTTGGAATGCGGGAAAGGTCTATTTGATATGCGACACCGTAATTGCGTAAGCATCACAACGAACAAGTTGAGATTTCATTGTCTTGTGCCGAACATTTGAGTGACTGGAACTGAAAATGGGACATTAGATTGGCTGTATTTGAACATAGGCACGCAAGCCGTGCAAGATTTATTTTTGTTGTGAACTAAAAGTCTCGGAGATAGGAGCATTCATGGAACTGTTTACAGTACTGATTTAGTTAATTCAACAAGTTTTTTTGGTTGCAATGTACAGCAAGAAAGAAGCTGCGAATTTATGATGTACATACGATGTTACATCGGTAATGGTAAGATAACTAAATAGTAAGCCATAAAATGTTTGACTGAACAAACTACAGAAATCTGACACGTCTCCAGATTAATGGAGATACCATCTTATTTTCTAACAGGCAATTTGATTGGTTCTTTGATGCAACCCACACTGTGATTGGTGTGACACGCGCACATGCATAACTCCCTTACCTCACCGGTCACATAGCCCTTTCAACCCCCAAGAGGAATTTTTGCTCAAAAATACTCAAGTTAAGAGAGCTTTTCGCATTTTATATGACGCTATGCCGCTATGGCGCTAAGGTGTAAACCTTAATGTTTGTTTAATTAATTAATTTCAATTAAGTAATTAGTCTAGGGGCAAGGAAGTGGTGCGGGTGGGGTGGGAAAGGTACATGTGTACTCTACGTAAAACATGTTCCATCGCCGTCGGTTAGATAAAAATATTGGAAAGCTATATATTTGTTTCAGGTAACCCCTTGCTCTAGCGTTCGTGGCTTCTATATTAGGTGGAAGAGACTTTGCATACGGAATCACGTACAGATGTTGACTGGTTTCCCTTATGGTAGAACTCAACATGTAAGACGCATGCGTTCTAGCATCGTTAGTGTTATATCTTTCCACGCGGTATTTTATATGTCATGTCATGTGACCAAGGACGGCACTTATTTTTCCGGTAGCGCCAATTGTCCCTTTTTATTGCAAATGTGAAACGTTACTGTGGCTGCGTAACTTAGAATTACACACAGGTCGGTTCAACAAATGTCATCTGCTGTTTTCAATCTACAACAGTGTGTTTGTTAGGGTTCAAATGTATTGCTTCTCCTGAGCGGCTTGTTCAGTTATTTCTTGCCTTAATTGTGTTTGTAAGACAGACCAGAAAGTTCCCAAGTTAGTGGCTTTAACACTCTTTACGCTTTAATTTGTGACAAAAGAAACCAGGAAAGTGCTCAAATATTGATGCAGACTCCGTGGCACCTAATGAAAGCGCAAATTAATTTAATCGATACTTAAAAAATACTTTAAAAAAAAAATTTGTGTCATATACACTTTAAGGAGACTCATTCATATCGGCCAAGTAGCGCTGTTTATCTTCAGTACTTTTCGTTGGAACGCTTCTCAGCCATCAATATCGTTGTGTGTTAATTTTGAATTGTTTTATTGTTGACAACAAAGGTGGCAACAGAAAAAGAAAGTGGTATTTCGTGACTATCTGATAATTAAATTATTTCTTGTTCATCGGTGATAGGAAAATTTGCGTTTTTAGTAAAACAACATCGTTTCTGTTCCGTTTCTTTATCACTACATCAGATATTTAACTTTCTTTCATTTATCTCCAATAACAAGCACATCTTCCGTGTGTCTTGGAGAACACAAGGGTTTCATGTTACATGCCTTTGCGAGGAAAACAAAAGTATCAAGTTACAAAGTTGGCGTGAAGAGCTAAATTGTCACGTTTGCTGCTTCAGCGTATTATTGAATTTAAAATGAACGAAAATCAACGTAAAACACCAGTAGTAATTAATTTGTGCGTAATTTTTGGACCTTGAATGAAAATACAACCTTGAAACATACACACTGCAAAGGGGAAAAGCCGTAGCAGACAACCAAGGTAGACACAAACCGGAAGTGAACCGAGCATGGGTGAGTACTTATGGGACTACTGTACACGAGCTATCAATTGCGCTCTGCACTATCTGAGATTGTCTCACTAGTTAATTTTTTAAACTCCCCATCAGCCCAACAACGGAGTACCTGACAGAAGGGTAAATAAAGCGTCATAAGTTTCGCGCGAAGCACAGCAAAGAGTCTCGAGCGATACAATCTTCCCGATTATCAATGTAAAATGGGGTTGACAAGCCTACTCAACTCCTACGGTTCGTGACATTTGTACATTGAATTTGCCGTTCTCTCTTCGGTCACTCGACCTTTTTGTTGCCTCACTCGTGTTTATGAAGGGCACGTCATGTTGTGTTATAAGGAGAAATTTTAAGTAGAGTTGAGCCGTATAAAGACCGTGCTTTGGCAACATTTTTAAGGTCATGGGTCTGCATGTTTTCCGCTGTTATCTGCATGTTGCTTCGTCGAGTTTGACACCTCTGTAATTTGCCATGTGTTTATGCATGTTTATGCATGTTTTGTTTTTAAGTCTCCAAGTATTTGCTTTCGAGGGACAAAATATGAGATTTACCGTGAAAATGCTGCTTACTTGCATTCTATATTGCGACGCCGAGCCCCGCTGTGATTAGAACTGTTTGCACGATTCAGTAGGTAGATTCTTATCACGGATATTTGTCGTCGTGCGTTTTTATTTTTCGGAGACGCTGTAGCTTTATTTAGAGAAAGCCATAAGTTTCTCTGGAGACATTATTATGTTCCTTACAGCTATCTGGTCGAGCTTATGTTTCTCGAGCTCGATGTATAGGTTTATTCCTCCTTTTGGTCGTTCTGGCACCACATGATTCAAATGTAGTTGTTTACGCGCACGTCTGTTGACTGTATTGTGTGTTTTATATGTCATTGTTCGTCTAAGTTCAGGCAAAAATCCTGGCAGACTTTAGTTTTTCTGCGGACGATGTAGGCTCGATTTCCGCCGCTTTCTCGAGTCCGGTCTACGTTCCTAGCTCGGGGGAGGAGCGCGGGCTCCTTTCCCGAACAGCGGCTGGTAATCGAGCCTACGGGCCTAGTGGACCATTTTACCACGGTTTTTGCACCAAAACTGATAACGTTGTTTTTCGATTTGCGACGTCGGAATGTCTTCGATATCTAAACCTGACCATTGTACGGAAAGGCCTAGCCTAGTACTACTATCTGCTTATCAAGAATATCTGATGACATTTAAATTGATGACGTCACAAGTGGTACAAAGAGCACGACCATTAATTACGCATATATATATGCGTACTTGGTATTCAAAGGGTTAAATGCGGAAGCAAGTTTCTTAGGTGTTTCTCTTGTGGACTACCTCGAAGAGTGACCTTAGCTTTGCTTACGAAATTCGCCCGACAAAAGAATTTGGTATTTCGTAAACATAACACAAAAGTTTGAGCAATCGGTTCATGTTCCTCCCGCGAAAAACTAGTCGATTTTAATCAGCTAATTAGATTATTTTTGACAAGTTTGAATGTCCTCAAAAACATGAGAAGAGTCTGCAGTCTGTTTTTCTTCTCTTGCGTGCCGCGCCCACGTCTCGTCCCATTCCCCTTAAGCCAAAACGTCTCGCCTCATAAACCCTGCTGAATTTCGAGAGAAAAACAGACTGCCAGCAGTCTAGCATACCACTAACTCATGAACTGTTTCAAAATTCAAGGCTCGTCTCGTTTATAACTAGCCACCATTACACTGAACATTATGCACTCTAAAACAACCCAGTGTATGTATGTAACTGTCACAATTATGGCAAGCCAATTGTAGCAATATTCAATACCTAAATTCAATGAAATTCAATGAAATTCAATGAAATTCAATGAAATTCAATGAAATTCAATTTCAATTCAATGAAAATTCAATTTCAATTCAATGAAACTTCAATTTCAATTCAATGAAACTTCAATTTCAATTCAATGAAAATTCAATTTCAATTCAATGAAAATTCAATTTCAATGCAATGAAAATTCAGTTTCAATTCAATGAAAGTTCAATTTCAATGCAACGAAATTCATTCAATGAAGAAATTAAATCACGATTCAAAGAAAGTATATATAGTTACTCATCCCGTTGAAAATCACTTCCGGTTAGTGACCGGAAATGGTAAGTTGCTTCCGGGGTAGTTAGAATACGGGAGCTGTATGCTTTAATTTTTCAGCGGGAACATTTTACTGGCAATATGGCGCGTGCCGAATCAGAGTTTGACGCGGAAAAGGATTTACCCAAATTTTTGTCGTCTGTGCTGGATAGGACAGAGGAATATATAAGCAGCAATGAAACAAACATCAAGGACTTGCAAGTACAATTTGTAGTTCTCGATAGAACTGTAAGTCTTTTGCGTTCTATTGCCTTTGACATTGAGCAAGATCGGATGGAGTGGGAGTCCCTAGCTACAGGCTTTTTAGAAGTACTACGGGCTATCGAAAATCACATCAAAATTCTAGCAGTAGAACCTTCATTAATTTCACGAAGTGAATGCGAAACCCTCAGAACGGGAAATCCTGGGAGACCTCAGTTCTACGTACCTGCCGAAACGTTAGAAGATCTTCTTGGACTTGGATTCTCAATGGCAAAGAATTTTTGGGATGTTTGGCGTGTCTCGCTGGACAATTTATCGCAGAATACAGTCATATGGCTTGCAAAACACGGTGCAGTTTAGTTTGTTGTCGGATGCGGAATTGGACGAGTTAGTTCTCGAATATATGGGTCGTCATGGATTTACAACAGGGCGAACATACTTAGCCGGGTACCTTAAGTCAGTTGGACTGAGGGTTCAAAGGAGAAGAATTCGTGAGTGTTTGGCAAGGGTGGATCCGGCGAATACTGCCTTGAGGTGGGGGATTGTTGTTTCTCGTAGGCAATACTCGGTTCCGTGGCCAAATTCTCTATGGCATTTAGATGGGCACCACTCTTATTCGCTGGGGTCTTGTAATCCATGGGTGCATAGATGGTTTTTCCAGACGGATTATGTTTCTCAGATGCAGTAATAACAATCTTTCGCAAACTCTTCTGGAACTTTTTCTGAAAGCAATTGAAAATGATGCGTTGTGGCCATCACGTATTCGTGTGGATTATGGTGTCGAGAATGTACAAGTTTGTGGTGCTATGGCGGAAGCAAGAGGTGAAGGTCGGGGGAGTTTTATAGCAGGTCCCTCCACGAGAAATCAGAGAATTGAAAGACTCTGGAGGGACGTGTTCAGGTGCGTGTGTTATCTTTTCTATTACGTGTTTTATGCATTGGAAGATACAAGCTTGCTCAACATCGAGAACCCAACGGATCTATTTGCGCTGCATTTGACATTCATCCCAAGAATAAACCTTGCACTTCGCGAATATATGGAGGCTTTTAACCATCACAAGGTAAGGACAGCAAACCATTGGTCTCCGTATCAGATGTGGGTAAATGGCATGCTAAACAAGGAGAACCCCTTACCACATGGACAACTAGACGAGGATCCCAATGATTTGGAATTCTACGGTGTTGACCCTGACGGGCCATCTCCATTTGAAGATAGCAATAACAATGTTTTTGTTCCCCCAGTCACATTACCAGTTGAACATCAGTCAGTTCAAGCGAAAGTTCTGGAGCAGATAGACCCACTGGCGTCATCAACACAAATGGGCATGGATATATACACTAAAATTCACCAGATAGTAAAAGAAAGCATTGAAAACATTTAACAACACTATACCTTATTGACAAATTGTGCAGCTATGTGCAGTTGCTGTGTGGGATGTGCAGAGATAAAAAAAATCAGGAACAATCATGTAACAGGATTCAATATGGCTGCAAGATTGCCAATCAAGTTTAGTACACAACTTGAGAGCTGAAAACGTACTTAAGTAACTTCAACTTGTTTTATTTCAGTAAAATACAACAGTAACATCAGCAGTTATCTCTGGTGGAACAGATATTATCCTCGCATTTTAATGGATATGACACTGTGATAGAATTAATTAGTGAAAGTTCTTGTGACTAAAAACACTTACAAATAATGTCAACTTTTTGTAACCTATAATCAGAACATTACAGCTTTCCAAAATATGCATTTGCAAAGGCCAAATCATAAAGATTAAATAGTTGCTCCTCACTTGGCAGCAATGAACCATTTGTACATCTTGGTAAGCTCAAGGTATTTGCACAGGTGTTAGCAGTAGGTAGAAAAGAGCATTCTGAGTGGGGGTTTGTGCCATGACTTGTTGCCTCAACGAACTCTATAGAAGGTGCTACTCTAAACCCTAGTAGGGGCTCTTCGTCACTGCCAGTAACAAATTGAAGTATATGCCCCAAAGTGATTGCACCCCTCTGCCCACTTGCTGCAAGTCTGGTGTATTTAGAGAACAACTCATAAATTTGTTTCAAAACAGCGTGCATTGCTACCCTCTTCAGAAAAATTTGGTGAAAGAAGGGCCATCAACTTTCTTCTCGATAAAGCATAACTTTGGGAAGGTCTGAAAAGATGAAGGAAGTTAGGTATAGCATTCCCTATTTCATAAAGCCCCAGGTTTTTAAAACCAATTCAAAGCTTTACAATACAAGGGCTTGATGGCTCTTGGGAAGAAAAAAGCACTTAGAGGTTATCTTCTTTCACAAATCTGGGGATACTGCCATTCTGCAAAGTGCTAAGGGCCATAATAAGCCCAATGGTTGAATAATCATTAGCAAGATGGTCTTTAAGACCATTGTCAAAGTATGTAGCTTTAATATCTCGTAAACATAGGCGAAAGAACTCTTTTCAAGGGCCACCATAATCCTCAGCACACTCACCATAAAATCCAACTGAGAGTGTTAGTCTGGGGTCTTTTAAAAATTGCACTTCATCCATTGCTGATTTTAAAACATCTTGGCGATTGATTAAGATGAAGTTGGTTTCACCCTCTAGACTTTCAGAAACATCTTGCACATCCAGTGGCCTTCCGCTTACAATCACACTTTGTGCATAACGTAAAATTTCTACAGGATTCTCAATGCCATTGGCTCTACAGTAATTTACACAACGCTTTGCAAGCAAATCCACTGATGGATCTTCAGTGTTATCAGCTAGTGTCTCCTCCCCTGCTGACTGAAATCCGGTACTACCCTCTTCAGAAATGGGTACTGATTGCATTTCACTTTGCTTCTGTTGTTCAGAAACTGGTTGACTCAACATTTCTGCCAAAAAAGTAAAATTACAGGATAAATAAATATTTGCTGACAACTTGCCTTGTGAGGAACAAGCCAGAAGCTTTGTACTATGACTACAGAAGGAGATGGGTTTTTATGCCAACAAGAGTTTTTACCATGGGCAACTGTTACACACATTGCCGGTTTACTATTAGCACTAGGAATATGATCTGCAAAAATTTGAAAATGAAAAAAAGATCTCTTACTCTATTTTACAGAATTCAAGTACTGTAGTAAAAATGAAATGTTACTATGGTAACAATTTAGTTTCGGCATTAAAACTTTGCCTCAAATAACTCTAGCAAAGGAAGAAAGACAATTTCAAACTGTCTTAAGTGTCACTATACAGAGCAATGCTGGCACACCAGGAAATTATTACACTAATAGGCACACAATCTACATTGTTTCGATTTCCACAAATGTATGAGAGTATGTTTAACCTTTGAGGGCCAAACAACCCATTTTCAATTTAACAAAGTTTTCATTCTTGTTTATAATTTATTATCCACATCCAGGACTAGCAAATTAACAACGTTGTCCCCTCCTTGTCTTAGGTTCCCTGGGGATGGTCCATGATACCTTGACATACAAAAAAGGCAGCAAATTTAATGTTTTAATGTTAGTATTGTTTTTTTTTAATTGTATTAACTAGGCCCAAATTAATGACAGCAATAACATACTTACCAGGCAAATCATCATGATCTGATGAGCTATTTACGTCACCATCGCATATTAAACAGTTCAGTCCACTTTTCAGTTTAACATAAATAGCTCCTTGTCCGCAGAGCAGTTTCACTTGCTTGTACGAGTACTCTCCACAACTGACAGGTATGCTTAACTTCCGCCGGTTAGCAGGAAGAAACACAAAATCCCCATTACTGACTAATGGATGTTTTAGTCAAATTGCATCGCCAATTTTGGATCGAATTTCTGCCTCTCCATCCGTGCTCACTAAATTAACAAATCCTCGAAGCAAAATGTTGTCATGGTTAATTGACAAATTTTCTTCGTCGTCGTCGTCGTCCTCCACATACATAAGAGCAAATTCAAACGGTTTAGGCTGTTCTGGAGTTGTTTTTTGTTTCTTTGCTCCACTACTACCAGGTACGGTAGAAGGTGATGCTGCTCGAAGTCGCTCCCGTTGACTCAAGCGAGAACACAATCCTGTACTTCGACTTCTTTGCAACATGGACCGAGCTCGTTCGACAGCACTGGAAACGTTGCTCGTTGAACTGAAGTTATTTCCTGATACCCCTTGTGTGACTGAATCCGTACCGTTCCCATCTGAGCTGGAACTACTACTGGCTAAGACTTGCGAAATCAGTCGCGAGCATTCACCCAGCGAATCTGCAAGATTTCGAAGACTTTCCTTCATTTTGTTGGCTAAAATGGCGGGAGGAGATTTGGCCGATTCCCGGATGTTTCACCCAAGATGCTTTGCGCATTGAATAAATTTTCATTGAATTGAAATTGAATTTTCATTGAATTGAAATTGAATTTTCACTGAATTGAAATTGAATTTTCACTGAATCGAAATTGAATTGAAATTGAATTGAAATTGAATTTTCATTGAATTGAAATTGAATTTTCATTGAATTGAAATTGAATTTAGGTATTGAATATTGCTACAATTGGCTTGCCATACACAATCCGCTCCAAACCGGACTAAAAATCACAAACCGGCAACATACACGTCAGTCTTTATTTTTCAATTACCAAAGTCGTTGTGTTTAATACAATAAAACGCTCAAGACTTCATATACCTCACTTAAGTTATCTTGAAAAAATATAATTTCCTTTTTCTTCAATTAAAGTTCGTGTTGGTTATTAATGTGAATAAGCGAAAACCCTGATGACATTGAAGAGAAAAGATTTAGTTTCATTAAAACGTATCGTCTCCTTCCAGTAGTAAACAAGAACCATTATAATTGTAAAATCGTCAAAGAATAATATATTTTTGTTCTGTTGACGAACTTAATCGTAGTCTCTTCGCTTTTGCCATTGAAACTTATCAATGGATGCTGAAATTAACGACACGCCCGGAACACTCATTACGAACTCTTCAGCAATATTTAGGTTTCAATCTGATAAAACAAGCAAACGATTTGAACCTGGTCACAACCTCTTCACATTCCCAATAGTGCATTCCGCCCCCCTAAAATACAATTGATCCTATCATAGAAACCACATCAACTTGTTTTTCATTAGGCGAGTTCATACTACGTACGTAAGTAGGCCTTAAGTACGCCCAAGGTCTACTTGGAATGTGAACGGGGTTTATTTTAGTTCAAGTACCTTACTTTGTAACCTTAGAAACGGCGTACTTTCAAAGGAGCCGAAGTGCGCTCTTAAGTCTAGTTTTGCTGTTCTCGAATGCGTTCTTAGGCACTATCAAAACACGCGAAAGTGATAACACGTCAATCAACTAAACGGCGGGAAAAGCTAGTGCACGCAAACCTTGGCGAAGCAAAAAGCATGGATTACAACGCAAGCCGGCCTCGCTTCTTCGCTCAGCAACAATACCGATTAGAGGACGACGATTCCGTGGACTTAAGCCTCATGTAAGTGCAGTTTCATTTATTTATTAAACCAGTTAAAGACTTTTGAACAAATGTTCTGTTTTACTCTTAATAAAATCTTAATAGCCATGTTTTCATAAGCATGCTTTCTGTTCGATAGCAACAACTTAAACCAAAGATTTGCCGGAGCAGTACCCGTAACGATTAACCAGCCACAAACGCCTTTCCGCAGTGGACAACTCTTTCATTTCCCACCACACAGCCAGACCTTTTACCGTCCTGCTGCATTTCAACCGAGCGACAGTCCACCACAAAGCAACAACAGCTCCCTAGTATCGCGAACCCCATCACCAGGGCCTGAGACTTCATCCGCTAACTCAAGCCGGGTCAGTAAAACAAGTTCCGAAGGCAAAAAGAAGACCAAATTAAAGGCGTCTGACTGGACAGAAGACGAAACTCGTGAGATGCTGGCAGTATGGGGGCCACGGTACAGCAAGCTACGCAGTGCGTCCAACAAAGAAAGGATTAAGATATGGAATGAAATTTTTATCGCATACAAGGAAAGCTGTCCTGACAGCGAAAAAACTTTGCCGCAGGTAAAGAAACGCCAGCAAAATCTCGAGTACGAGTATAAGCTTTTAAAGCAACGCTCTCAGTCGACCGGCGAAGCGGGGTTTAAGAAAATCAAAGAGGGGTTTCCATACTTCGACTTTTTCGACGACGTGATGGGTCATCGCGATAGCGTTGACCCATCCAAAATGGCACTCGAAGGCTCTTCCACGTTTGCCTTCGAAGAAGGCAGCAGCACATCACTCTCTCCACAAGGAAGCGTGGCCGACACAGAAAACATGGAAAATGAATTCGAAACTGCGACGCCCAATGAAGGAGTGAAACGAAAGGCAACTGATAAGCCAGCGAAATCTGGCAGCAAAGGAAAGAAGAGACGTGATGAGCAAACAGCGACGTCTGAGTGGCAGACAAGTTTTCTACAACTTATGGAACGAAGCATAGAGCAAGATAACATACGATTTGAACGTTCCACAGAAATGCTTCGGGAATCACAGAGGAATCAGTTGGAACAAACAAATGCAATTCTCGCAGGGTTTAAGGACATTTTCAAAGATTTGGTGTCAAAGTAAATCAGTGCACATATTTGATGTTCTAAAAAGGAGACAGTTGTATTAATTCTAATTATATATATATTTGTTACTGTTCTGCTGTTTTGTTGTTGCCTGTATCGGCAAGTTTATATGTTTATATGACATTTTGGTGCTACACATAGCATTCGTTAACAAATAAAACCTGCAGTTGGAAAATGTAGTGTTACAAGTTATCCCGCACAAAGTCTTTTAAAGCATCTCTCACATCGTTGCCAGTTTCAAATAGAAGTCTGCCTTCATCTTCATCGTCTGAGTCATCATCGGAGTCGCAGCCATCATCATATAGATCACCTCTCTCAATGCAAATGTTATGCAAAACACATGACGCAACAACAGTTTTCGTAAGGGTTGTCGTTTTCTGCTCAATTTTTTTCATAACAATTCGCCACCGTGATTTTAACATGCCAAATGCACGCTCGACTACGCATCGTAGGACACTGAATTTTTTGTTGAATTTTTTTTGTTCAGGAGTTAAGTGCCCCCTGTCTGAGTAAGGTTTCATGAGCCAGCTGGTAAGGGGATATGCACTGTCTCCAGCGAGAAGAGGGCCGATTTCTACTCCATTTATATTCCTCGTCGGGCCAGCAAGAATTTGCTCATTTTGTGCCAAATCGTATAGTCCACTTAGTCTAAGGACGCGAGCATCGTGTATGCTGCCTGGATAACCAACGGTAGCATGGATGAATTTCAGGTTAGAATCAACTATAGCTTGAAGGTTCACACTATAATGCTGCTTACGATTATAGTAATCCTCGTGATTTCGTGGTGGAGCATTTATCTCTATGTGGCAACCATCTATGGCTCCGACAATTTGAGGTATGCCATACATCTCTTCGAACTCGTCAACCTTTTCTGTAATTTCCTGCCTTGTCAAGGGAAATTTTATGAATTGATCCTTCCTACGAAGAAGAGCGCGCTCGAATTCACTACAAATGCATTTCGCTGTTGACTTTCCGTATCCAAATTGTAACCCACAGCTTCTATAACTGTTGCCGGTTGCAAGTCGCCATAATGCTAAACCAACTCTTTCTTCTACACTAATTGGCACTCGCATCCGCGTGTGTTGTTTTTGTATATCTGCTCTTATTAGGTCACATAGGTATTCAAATGTTGCGTGAGTGATACGAAAATGTTCCTTCCAAAGAAAATGCAGTGCTGGATTAGCTATAAGAAGGCGAAACCAGTTCTGTGGTCTAGGCCAAACCCAAGCTCTTCTTTTCAGTTGTGGTCTTTGTTGTTGTGAGTGCCCTGCCATATAAATAAGCAACATCCGACGGTTTCGCCGGCTAATTCTAAAGGCTTCCTCCATTAAAGCGAAGCAATACATTTGTTGAAGCATGAAAGACCGCTGTCGCAAAAGTAGGAAAGCAAAAATCAAAATAAGGGACGCTATTCGAACGTTTCGAGGTCGCGGCATAATGAAGCTTTGAGTGTCTTGACTACATTTGCTTTGGCGGGTTTTACCGCGTAGTTTGATTGACAAGCGATTCCGCAAGTAGCATACTTTGCAATTTAGTATGAACGCTTATCTTTAAAAGTTAGCACCGCCAGTCTCAAGTTCACTTGAGTTTTTATCGTACTTAAGGCCTACTTGGGCCCTAGTATGAACTTACCTATTGAGATCTTAAACCTAATAGTAAACATAGGCATACGAGCTGTGGAGGGCGAGGGGGCTGCAGCCACCCCAGCTACGGAAATTATATAATTTTTCGGGCAAAGCGCTCATGATTCGGGCAACGACACCGGAGAGAAAACATTACAAAATAATGCTGTTGGCGCGATTTCCAAAACTCTTAAAAAGTTTCTACTTTTTAGGTCTCTCTGTGTTAGTTTGGACGCCCGACCGAGAGTCTGTAGGCGATCAAGTGATTTCGTAAGTGATTTTCGTAAGTGAGTTGGTAGTTAGTGGGGACAGTGGCCCTTCCTTACCTTTCACGCCTTTCCTTTTTGGTTTCAAGGTTTGTAAGCTGCAAAAAAGGACTTAAACTGAAATGATATGAACGACCTGGGTTTTCTGTTAACTACAAAAGAAGGACACGAATCAAAGCGAACGAAGACCAAGACTTTGTTTTTGTGGAAGCCCTGAAAAGAACCGTTTGGAATGTCAACACCGGGGTGTTTTAATTTCTTTCTTGAATTTTTCTTTGGAGGTTTTTGTCTAGTACGTCCATGTTGTTTACCCATCTTATTTACGTGGCTTCTGAATTCATGGAAAGCTTGCAGTGTACGCTGCAAGTCTGCTGTAGCCAAAACAAGCCTATCCCAAAGGACTTGTAGAAACGCCTAATGATGTTCTTTGAACGTCTCGAGTATGACTCTCGTCTCGAATATAGGACAGTTTCTGTAACGGTCGTCCAAGTGGTCTATCTTGAAACACAAATGTCTCCGTTGCTGATCTGCCTATCGCTAAACGAACGCCATGTAACGAACACGTTTTTCTTTTAATAAGTTTTAGATTTTACTAGATTAAGACTGTTAATAGAGGTCATTGAGTATTCAGGCTTTCAACATAATTATCTTGGTGAACGGTTTTTGTTTTTCACGCACTTAGAGTGCGTTTGCATCCCGATTTGAACACTCACTCCTTCAGGCATTACGAATTTTTTTCGGGCAAGAGGGTCACCGTTACCCCCCCCCCCCCCCCCCATGTCCGAAGGTGCCCGTCTATGGTAGTAGAGACTCAATTCAAAAACCTATCTAATGGGAAAAGCTCACACTTCATCGCACGCTCGTAGCTATACACCAAACACTATGTTTCTTTGACTGATTATCCAGTTACAAATGATTATCAAACCCGCCCACAAAATCCTCAGCCTAACCCACAGAAAATGTCGAAGTAAGCCCGATATATGATTACTTCCTTCTCTTTTATAGAAGAATAAATATGGCCGTTCTGAACTGTATCGAGATCAAATCTCCTCACATACCATTTACCTTTACAACAAGAAATTTGATTGTTTGTTTATAGTAGATCCAATCTGATTGGTGTAACATACATACATCTCTCACTCACTTACTCATCCATTGACCCGTCCGTAACATACCGTGACGCGCCGACTAAGAGGTCTGTTTTTTTACCTTTCAATGAAAGTGATCAATGTGTGTTTTAAACACCAGAAACATGACCCAAATACCTACTTTGGTACACACAACGAAAATGGCTATATTTGTTCTCACCATGAATTATTAATTATAATGTACGAATGAAAAAAAGTCTTAAAAAATGTAAAAATGCTAGGAATCAAGAGGAATGAGTGTGGTTCAAACCCTCAGATAGTGGAAAGGGAATGAATATTTTCTGGAAAATACAATTTGAATTACAGTATGTTAGGCACCAGCCTATGAAACATAGCTATTACAAAATCATTTGCTTTCAGTATTTTCCATCTGATCAAGAGTTGTGACATACAGACACTTGACAAAGAAATTTGAAAGTGGATGTGGAAGCTTATTATTTTAAGGGAGGAGTTCTTGATACTAATCATAGATAACGAAAATCCACACCACCAGAAACATAAATATTAACATCCATACAAAATTAATGACTACTATAACCTTTCAATTAAACAGACCAAAGGATAACATCAGAGGCTTCAGCCATGAAACTTTTGTTGTCATTACTACAAACATCAAGATACAGTAGTTTAGACAATGGCAAAATGATATTTTTTTGGCAACAAAGAATCACACTACCATAAGGCAACTTCTCTACAGGCCAGCTTCCAATCTTTCAGCCATGTGATTATGCTATAATTATCAATCTTGAATTATGTATCTGGATGGAGAATGCTCCACTAAATGTTGATTATGCACAGTAAAATAATCGTGAAAGACAATAGAGTGCAGTTTGATAATTTATAGCATGTTTGTATAAATTAATTGGTTACAAATAGCCTTACATTTGCAGGATAAATATGAATTATTGACCAAGTGTGAGGTCAAGATGGCTGGATATTGACCAAGTTCTTTTTTTGCGTGTTTATGGACCAAGACGGTGTCAAGGTCCATAAACATGCAAAAAAGAACGAGGCCAATATCAAGCCATCTTGACCGAGCAAGCTTGGTCAATAACGGATTTATCAAATGGCTTTTGAGGAAATTTTTCTTGCGGAACATGGCAGGTAGTCCTGAGCGGGCAAGATAGCTCCATCTTGCCTGCTCGGGTAGCCAATCACAGCGCAGGATTTGGTTCATCTTGTCCGCTAATTGAGCTAGCCATATAATAACAGCAAATATTATTGTGCTACAGAGCCAGCAAGAAATATTTTCATGAAACCTACCAGCCTCTTAAAAGAAAACTTACACACGCACTGGTCAACACTCACAAAAAATATATTTCAAGAAACTAACCTCTGACATATCTCGCATTAAAAGTAACTTTAATGAATTCATTTTAGACTTAGGCTTAATTTAACATAAACGTAAACAAATATGAAATGTTAAACAGATTTTAAGCTTTATTAAATCCATTTTGAAATCACTGGTTATCCTTGCAATCTGATTGGTTCTCAGTGGTGCAATTTATTCACGAATCACACTATTTTGTGCTCTAAATCTCATCTTTTTCTCAGCCAATGAGAATGGGGCAGTAAAACAAAATAAACAATCAGATTTCAAGGTTAGTTTAAAGTAATCAATGAAATTTCAGGAAAATTAAAGGCAAAAAGCCATTGTGTGGCGGCAGGTATATTTTGCAGGGTGCAGGGTGCAGGTTGCAGGTTGAAATTTAATTATAACTGAAAAACCGCTGGCACTAAAAATAATTAATAACCTATATACTCGTCGGGGGTTCTTACATAAAGTAGTTCGCCTCTTTCACGTAGTGAAAACACGCTGTTATTAATATTTAGGCCTTCTTTGGCAATCTTCTAACTTGTTACGCCGTGTACAGAAACCAGAGACTTCGTACGCTTCCCAACATGTTTGTGATCGCACTTGGTTTGAACGATGTTCTCATGTCCATCGAAAACACGATCGATCCGCTATAAGTGCTTATCGATCGACACGCAGGGACTGGTGAAATCTCTTCAAAGCCATCTGGATGGCCGCTCCACAGATGTCTCCATCGATTCCAGATTTGGCTCGAGTCTTCCCTCAACAACAGAAGATTGCCATCACAAATGAAGCAAATAAATAAAGAAATGAAATAATATAAGATTTTAACCGACGGAATATACTAGCGCAAGCTCAGTGTGCTTTCATTTTGGTACTCACTGGGAAGAAACCAAATTCAGCAGATATTTCAGATGATATTTCAGATGTTTCTTCAAAACCAATAATTCATTGCAGGCTTAAAATCATTGAAATATACTCTCCTCCCATCGCTTCGGCCGGTTTGGCACTTAGGTGGAAGCCACCTTTCTGAGCGACTGTAAACAGCGTCATGTAACAGTCACGGTAATTCTACCAACTGTACGTTCTTTCAAGTGCCAGCGGTTTTCCAGTTATAATTACATTTCAACCTGCAACCTGCACCCTGCACCCTGCAAAATATACCTGCCGATTGTGTGGAGAATTTGGCAACTACTATTGCCAAAACTTTGTTATTGCTGGGTTTTTTTTCAAAAAGATTGACATATTTAATTAATTACAGTTTCTGAATGACGATTATGAGTTCCTTCAGGCTGAAGACCTACTTTAATGGAAGTTTCCAACTTTCAGTGTCCATTTTGATGAATATTTTGGTGATTTTTCTTCAACATGTCCTCGAGATCCGTATGATACCGAGTACAGTGAAACATAAACAAACGAAAACCACACAAGATCAAATTTAGAGCCATCTCAAGGAGGTAGATGTTTCCAAGTTTCCGGTAGTTTCAAACGAAGCAACTCAAAAACTCAACTCTGTCGCTGTGAATAAACATAGTCAAAATACGCCCCGATCCACAAAACAGTGAATGAACGAACGTCTTCCGAAGCTGGTGCCAGTCCCACCATCTTGAAAATATCTTGAAACAAATGGCGCCGTAAAAACTTCAAGGTCCTGATTAAGTTCTACGGCGAGGTCACAAAAAGAAACGGAGATGATAAAGAGCTGGAATCCCTTAAAATCATGTAGAGCACCACTGAACGGTATTGAAAAGAAAAAAAAACACTATCCACTGGGCATCGTGCACTCGAGGGAGTTTCAGGATCTGGATGCACATTGAAATTCCTTCTCTAAAGACAACGAAGAATCTCAACCACAGAATGTTATTACACATCTGTTCGCTTCAACTTCAAGAGATTATTGCAGTACTTTTACACCACACGTGGTCCTCAAGATCACGTGACAATACCTTACACAGGACAACCAACTTATCATAACATCCCCCTTCTTAAGCTATTTGGCTGTCGTAATGAGATTATGCTAATACAAGTGAAAACTGGAACAAGATGTTAACAACTCAACTGTAGATGAATCTACAATACAACTCTGTTACATAACATAATCCTTATGCCAAACCGGAACAGATTTAACCCGAGTAGAGCGACGTGGAGCCGAAGAGGCATTAGCATCGAGTGGGTCTGGTTCTAGGTTAGCATCTGATTCTCTAGTTACACTTGGAGAGTTCACACTGGATTGCGTAGTTACAGACTCTGACTCATCAATGAGACAATCATTTAACATAGTAACAGGTGGTTCCTGAGTAAGATGAATATGACGTCTATTTCTACAATACTCTCTACCAGTTTCATCAGTGATCATATAAGATCTGGGTGTCTCATGTTTTCCTGTAACTACAGCATGTGACAAATGTTTGTCACCTGGTTTCTTGAACCTCACACTATCCCCTTCCTTGAGTTGAGGCAATTGTTTGGAGCCTTGTCAATCATAGAATTCTTTGTATTTAGCTTGTCGTTTTTCTAGTAATTCTGGAATATCATGAGAGATCTGTGGTACTAAGACTAAGGGGTGAACAGGAACTCTTGTTCGGATTTGCCTACTGAACAACATTTGGTTAGGC